>NW_020456210.1:1387471-1388905 GCF_003342845.1 Nothoprocta perdicaria | reverse complement strand
AAAAAAAAAAAAAAAAAAAAAAAAAAAAAAAAAAAAAAAAAGTAGTATCTATCCCTTATCTTTGGTGTTCTAAAACAGGGAGTTTACTAAGTAGGGAGTGGGTTGCTGGAAGTGTTGCAAGGCTCTGTGTTACACACCGAGCCTTTCCTATCTCAATGCCCATTAAAATGAATATGTTACAAGTTTCTCGTTTCTTTGCAGTGCAGTGAGTGACTTAAACCTGACTCAAAGCTCTTCTGACCCATTCACCCTTACTTAGCAGCTCCAACAAACTATTAGTAGGTAAAGGAAATAAGAAAACAGTAATTAAAAGTTGCATCGTTAATCTGTGTCCCCCGTTGTGTTACAGCAGTTTTTCACTAAACCTGGGACTGTGAAGGGATTACAAAGAAGATGATTAGTAAAATCCTTTTTAAGGTTATGCGATTTTTTTTCCCCCCAGGCAAGTGGAAAGACCATGGCAATAGAAAATAAGTGGTCAAGGCAGTGTCTTCTCCCTTCAAAAGACCCAACTGCTGATGAGGTAGAAATTGCGTGGTGCGGTCTCCTAGTCTTCCTCTGCAGATTCTTGTGAGGACGTTTCTTCAGTCTCTTCCTGGAATAAACAAGGAGAAAAGATAATTACTTTAAAATATATGTATATATATGTGCATATGACGACAGGGAAGAAACCCTCACGATGATCGCTCTGGCATGGGCTTTTCATCCCTAGTGGCACCCATCTGCTTTGGTGGGGATGGTGTCTGATGAGCAGCTTGCTACCATCCAACACAAACCATCACACGAAACAGTGAACTTGTCTTCTCCTTGGTGTCCTCCCGCACCCCGACGCCTGTCCCAGCCCCGTGTCCTCGTTACATTTACCCACACGTAGCATTTGGGATGCAGGGTAAGCAGGAGATGATAAACACATCAAATAGACGGGGCTGCTAGGGAGAAGTTGTTTTTTTAACCCATCACTTCACTGCCTAAGCCAGCACGTGGAAAAGCTCTGGGAAGAACAGGCATTCCCTCCCCCACCATAGCTAACGGAGACCTTTTAAGAATGACCAGCTTAAAACAGCTTATAACCGTCTTCATACTTTAATAGATTTGATTTTCCACATGGCTTCGCTTTGTCTGGGTGGCGAGCTGACACAATTTATAACCCTCTTCCTTTCCCAGGCCACTACAGTGCGCCATTCAGCAAGGCATGCCTTACAGCTCGCCGGCGCTACATGGCCGAGCTCCCATTCATTAGTGTTTGAAACACCTCAGCTGTGAAGGGCTCCTAAATGCTACCATGTGTGACACTGCTGCAGAAGAGCAGTGTCAAGGCGGAAAGAAAAAACAAGAAACACCCCAAAAATGTGAGGTTTTAATCACAGGGCACTGCTCACTGCAACCCCTTTGCAAAAGGCTTTGCCCCTCACCCCCCAGGAAAAAAAAAAAAAA
>NW_020456210.1:1345131-1387457 GCF_003342845.1 Nothoprocta perdicaria | reverse complement strand
AAAAAAAAAAAAAAAAAAAAAAAGAAAAAGCTGTAAATCCAGGGAATAAACATAAGTAAATGCATGACAGCTTAAAAAATATAACCATAGCAGCATCAAGCCATGAGATTTCACACTGGTTTTGTTTAGTCTGCTTTGGGTTATGTGGGAAATGTGAAAAGCATGAAGCAAACGCTCCCTCCTCTCCCATCAAGCCCCCCTTCCCCTGCAAAAGCTYGGGCCTCAAATATTTAAGCCAGCAGGTTTATACCTCTCGAGTAGKAAACGGGCCATGACCCGGGGATACTCTCTCGAGTAGCAGCCTCAAAGAAAGATGTAGCACGATCAAAGCTGCGGACGGACGAAAGGGAGCAAAGCCAAGTGTCAGCCGCCCTCTGACCCCTTCTTTTCAATTAATATTTAAATGCCAGGASACACCAATCTATCACGCGGATGGACAATTTCTGCCCCACCGCAGCTCCTTTCCGCCTGTAACGCGGCTCTCCTTGGAGCGCAGCTGTGGAAACCATCCCGGTTGCAGAAGGAGTGAGTGAACTTTGCTCTGTCCCTTGCAGTTTCGGAGGGAGCGCATTCAGAGCGTGGGGTCAAAAAACAATTTCTCTGCCTCCAAGCTACAATTTCCACTTCAAAAACATGACTGTGGGTTCTGTGTTCTTAGTGCAATACAGGTAGGGGTGTTTTTGCTAGTGGCATCATCAGATGCTCACACGCTTAACTCCTCACAGCGCCAACACCAGCCCTGAACTCTGTAAAAATCTTCTTCAAACACCAAGTTCCCCAAAACTCTCCATCAAGACCATCAGCAAACATCGGGGCGCTGAAGTGGCTCCCTTCGTTTTATGATTGGCCTGTCCAGAAAACACCAAATCCTTATTAAACTGCTCTCCATGAAGGTGGACTGAGGATCACAGTGTGAGGAATGGGATGAGGGAGAGCACAGGAAGGATGCACTCCCGAAGCCAGCCAGGATGCACTCCCGAAGCCAGCCAGGGGAGCCACAGAGAGCTGTTTTTAGTTGAAGGCTTGTCTACTCGAGTGATTTTTTCTATGCATTTCACAGTATTTTGTTTTACCTATAGTCCCTGCTGCTGCAACTGAGAAAATGAATAAAGTTGTTTATCCCCCATTAAATTATATATAATGCATACATGTTTACATATGTAATGTTGTATGTTTGTGTGTACTATGTATACTATATGCACTATATACTATAATATGCACACATATATAGACAAGCGTATTTATATATGTCTACATATGCACACGGATATGTACATATGAACATACATGTATACGTCTGTAGTACATAAAAGACCCAAAAACCAAGGTTTTTAGCTTGAGTTAAATAGTTAAATAGTTAGTTAAATAGTTAGTTAAATAGTTAAATAATTAACCTCTCACTAAAAATACTTGGGACTGGGTCCTCTGCTTTTCAAATCCACATCAGTTTGGGGAAAGACTCTTTTTTCCCTGAAGACAAGCTTCTGAAAGGGTTCTGAAAGGGATGATGCAGGTTGCAGGGCAGGGACATGTAGGGGTTTGGGGCTTGTGAAGGACTGGTTACAGGGATCAGCAGGTTGTGCAGCATCTCTCACACACACATCTCCTCAAAAAAAGGAAGGGGTCAGGACTTTTGTGCATGACTTATAAGCTGCAAACCTGGCCTGGACCCAGTTCAGCCACTGAAGCTCATTGCTCAGCCCATCAGGGCACTGGGCACCTCAGGAACTGGGCTCAGCTGTCCCATAGAGCCCTCCAGGGATCACAGGATCTGCCACGGTGGGCTGGCACAGCCCTGCACAGCTCCAGGCTCAGCYCCTGGGCCAAAAGCCAAAGGAAGAACTTGGCCCAGCGAGAAACACTGTGCAGGTCCAGCTGTGCTTCCGATCAAGTTGAAGAGAAGGGCAAAAATCAAGAGGGAAAGCCCAGTCATTAGAGCAGACATTAGMAACCCAAGCTGCTGGGTCACAGCGTGATACCCACGCAGAGCATAAATTCAGAACCACCACCACAGGAAGCGCTCAGCTAAGCAGCAAAGGTTTCACATTACAAGGCAGCCTTAATTCAGGTTGTTCTCGCTTTTGAGGTACTTTCACTGCAGTTGTGGAGACAGAATGGTGACATGTGCTAATTGAGCRTAAATGTTTCTCAAGCCAGTTTTGCTTGGAAAAGCTGCTCTCCTGGCTGTTTGTCTCCTGCCGGACCAAGCTCGTGAGAAGCTGGGGCAGCAGACTGCAACGAGAAACCTGAGAGTGCTTCAAACCAACCAGGTCTGATCCAGCTAACAGGGAAGCTGCAGCCATGCAGAGCTCAGAGGGAGAAGGACAAGCACGTGAAAGGCTGAGGAAACACTCAGATGCACAATTCTGGCGTAACCCCCGCTGCTAAAACAACATCCTAGCCAGCTCGTTTGGAGTGAGCTCCCCGTACGTCTCTGTGCCCAGCACGCAGGTATCCTCATGGGCTGACAAGCGGTGTGCCTGGCAGGGACAGTTTTACTTGGTGCAACCTGCCCCCCGTTGTCCCACGCATGGGTACGTTTCTCTGGAGCTGCTGCAGGTCATGGCCTTAGCTGCTGGAGCTGAACTACCAAGCAGGGAGCGCCGCGGAGCTGCTGTCTCTCTCAGCGGCCAAGAGTGGCAAGTGCATGTCCAAAGCTCCTGAGTGCACAGGTGCTCCCCAGGGGCACCACAAGGCTGCCAGAGGTTCCTCCTCTGTGGGATGCAGGTGCTGAACATAGAAGGTCCCTTGGCATCTTTGAGGGCTTCCAGCAACCGCCCCAGAAGGGTGCTGGTCTCTCATGTCTTGCCTCCCTGCCCTGTGGGGAAGCTCATGGTTCCACAGGTCATCTAAAGGGCTCTGGACTGGGTGTCAAGACAACTTGGTCCTATGTCATCTGCCCTATGGCAGGACCAACTAACCCTCACCAGAGCACTAATGTTGTCTCTTTGCTTCTGTAGGTTCTCCACTGTGGACAAAGCACAAACTTGTGTCAATTATACGAATGAAGTGATCATCACTATCAAGCKTCCAATTTCTATAGCTTAGCTCTGGGACCAGTCACAACGCAGCTGTGTCACTAACAACCATATTTAAACTACAGCGCCTTTTCAGGTCAAAGTCACTCCTTGTTCTCAAGAGTTATCCTTCCTGTGATAGCCAGGCCAGGCAAAMCGGATTTATCACTCTCCTGAGGCCTGTATTTGGGATCCAGAGTGAGGTAGTTGCTGCACATGATTTTTCTGGTCATGTATAAGAGCAACCAGTAGCACTCTGGGGGTCCTCAAGAACATACAGGCTTAGTTAGGTCTTTACCTACCACTTGCATCTTTTTTTTTTTTTCTGGTTGACATTGACCTCCATAAGGTAGGGAGACATACAAGCATAAAAAAAAAAAGATGAAAAAACTGCTCTTGTTTGAAATCAGTATTCCTTCCCACCTGCAGAAGGCTAATTGTTTGCCATTTTTCTAAAAATGTTTATTTCGTTCAAATTCCCTGGGGCAAGGCTACTTCAAGGTTAATTTTCTTTGCCTCTAGAAGCTCACTAGCAATTCATTTGGTAATTCCCTTTTTTTTTTTTTCTTTCACATTCTGCTCATGCGTCTCCATGTTGCCAATTTAAAAAAACAAAGATCAGTTTTACAAGATGAACTGCAGGATCATGGTAACGCTACATGTGGAACCCCAAAATTTGTCCGAGCTTTTATTTTATAACAAAGTACTTGCTCTTGGCACRGATTTTGCTGTCTGCTGCCGAAGGCCTGAGAGGGCATGCTTGAATAGATACGTCAAAAAGAACTGCTGACAAGAGCAACTTGCAAACTGTGGACCATTGTCTGCAGTTAAGTTGTCTGAAATCCCCTGGCATGCAAGCTAATATTTTCAGAGGGGTCCCCGAAGTCAGTGACTCCTCTTGCCGACRCAGCAGCTCAGGCTGYGCCCAGCTGAGACGCAGTGCCACCYAGACCCAGGCAATACAGCAAACTTCTTTACCCATTTTAATAGCACTAGCAGATACTCTGATGGGGCTTGCGTCGTATAAAGCTCTGGGTAGGATCTGCTGCTTCAATCGGCTTCATCTTCTTCAAAACATTGGCGAGACCCGYAGCCTGGGCTCTGAAAGGACGTCAATCAACACGCAGCCCTGCTGAGCTCCCTGACATCAGTCATCAGCAGTGAGTAAGGCAGAGTTAAATTTGAGAATCAGGGTTCAGTACTTGAATTTTTAAGGGTATTTACTTCACCCATTACAATAAAAATATTTATTAGGGCAGAAGAGATCCCCATGRCCATTTACAAAAAGGCCACAAGATTCCTCTGAATGCTGGATTAAAGCATGTTTTTCAGAAGGGCATCTGAAGAAAATAATTCAAAGAACACAAGTTGCTCACCGGCCTATATGCAAACAGCTTCCCTGTGCTGTTGCTGCTGGCAAGCRCAGAGGAGCACAACTTTCTCTGGCGAAAAGCTCTCCCAGAACGGGGCAGTTAGTCAGGGGAAGCACTGCCCTCTCGCAGGGTCACCCCTGCACTTTACACTCAGCACTCACTGACCRACGCATGGATGAGCCCTGTGTCTGGCTAGCAGGTACTTTCTCTCAAATAATCACACCTCCTGGTGCTTTCATGTATTAAGGACAGAGTCGACGAGGGGACAGTTTGGGATTTAGGAGCTTGCTTTAAATGTCTGTGTCTCGTACTGAATGTAGCCTTCAAAGGCCCACCTTGGCACCTAAGGATCTGGGCCTTCAAAGGCCCTGCTTGACCACTGTACCAGTCCAGCATTTGGGCACCAACAAGTCTCATTCAGCTGCTCATTTTCTCAGTGCCTGTTTGCTTGCTGGTGGGCACACACAGACCAACACTTGTGGGAGCAGTTGCAGAGCTGGCAAGAGTCTTAAAGCTCACTTCAGCTTGGGCATGTCCTCAGAGCTTCCAGACCTAGGTAATGCACAAGAGACAGCAAGGACAAAACTTTTCCATGTGTGCAACTGTAAGCAGCAGCACTGATCTGGGGACTCACTAAAGCATGGAAATGTAAGGCACATCTTTCTTCTGTTGAAGTCAGTCCACCTGTATATAAACAAGCAAATATTGCTTGAATAACCGAAAGGTTGCACAGGGTTTACTAGATAACCCAGGTCTTGAAGCAAGTGAAGCAACTGGGGCAGCAAGAGCCTGGGTACTTCTGTCATTTCTGTCTCCTCGCTTAGCTCTCACTGGGGCTACCCAGTTAAATGTTTGATATAATCAAGTGACAATCAGTCTCCTCAGCTATTTTGAAAGGGCTTAATTGTCAGGATTTTTAAATCCAGGAGAGCTCACAAGAAGAACTTCCAGAGGCAGGAATCAAGGTGACCTAGCCTTAAATATCCTGGAAAGTAGCTATTTTAGGCTCTGAAAATAGCTATTTTGCCTCAGTTCAAGGCACCCAGAGTTCCTCTGCATTTTAGAGCAGCTCTGAAGGTAACTCAGCATCGAGGCTGCGAGGCAGCAGGCCATGCACTGCTGAAGCCTTTTGAAATAGAGACTCAGCTGTCCAAGTCAGATCAAGCCAGATTTCCTAAACGCCTTTTGGCATCTGAGTATAGCAAGTGTCTTTTTGACCTAAGYGGGTCAAAATACTTTGAAAAATCTGTTCCTCGTGTGATTAAAAGGAAAGCGAAAATCTTCACTTCTTTGCAGATCTTTGCAGAAAGCAAAATCTCTGCAGCCGACCTAAGCATTTTGCTGGGAGCACCATGTAAAGCTGGTCAAGCACTGACCCATAAGGAAAATACTGCCTGAAGCCACCGTGGGTGTTGTATCAGCACAGAGAAAGACACATTTTTGTCTTGGAGAGCTTTAAGCTTACAAGGTGTAAACAAACTTGTTGGTAAGAAAATGAAATATTGAAGAAAAGAAGGCAGTAACGAAGTTGTGCTAAGCCCAGCCTTGTGATACTGCCCTTGCAAACCTCTCCCGGAGGCTGCAAACTGGAGGAGCAGGGAACTGCTCTGCTTCACGCAGGGCATCRTGCTCCAGGACCAAGATCCTGACTGTCTCTGGAGCTTAAGGAAACAAGAGGCTATGGGAGTTAGTAATTAGTATGTGTGTTTATAACAAACTGAAAGAGCAAAACACACCCGTGATTCTTAGTCTTTCAAATTCTGCAGGCTTACACAGTATACTGAATTTCTGCAGGTCACAGCACAAGTTCTCTCTCGTGACTGTGGAGACTGCAAAGTCCAAAGGGATGTTGCAGCCCGCCTAGGTAAACCCGACAGGGTCTGTCATCCTCCCAAGCTCCTACGGGCCTCTGAACAGTGTTGATTTCTGTACATTTTTATGTTCAATTTTATGTACAGTGACGGAGGACGGACTATAGTGTCGGTCTTGTTCCTAGAAGGGGAGGAGACGTAAGGAAAATGTTGACGGGCTGAAAGGAAGGTCAAACTCGCATCATCCACCTCTTCACCTCCCTCTTATTCTTCAACATGCGAAGGAAAATAAAGTGAAGCCTGTTACATTTCTATTTTACCTTCTTTTCCTCCCCCCCAAAATGACTGCTGGTTACAGACAGGAAGCAACTGCCAGAAGTTATTCACCTCCAATCCTTTATCACTTAAAAAAGCATTACGGGGCCGCCGGCGACCGCGGTTTCGGAGCCGCTATCTATCCGTACCGATAACCACTCAAATAAAGCATCTTCCCCTGGAATCCCAGCTGAGGGATTCTGCCAAGTGATCAAACTTGTCTGAACCTCGGGGCGGCCGCTTTGAAGTAGCAAGAGGGAGACGGAAAGCCCGCAGCCGCGCGCCGCGCACACCTCATTAGGGCCCAGCTATGTGGGGAAGGCCAAGCGGCGGCTTCCCGGTCAAGCGGGCTCACCCGCTGCCACGGGGCCTTCGGGAAGGCGCAGATAAAAGGGCCTTTCAAAGCGCCGGTGCCCTGGTGACATTTTTACGGCGCACAGCCGCTCGCGGGCCCGGCTCCCCATGGCACCGCCACCGCGGGCTGCGTGAGGGGGAGGCCGAGCGCCGAGCTCGCCCGCCCGCTCGCCCCGGTGGCTCCTCTGCTCCCGTGTCCGCACACGGTGGCTCTGCCTTCCTCCAGAAATGCCCAGGAAAGGCACCCCCTCCCTCGCAAATGAGAAACATATTTGGGGAAAGACAGCTCGCCGGGTCCTCTGATTCCACAGACTGCATGGGAGACTCTATAATTCAGCTAAACAATTCTCTTCCCTCCCCTCCCCCCCTTTTCAAAAAATATTTTTATTAAAAAAAACACTAAAGCTTAACAGACTTGTAAAATGCTTTTAAAAACGTCTGTGGAGTTTAATCAGCGATCGTACCACACAGACACTGGCAGCAGAGCAGAGTATTTAACTCCGCGAGCGGAGGCTCTGGGTTTAATTTTCAGTTTCAGACTAAACAGCGGGTCTGCCGTGAAAGGCAGGGCAATGGGAATGCTTCTCCTTGCAAACTTTGCCGGCAGTGCAAGCGCAGGGCACCTCTTTGTGCAGGCGAAAGAGCACAAAATCAGAGAACTTTCTCTTGGTTTTAATAAACTCACCTCCCCCTCCCCGTCACCATCCCCTCCTTTTTTTTTTTTTCTTTCTTTTTTTGACTGCAAAGAATTCTGCTGCTATTTTATTATGTAATGCTGCAGGCTAAAAATATATCCCTAATTTAAGCCATCTTGCCAGTAAATCTACAAATACCAGGTAATCCAAAAAGGGTAGTTACCGTTTAATGGCATACTCTTCTTGTCATCTTAATATGTTCAACTCCTAAAGGATTTAGAGTGATGCATTTAAAGATTTTTCAACTTCTTGGATATCTCCACGCAGTCTGGTGGAAAGGGCAGTAAAGTCTGATCCTGTCCTCTGTGCTCCTGGCGAAGGAACCGCTGTGACTCTCCAAGTCACAGCCACTCTGTGATTTGCGCTACCAGACAGCAAAACTTTTCCTCTCCCTAGATACTTTGATTTGAATGGAGTGTGGCCGTCCACCTTCATGGACAGTTGTTATTTCTTTTTGATCGGAGAGTCCTTTATGGGAGTTTCCCTTGTGACTGAACACATCTACATTTTGTAATCAAATCAGTAAAGGTTGCTGATGGAAACCTGCATTTGAAACACATTTTTTTTCCAGCTGGGAGGCAGATTTGCTACAATTTATTCCCCGGTATTAATTCTCCTCTTCCTAAAAATGAAAAACGTACTAATAGGTGTGACAGTTAATGCTCCATCCTATAATACAGCTTGCAGAGACTATTAGAAGGAGCTGCCGAAAATACTGTAATTATCGTTTTGCTGTTCTGATTTCAGTTTCTAGATTTTGCCTCAAAATAAGCATGAGAAACAGGGAAGAGGGGAAACATTCATGGCCCTGAATGCGAGATCTCCTGGGTCCTAGAGCTCACTGCCCCGTCCTTCCAGGCTCCAAGTCTGGTTTCAATGGAGCTCTCATCTTTCTTCCTGTTAATCCTGCCATGAGATCAACCATTGGGTAACTCTGTGAGAAATTAAATACTGGGATGTGGGAAATCTGAGAGCTGAATTCAGGCAGAATGCGGGTGATTCTTTTTTTTTAATTTCTCTCCTTTTCCCATGGTTGTTGTGTGGCAATACTCTCTTAACCTGGGACTGGAGATCAGCCCTGCACAATGTTACTGTATCAATAAAGCAGAGGCAAAGCAAGAAGCACAGTAGCAATAATATATATATATATTTTAATATAAGCAGCATTTTTAGAACTAGATTATGGACAACATTTTTTGAAAGCACTCTGCATTTCCAGAAATGCCGAACAACGGGATCAGCAGCAGAAGTTCATCATGGTGATGCTCAACATCTGCTGGAGCAGACTCCATAAATAACTTAACATTTGTGGCACTGGCTCTCACTGAAACAGGATCCACGAGATAGTTTGCTCTGSTGATGGGAGTGCTACAATGGCCACCAGTCAGGCCGTCATTTTGAATGGCTTTTCTCCTGCCTCTGTATGAGAAAAACACATTAATTCATTTAGGTGCTGCAGCGAAGGACTCAAAAGTTCACACRGTCATGGTGCTACATGATGGCACGGTGAGGATATCGACGAAAGGCACGTGGGATGGAGCTCAGTGTGGGAGAAATGCCTATTGTGATTTTATCACTTGTTGTCTTCTATGAGCCTCTGCTCAAGATTTACTCTGTGAGCTGCAAGGCAGGAGGAATGTTCCTAGTTCCTCTTCTCCCTGAGCCTTAAAGCCTGGCACAGATGGCACAAGCTGACGGGCAGCCCAAGGATGCCAGATGTCACCCTGACATGCCTAGAAGGAAATAAATTCCCTGGATGCCACAAAGGCCCCCCAGTGCCTATCAGGGCAGCTGTGAAAAACGTTTCCCATTCTGTTTTACCCTGTTACTTCGAGGGAATAAGGAGACCTTATGGAAGTCCCCAAATAACATGGAAATTGCAAAGAATAAAACAAAATATTTTCTTCTTACTGCTTTCTCACAGAACATGTTTTAAGATGTGTATCACCTACAAGCCTACTACTTACTATGAACACATTACTATTTGCCCTAGCCACATGTTTTTTAATAGTGTTGGTATGCAAASACTATAACTGGCTATTCCAGCAAATTATTTAACAGAGGATGAATATTTTTTCCTTTTTTTAATGTTAAATGTCATTACATTTCTTTTATTCTGTGTCTGTTACAGCACATCTCTTTTTTAACATGCAATCTGCAATAAAAGATTGTATGATCCCMAACAAACAAGGCAAAGATGTTGCCATTTCTAACAGTGCATCACAGTTTCGTTGCTTAAGGTCGTACCATATAACTCTTGAGGCCAATCTGGGCTACAGAAGGTTCACTTCCCGTGTTCTTCACGGTGCAGTAACTCACAGTTCCAGAATACTTATTATTTTTATTTCAGCAGATGGGACATCTTTCAATGATTTCAGCTGGGTGTGGAAGAGGAATGAACTATGATGTCGACTGTGAAAGACCCACAAACAGTGTGAGCAACTCGGTAAACAGCACAAAGAGAGGGTTTTTGYTTGCTTTGCAGAGCTCTCTCACACACTAATCTTCACTAATTACTATTCTGATTTTTTTTTTTTGTAATAAGCCCCAAGTTGGATCCTGCTGGTAGGTTCAACATTTTGGATATCATTCTGGGGACATACAGAGGGTAGCCAAATTCTTCCCAGAATCCAACCTTTAAAATGTATCTGAACTAAGGTGCCTTGATATTAGCAGTGTAGACTCCTGCTCTCATGGAAATTTTGGCCAAAATATATAGTATGAGCATGCAAAAGTAGCACTGTTTAATTTACTCTTGGTTTATAATTTTTATGTACTGTTCTGTGCCCAGCCATCCC
Source organism: Nothoprocta perdicaria (assembly GCF_003342845.1). Lineage (NCBI taxonomy): Eukaryota > Metazoa > Chordata > Aves > Tinamiformes > Tinamidae > Nothoprocta > Nothoprocta perdicaria. The sequence continues at coordinate 1,377,094 of NW_020456210.1, read as the reverse complement.
TCTCAGTAGTATTTCCCAAGCATGTATTACTGCTCCTTCTCTTACAGCTGTTGCTAATGAGACTGCAGGTTGCTTCCAACCAGAGCCAAGTTTGGAACTGCACAGACTATGAATCTAAGCAATTTTTCGGTCAGAGCCATGGGATTAAACACAAAGCTATCTTGCCCACAGCCATCTCAGGCTTCTTCACCACGCAGGCACGCAAGAGGGAGGAGGAGAGAGGGCAAGGAYGAGTGCTGCAGACCTAGGGAAAGGTTTTAGCTTAGCCCTCGAGTCTCTAGATGTTCAAAACAAAATGCAGTGCCTGCTCTGAGTGCCAAGCATGGGGTTGCTCAACATCTCTTGCTCCTATGTGTTCTTCCTCCCTCCTGTTCCCACAGGAGATCATCACCCTTTGAACTACAAACTCCATAGCAGCCCAGGCTGCACAACTGGCACTGAGAAATGTCTGGCTTGAAGGTCATTTCTCTCCTTCTTTTTCTTTCCCCTTATATTATCACATACATTATCACAAATAATATGGTCAATTTACTTATGAAGGAATTTAGCAGTATCAGAAATGTTGCTCTACCTTGGTTATGTAATAAAATTCATATACAATATTTAAATGTTGAAAATCTACATCTTTGAAAAATTTGGGTATATAGGAGGAGCCCCACTGAACGACATTCTTCGGATTCTGTTTAGAAGTTATGCTATATAAATAACCAAAAATTTGCTTCCAGAAATATCTGACTTCCTTTTGGAGCCCTCTTTCCTTAGCACAGTTAAGTTACGTGCTTCATCTGCTTGCAAGATTGATAACTGCAACTTCCTTTACTTTGGGAGCATTTACTTTCCTTGTTTTTGCTTTGTTTTAGAAAACCGTCCTCTTCTTAAAATTACTTCAGTTGTCAGACCAAATATTCAGATTCCCTGCCACAATATCAATAGCAAAAGACTGAATACATCTTCCTTAGGAAATCACATCACGCAGTTGACCTGCAGATGTCTTGGAAAGAGAAAGAAGGTGAGATCTTAGAGCCCAGCACCCTCCTTGAGAATCTGTCTACTGAATGCATGAGAAAAGCAAAAAACTTTTCCAATTTCTTTAAAATCAATTTTAAACCAGTCTCAGAACAACTGAAGGTGCATTTCTGCAGTACAGGCACCTACCTCCCTCATTTTTTAGTAATGCTGGCTCTAGTTCACAAATACGGTACTATTTTTATTTTTATTTTGTTTTGTTTCTTTTTTTCAGTTTATGCCAAGCAATAAAATAGGTTCCCTGAAATATAAGCAGCAGAACTAGTATATGTAAAATATGATTTTCAATTTGGAGGCATTTTTCATCAGACTTTCCATGACATTTTATCCACTTGTTAAACTAATCCTCCAAAGCACAATAATGTTTTCAGAATATTCAAGAGGCCAAATCTGGAAGAAATTTCTGAAAAAAAAGGTGTACCAACTTGAAAACCGAATCCTACCTTGATTAAAAAAACCTCAAGCCCCAAGTGATAATAATATTGTAAAGCTTCAGAAAAATGAAAACTCTGTGGACACAGACGGGGAAAAAAAGGTCAATAAAACAGGTAATTTCTTCTTGTGCAGCTTCTTGTGCAGTTTTTTTCGTGCAGAAGCTTGACCAGCTCGGGGGAGCTCCCTGCTTGCTGCCCCGGCCCCAATGCACAGGCACCACGCAGCTCCCCTGAGACCAGGATCTGCCCTGGGCTCGGCTATGTGGGTGCTCAGCACATGGGCATGTGGTCCCGAGGACCCATGGCACAAATAAGATGAGCCTGCAGGAAAATACTCTGTGTTTGCTGTGGAAATCTAGTAAAGGAAAAGCAGCTCTGTGGTTCAGAGAATGTTTTGGAGCGGTGYGTGTAACATGAATCCAGTCAGCCCGTGTTCAAGGATAAAAATACATGTTAGACTGAAAAACAGAGTTTCCTGCGTCTGAGAACGGGCAACTTTCTGCCTCTCTGCAGTGGTGACCACGGAGGAAGGACACAGACACTCGGCACGGCTTCCTGACCGCTCCGGGAAGGTGAATAAGACCCCATAGCAGCAGGGCAGCCGCGAGGGCAGAGGGCTTCCAAAGCTGTGCTAGCCAAGCCTTGCCGAGGACAGTGACAACAATGTTCCCTGCTCCGATGGACGGCGGGTGGCCTCGCACAGAGAAAGCTCCTTTCCACCCGCGTCCTTGCTTGGGTCTCTCCCTGGGCTTTCCATAGGGAAACACCCAAGTGCACACACGATGGGGAGCACTGAGGCTCAAAGAAGTGCTAATTGAACCCCCATTGCAAGGCTGCTGCAGCTGCCACGAGCCCAGGTGCCCGGCAGGCTGGGGAAGTTGGTGCTCCTGGGCCGCACGTGCATGCGCCAGCTCCTGGGCTCCAGGCGCATCCGATGCTGCTGGGATTTGCTGGGCGTCCTACAGGGTGAGGGTGCTTGCGGGGGTGCATCTGGAGAACACGTACAGCTTGGGGTCCTGAGTGCGTATATATGCCAAGAGTAATGAATATGCAGAGCTTTTTTGATACCAAAACTAAATCAGGAAATCAGAAAATCAGTAACAGGAAAAAAATGTAATGAATATGTATTTCCATTCCTATTCAGAAATAGTATTTTTCATTTTAGCTCTTATTCTTGCTGAAACTTGACTTTTTTTTTGTTTGTTTTAAAAGCATCTAATACATTTAACACTAGATTGAAAAGTTTACCTGSATTTTGTCTGAGAGACTGTTCAGACTCAGATACTAGCTGAAGAGGCTCCTAAGACCTGAGATTTTAACAGACCTCCCAAAGAGATTATAAAAAGATTTTCAAAGGACTGCTCTACATTCACAGTATTYCTTCCCTCTAGAAATGATAAAAATAAAACATGTCCTGTCTCCAAAAAGCTCTGATAACTCTGATGAAGTTTTCCTAAAGATATCTATTTCCTTTGCATTACTTAAGAGCGTAACTCCCCCATATGGCTGAGGACACAGCTGCTGCAAATGGCTTAAAAATGAGGAAACGGACAAGTTTCCATTTGGATGACTTATTTGTACACTTCACCAAGAACATTACTATATCATACTTGCGAGACCTTGTTGCCTATTCTTTAGAGTGCTTGGATTTAAAGGGAGCTTTGTATTTTGGAGATTTATGCACGTATTTACATGAGGATTCTAAACTTACTGATGTCATGCGGTTAGGCTTGCTATCTTTTCCTAAGTTCCCCAAGGAAGCATGAGCATACATGTCAGTGATGATCACAAAGATGCAGACAGGTCATATTATTCAAAGATTTGTATTAACAGTTTGGATGTTTAGGTTTCCAGTGGAATTTACTGTTGCATTTGCCGGCTGCGTGACAGTAAATCTTTAGGGCTCTGGGGATGTTTGAAGATACTGCAGTTCATGTAAGCATCTGTATGGCCTTAAACTGGATAGCAGATACCCACAAGGACATGGGTCCTTTAGAACATGGTGAAGCACTGCATAGTGCTTAAAATCTGGGAAATGGGGATAGGAACAGAGAGTAGAATATAGAATTCAAAGCTAAAGAATTTCAACGAATAGAGAATTTTACCTGGTTTTACTGATTCTGTATTAAAAAAGCAAGAGGTATCTACACTGGCAACAACAAAAGTAACAATAAGGTAACCCAGCACTCAGGAATCTTTGAAAATACACCAAAAATCCAAACTACAGCGCTCAGGGTAAAACCTGATCAAGGGTTTCTGCCACTTTTGCCAAGCGGATTATGGTAACATGCTCACCATCACACAGCAGTTCTGGCATGTAACTTCTTACAGTCCCCACTGATGAAGAAAGGATACATTTCTAACTTAATCCAGACTGCCACATGGTAAAGCCATCTGGGAGGATATTTTGAAGGAAACAGATGGAAAAGGAAGAGATTCCTCTGAATGTAGTGTAAGATTTACATTATCCTCCATGAACTTCCATGTAGTCCCCATGTTTATATAATTTATCACTATTTCCTTAGACAGCTCAGATTAGGAAGCCTGCATGAGCTCATGTTCTTGCTGTTAATTCTGAGCCTGAACCTTCCTCCTTTAAAGGGAAATTCAGTAGTGTAAAAAGCAAATGGAGAAAGGCAACTGGGTTTAAGGGAAACCCAGCCTCATGAAGTTCCTATTTGTCCCAGAATTATGTTGCTTTACCTCCCCCTTCTTTCAGCCTCTGGAAGACCCTCCCGAGCGCTTGCTCCAAACCATAGTCTTGGTTCTCAGCCCCGCACCCGCACCCAACAAAACCGCAGCGTTTTGTCAATGTAAGTGTGGGAGCAGAGGGGCCTATTATCGTCGTGAAAGGTTAAAGACAAGGCAGAGATTTCACTGAAAACACTTCAAGCCAAGATTTTTTTTTAAAAAAGAAATGTTCTCTGAGTGAAGGCATAGCACACAAATAATTTAAACAGTATAATTTCACTAGTCGTACTGTGATGACTGGGGATTTCTAAAAAGCGCTCGCTCTCCTTTCATGCATTCTTCTGTGCCTCTTTGTTTTCTATGCAAACATTTCCATTAGTAATGGGAGTTTCAAAGGGCCTCCTCTTCTCCCTCTCTCCCCACGGAGATGCTGCAGAGGCTCCATGCACAAAGGACTGCATCCCACYGGCTGCATCCATGGCATCCCAGGCACAGGGAAGGAAAGGCCAGGCAGATCCATTTGGGATCTCCTGTTTCGTATGTTCAGATGTTCATTCTTTCACCACCACTGAAATCTCTTGTTAGCAAGAGAGTCCCAAATCCCCCTTTTTTTCCTAACTCTGGCCTCAGACCCAGCCTCATGTCCTCCTGCTCCCTCCCTTGCGTGAGGGCAAGTGTCCGACCAACGCTCAAAAAAACCCTTTCAGGAAAATATCCCTGGCAGCAAGGATTTCTGCCAGGCTGGGCCAAGCGAGAGCAACAAGCCCAAACCCTGTGGGAYGAGAGGACACAGCAAGGCGAGCGGCCTCCCTCCTGCCTCACGGGTCCGGCCCCCTCGCACTGCACGGCCTAGGCCTCCCGACCACGCGGGTGCCATGGAGTGGAYGCTGGCTTTGCGCCCACGCGCAGATTTACTGCCACGCCGGGCTAGGAATAGCGTGGTTGTGGCCCTAGCAGTCGAAGGATATAAGTGAGACGGGGAGAAGAAATATCTTTTATTAGAACGACTCGGTGTGTTTTGAATTGTGTGCTGCAGACGGAGGTTATAGATGGTAAGTCCTCCGGGGCCKATGTTGTGTTTCTTGTGTGAGTTGGTCTAATAAAAGACATTACCTCTCCTTGCAAAACTTACCTCACTTGAAAATACTACTACATTTACCCTCAATGTTATCTCTCCCATTAGGAGACATTAATATTATTGTCAGTGCCACTGATTCATCACTGCTGCGATCATATTGATTTCTTTTGTGGAAACCTGATTCCTGCGCATACTTTTGAGAGTTACATCATTTTACCCCTTCAACTCACAGCTAGAATGTTTTCTGTTCCTTATGTAACAGCTCTTAATTCAGATTACAGGAGACATTACAATAATGTACACTATACAATAATGTATTAAAACCATAAGGTGGAATAACAAAAGTAATATTACCTTGTGAAAGTAGACATCGTTCCAGAAAAGCAATGGGCCCTTTATGCTCTTGACTCAGCAATCACTCATGTTCACCCAAGTATGGTAGCCCAGACCCACGGACTGAGGCAGCATGGACCTTTTCCCATACCCGTGCAGTTTTCTGCACGAAAGTAGCAGAGCTCAGACTATCTTTTTACACAGAATGGGCCAGGGAAAGAAAATAGAAGAGATGGCAGAAGAATGTGTCTAAAGTGTCTAAAGAATGTATATCAGCTTTTCTTACCTGAGCAGGCTTCTTTTGAACCACTTGCTGAGGCTGAAAGGAAAAATGAAAGGACAGTGAGAAACAAAATTCGTCCAGGTCACTTCACAGTGATTTCAAGGATGCTAGAAAAATACTTGCATCATATGAAGTAAAATATAGGCAAAGCACACATCCAGAAATGCAGTGACGGACATACCCTGCCGTCACCCAGCTTACACTTAACTGTGACCATTACTCTGAAGTAATTCAAAATACCGTGGATCCACAGGAATATATAATTACATATAATCAAATTAAGATCTGAAGAAGACCTTTCAGCTCTTGCATGCTACAGCTACAGCATGCTACATGCTTTGCTCYGTTACTTGTCAGACTGTGAGCGTGGCCTAATCCTGTAACCAGATTTTGTTGTCTCCACTGACACTATTCACACTTTGGGATCGTGCCCGCGGACATGATTTTGGGGCCACCAGCCATCCGGGTGGTTTGGTGTGCAGGCCAGGAGAGCGAGAGCTGTCTTGGCCAGGTGGACATTCAGCTACAGGCAGGCACTGTGCTCTGAAAGCTGCAAATCGACATGTCTCTGGTCTGGTCAGTCCCTTTGGAAATGGGAAATACGGTTCCTGGGGGAGCCTGGAAACCCACTGGGCTACCCATACCCTTCATCAGAGCAGAGGAGGAGGAATAATGATTAACTAACTATCATCCATACACTTAAAATACACCACTGCCACTCTGGTTATGTGACCTTCGTGAGACCTAGGAGCAGCACAAAACAGTAAGAGCACAGATAAAGGATGAAATCCTGACACCATGAGCACAAAAGGGCTTTTCTTCCTTCAGTGGGACAAAGCTGTCTTTCCCCTCACCCCTCACRGGATTTTCTGTTTTCAAAACGCATGAATTGCACCCAGTGATCTTCTTCCTGCCCTTCCTTCCTGCTTGTCTTAATCCTGGCCATGACTTTAGTGCCTTCCTTGAGCAGAAGCCAACAGGCCTTCCTCCTGGATGGCCAAAAACCTAATTCTCTTGACATTGTTGTAGGAAATAACTGGAATATTTTTGAATAAACAGTTTAGTGTAACTGGCCTTTCAGRGCAATATTTCAGTGGGAAGGATCAATGAAAATGTAAATTAAATGTAACTGATTCAATTCAGGCTGCCTACCACAAACCTCCCATTTTAACAAGAGATGCTTTGTTTATTTTCAGTCCTTTTCTAGTCCAGCAGAGTTCTGTTGCTGTTATATTTCCGTATCTATGCCTCAGGCTCTCAAATAAATGAGAGAAAAGAATGTGTGATGGCAGGGTCCATTTTTAAACGTCAGGGTGGCTCCTCCTCTCTTCCATTAAACTCCCTTGCAGCAGAGAAGCTATTACCAAAACACCCCCTTATTGATGTGTTCTCCAGGTGGACCRCAAGCCCTGCAAGGGTTATGGACATTTGCTGCCCTTGGACAGAGAAATTATTCATTTCAAAGCAAATCCTTATAATTACAGAATCCATTAAGCTCTTCGATGATCTGTCATTAGTGCTCTTCTGCTTTATTTTCCTTTTTTTTTCCTGCTGATTACACCTGTACACATGTTTGCTTGCAAACCACATYGAATTCGCAGCCATTCTTAGAGGCTGACTGCTTTCTCCAGCTCAGAAATCCCCATATATTTTTGGCTGTGCACTCGGCATTCATGTGACTCTCACACACTGTAGCTCAATGAAATCTTCTGAAAGAGCTGCCAACTCACCAAATTTTCCATGAATTAAGTCCTGACACTTCAATGAGAGGAAAGACAATGTCTGAAACAAGGCCAGCTCTGGCTTTCTGCCTAGTATGTGTCACAGTAATTCTACCAGCTGCCCTTCTACACAGCACTTCATACTTTTCAGACCACCAAAAAGCCCCTTGAATACTTCCAGTGATAGCTGGGGCTCGAGCTGCCAGCATGTTTTCCCAGCCTCTGGCACCCAGTGGCTACAGACCGGACCTAGAAAGTTTTTGTGTGTGTTTGCTTTGCTTTGTTTTTATTTTTATGAATGGCCCTTGCAGGGGACTCTGACTCAGGCACAATACTATACAGCCATTCATAAAAAGCAGAGGGAAAATACTGTACTTTGCCCAATTGGAAACGGTTGCTGATACGGACCAAGCCTTGCAAGAGCCTGACTCATTCGAGACCTTTGCTATCTTAGCACTTAACATCAAGAGCTCCCTGGCAGCGTTTRCTCCCTGCCAGCTACGCTGCTAGTGGATTTGCGAGCCGCAGCGTGGCGCACATCAGGTGTTTGCTCTTAAAYGCACAGAGATCAAAGAGCAAGAGCAGGGTGCAGGCCCCTGGACACATCCCCTGGGAAGCGCCCCTGGCTGCACCAAGTGCTCTAGCTTGAGTCAGGGTGGMGGGGCAAGTGCTGGGGCTCGGGGCACTGCTCTTCCTGCTGGGCTCCTGCTGAGGAGCTGATTCACCTGCACTGAAATGCCAGCTGGATAAACCAAGCAAGGCCTGCTGCTGCAAGGACTCCAGTGTCCCCTACCTCCAAGACAAGGCACTCAGTTTATCCCAAACCTAAAGAACTGAGGCATACAGGAATGACAAAATCATTTCCTAAAAGTGCCTCCTCCTACATCTTTAGCTAACTGTTGTGCATGTGGAAACCCCTTGACACGCCAGCGAATGAAACGTGCCTACTCGCTAAGCTTTGTGTTCACTGAGTTAAGAGATCTTTCCAGAACTTCAAAGGAGACACCTCTGATAGAAAAGACTTGCAACTGCATGTTCAACTAGCTGGAGAGAAAGAGAATCTGTCTTGGTTATGAAAAAGATTGGGAGCATACAAAAGCCAAGCACAAGAGACTTAAAGAGGAACTTTGGAGCACAATAAAGCTGTACGCAAGCCATGAGAGCATGGAATTATTATGGATCCTTCCAGAAACCTACAGAGCAGGACAGAGCATCACCTGCTTTGGCAGATGCTTTCTCCTTACTGCAGTGATTCAACCTAAACAAAGCTTTGTGGAACACTGAACTTTCACATTTTATTTTTATCCCAACTTTAAAAATTGTTTTTAACTGAATGTGTATCAGTTGACCTGAAAGCAAAGTTTGCCTTTGTAGATCCAATGCAAGTAAATCTTACAAAACTTTCTTGAATCTGATGATATAGAGAGTTCAAGTGACAGAAAAATTCATTTAAGTGTCTGTCATACAAAAAGAAATACAAATACAGCAGAATTTGTTTTGACAGATTTAAACTATTAAGTATGTTGGCTAAGATAAAATATAGTAATTTAAAATTTCATGATAAGATTCCTAAGTTTGAAGAAAAAAAAAAAAGCCCACAGAACAATATAGACAAATCGTTTTGTGGTTTTGTCTTTGATTTTAAGCTTTGCATTTTCAAAGCGCAACCGTTTATCATCTACAGCACTTTTTCTGACACTTCACCCTTTCAGTTTCAGAATTTCAGTTTCAAATTCTGTCACTTGACTTTTTTTTCCCAATATCTCAGATACATCTTCACAGCCAAAATCTTGCTCAGGTATTTCCTTGTCACTCACAAAACCTATAACATGAAGTAACTTCTCCCTAGGCCAGTGCATACACATATTGGTCAAACAATTTCTCTACCTTCTATATGAGAATGAAAGAACAGCCTCCTGTGACAAGTCCACATTCATCTTGCACCAGGAATCAAAAACTGATCAAAATCAACCCATCACACTTCTGACTCTCTGCAGTACTTCTTACCTTATGACTTTTCAGAATGTTACGGAAAACTTGTAAGGATAAGGGAAGCCTATGCCAGTGCTAGACCACATATTTCACGATTAGAGATAAAAGCCCCGCTTTTCAATGCAAGACATTCACCAAGGGCTGTGCCCGGAGCTCCATGAGCGCACTGCCTGTCCCAGGGCCTCCAGACTGTGCAATTGCAGCTTCCTCTCTAAATTGAGCATTATGAAGATGTTTGACCGACAGCTCTTGGCAAGAGTGACTCTTCCCTTCATTCCCAGAGCTTGACGAGACGTTTGTATGGAGGTAGCTCTGCCGCTGAGACTAAATGACCATGATGGAAACTAATACCCAGTTAGGATGACATTTATRGTGCTGACAGCTCAGTGTTGTGTGGAGATCATTAAAATAATTTCATAGGTCACCCAAACACTTGTAGTTCTAAATTAAAAGATGAGTAAAACCATATTTAGACTTTTTGTCTACATATCCTAGAAAAATCAGGAAGTACATATTATACCAGTTGAAACCAATATAATCCAAAATAAATCATGTCTTCCAAGCAGTTCCATATGACAGCATAATAACTACTGTTCTGCCCTACAGCTTTAATTGGTCGGAGTCCAATCTTTTCCTCCCTCTACGAGGATACAGTGATGCAGTGCCGGGYTTGGGAGGCCAGGAGTCTGGGAGAGAGTCCCCCCTCCTTGAAAAAAGCTGCTTTTAGCTTCATGACCAGCAGGAGGAACCACCACAGACTGAGGGGGACAGTATGCCTGTCATCTACTGCTCTGGGGCTTTGCAATTGTGAGAAATCTACCACTGTGACAAAGGTTGGATCAAAGCAACTGAAAAAGTAAGGAACRATACACCCTGTGCCACTTGCTGTAGGTGTCCCTGAAGGAGCAGGGTGGGTTGGACTAGATCATCTCTAGAGGTTCATTCCAACCTCAACCATTCTGTGATTCYGTGATTCTATTCCAGGTACATGCATGGCTTTATTTAGAAATTCCCTTGCTTGAGAGAGGTTTGCATAAGTGCTTTGACACCATCAAGGTGTCAAAGGTGTCATTCTCCCAGATGCCCAGCAGCAGTTGCCCACGTTTTGGAAACACGGGCCATGAACTCTCTCGCCCGCGCTGCCTGTTGCAGTCAACTGGCAACCATGGTGTCTGTGTGCGCACGCTGCTGTGGGTCATTACAACCTAACAGCAAAACCATCTGGCCCTTCAAATGAGTTCAAATGAGATTTCACAGTCCTCCATGCAGTCTCATAAATGAAGCTAATAGTAATCTGTGGAGAATTCTGGCAAAATCTGTGGAACTTTTAATCTTTATTTTCTATCCTACTTGGCACTACTCTGAGGTTTTAATACCAAAGACAAAGTCAGGTCATTCAAAAAATATTTATTAGCTTATTAAACTGACCTCCCCTGACTGCTGCTGGAAAACCCTGCAACATCTTGTAAGCTGCACCAGTAACTTAAGTTGATGATAAAGTAAGGACACAGTGAATTTTAATAGCTAAGTGACCAGCAATGAGATTTTATATTTTAATTGGCAAATCCAAAGGATACTGCTTCAAATTACTCCTTTGGTAGTGTGAAAATGCAGGCACTGGCATGCATATCCAATTCGATAAGTATATATATACAGTGGAAATCAACTGATTTCACTGGGGCTAGAATTTCATCCTCTTTGTTCATAGAGGCTACCTTCACTATAAAAAGTTTAGAAGTTGCTACAGTGCTTTTTCTGTTCTCAGCGGATGAGCATGTGGTAAGAAATGTGTTAAAAATCAAATCCACTCTTCTTTTACAGCAGTATCATTCCTTATTTTTTCAGTTGCTTTGATCCAACCTTCCTCAGAGTGGCAGATTTCTCACAATTGCAAACCTTTGGTAAGAAATCAAAGGTTAGAACGGGAAGGGAAAAATGCAATTTTTTTCAGCTGTTAATTCAAGCACAACAATACTCAACCGAGCTTGTCAACAGTGTAATTGAAATTCCAAGCACAGCAGCTGCTAGTTCGGTGCTCTTGATAGATGCTATTAATTTTTGTAATCTTTCAGTTGGTGTCAGTTATGTTCACATAAACTATTTAGGGTAGTACAGCTTATGAAATACCCATTTAAAGGGCCTTGTATCTACGGTCAAAGGTTAAAGCAAAGGCTACCCTGGTGTACCCAGCTAAAATCAATGAAGTTGCTGTACTCCCAAGTTTTGGCTGCAGAAGGATGTGTTGCTGCTGACTGCTCCTCTTCGGAGGCATCTGTGTTCTGCTGAGCTCCCCTGCAATATCACACTTTCCTGATAAGCTTTCCTGATGCATTTTATTCAGGTTTATGACAGCACTCTGCTTTTTTTTTTTTTTTTTTTTTTTTTTCCTGGTAAAATGTTAATAAGAATATTCCTGCCTTTCAGAATCATTCTAATAAACAGTTCATCATTGATGGCTTACTGATATGCCCCTAGGGAAACATGGGCTGGGCTCCTTTGCTTAGCTAACTTCGTATCTCTCCATCTATTAATAACGTCCTATATAGACAGATTACTGAGAAATCCAGATGGGAGGTTTGAGTTAGCCTCAGTATTGGTGTAAGGAAAAGGACTACATTTTAGTGGACTAAAATAAATGATAACTTTTTAACAAAGAAACTATACCCTCATGAGACAGGGATATAAACTGATCAAGAGTGACTTAGTTTTAAAACCTTGCAGACTTCTCCACACAACTAACTATTGTGCAAATATTTATCTCTGGACTATCTGGTCTATTTTGATACAGAAATCCTTGAAATCACCATGCATTTCTCATGACCCGTATGGAAATAATTTTCGGTCACTACTAAACAGGCTAGATCTGATCTGATGACCTACGGGTGAAAAGCTCTGTACTGCATTACCATCTGCTTCCAACTTTTGTTTTAGAGTCTTCCCTCTCTTTTCACTCCGTCTCCTCCTGTCATATGTATAGAAAAAAAGCCGAGGCAGTTCCCACCTCAGAGACCATTTCCAGTGCTGGTGGCCGCTCGCAATGGATCCGAGTTGCTAGATAGGGATCAGCGGATTTCTGCTCTGGACTGACTGCCTGGGAGCTCCTGAATCCCCTGGCCTTTCTACTGGCCTGAAGTGAAATAACATGGTCAAGTGGCCAGTAAGGYACCGACCCAGACCTTCTGCAAAATCTGGCAGTGATTGGAAAGGGAACTTTGAATCCCAAAGCTTTAGCGGAAAATATGATTGTTCAGGTAGCCTATCTCACCCTGGCCCTGTTCTCTGTTAATTTTAAGGTCCTTAACTCGTTCAGTGATTCAATGTACTCAGTATTCAATATAGGAAGATGCTTGGGGCATATTCGCTCTCCTAAAACCTCTACTCTGGGCAAGTGACACAAAGCCAGTCCCTGCAAATACAGATAGCTGTGCAACATGACAGGAGTCTTTGCTTTTCCCTCCTCCTTTCCACAGTGCAGACCAAGAAGCCTCAGTGTCATCACCCCCAGTACTTCTCAGAGGTGGCCARTGCCCCTCGTCTTCAATCTAGCTGCATGCTGTGCTGCTGCCTGCACTGCTTTGAGCATCCTGTTTTAACAAGGCACTTCTCAGTCTGGGCAGGGGGCTTCAGAGTGCCTGGAACGGCCCCGAACGCAAACACGGGTGCGGGACGACATCGCCTTTGGGGTACTGTGGCACACTGCCCATTTTGCAGTGATGTGTGAGAGGCGGCTGTGACGTGTCCACACGGTACTGAGGTTGCTTAGGATGAGCAGCTGATAGACCGGACAAGTTACACTGCATGAGCATCTAAGGCACCCACTGAACTTTCTGCTTGGAAGACATTGGCCTCGTTTTAAGTTCACAGTGCGCTTAGTGTCTTAAAGACTCAGTGGGAATAGACTTTGATTTCACTCTGCTTCATACCAGTGGAATAAGCTGTGCTTTTTTCTTTTCTTTTGCTCTGTAATACCCTTTTTGGGCCCATGAGGCTCCTCGAATGTCTTCCATACAGAAGAGCTACATCCCCTCATCTCCCCAAACTGATGCACAGGGACCTTGGCAGCCTCTTCTGCCTCGCTGTTTCTGCCCTCCTAGAGCCATAAYGAAGCTTGTACAGAGCTTACAGCCCTTCCCAGGCCCAGTGCTACAACCCTGCAGGACCTCCTTTTCCCATGCAGCCCATTCCTTCCGTGACCTCCCCTTGCCCTGGGATGGGAGGCTAGGGCTCTGCTCCAAAGGGAAGGCGCAGAGCGCAGGGAAGGCCACCGACAGGGCCTGGTTGGTTCTCTGCAGCGGAGATCTGCCCTCAGGCACTTCTCTGCAACTGCTGGGTCTGAGCACATATGTCGGGAGCCACATGGTTGGCTGGGGATGTTCCTGTACGTCTGGGATATACAGATGTCTGATAGCTGTCTGTCCATCGTATAGATTCGGTAATTACTGCAGCCTCCAGGAAACTGATGCTGCTGAGAGCGTCTGTCAGAGCGGCTGGACGGAGCCTGCTGACAYCCTGGCACAGTTTCATAAAGAAGCCACTGTCCAAAATAGAAGTACATTTTCCATGTACTTAAAATATATCGGGGGCTTAATGGTGAACCGCTGTAATTAATTCATTTGCTCACTTGATCTTTTTTGGGACCCTTCTGGTGCATGGCATGTTAAATACTGAACTCAGCTCCTACTGTTATTTTTTAATGTGCAATGAGCATTACATTCACTATGTCCAAGTGAATGATTTGTAGGCACTCCTTGTGAAGGAAAAAAAAGAAGATTAAAAAAAAATTAGACTATATTTCCAGTATGCTTTTACCATTCATTCCGTAATGGTAATTTTATCATATACATATAGACACCACTGTGAAGTTCACAGGACACAGCAGTATATTTTAAAAGATGACAGCAAAACTATCTTGTCTTTTATTCAGCAAGAACCCATTTGTTGAAGGATTGCAAAGTCAGAGCATTTTGCCAGCCCACTGATGGCCACACAAGTATGAACAGTGTCTGTGTGCACATGCTCCTCTGCCTGGGAGACAAGGAAGGAGGAAGAGGGAGAGAGAAAGAGATTCTGCTCTTGATAAACTGGTGTAACTCTGGACGTGTTCTGTTTATGTCTCTGGAGAGACAATGAATGCAGCCCAGTCCACCAGAGAGAACTGAACCAGTTTTTGAAGGACCATTACCTGGCTGTCGAGCTGTGGATATCTAACAGCCTTTTGGAAGCTACATCTGACCTGAAGATTCTATTTGTTGCTTGGATCTAACAACAWGAACATCAAAGGTATGTGTGTTAGGTATGCAAGCAAATCCCCTGCAGCTTTTTTCATAATATTGCAGTAACTTGATACCACATCAAGAATGCAGTGCCTAGAGCGCCCTACTCCAACCCGCCTTGCTGGTACAGCTTAAAGTGGTTTCCTTGTTCACAAAGCACCATACGCCACTTGGAAAGCAGCCTGGTCTTAAATTGTTGCTGTTGCTAGGGAGTTCTTGTGAGTATTTTACCAAATGCAGCTCAATCCAGACAATCAGACTGCTCGATATTTACTCTTAAGTCCTGATAAGTCCTTCTATTTTCTRTTGTTTCTGCTATTTGTTTCTAAGTGACAGAGCGAACTAATTTTTCACTTTGGAAGGAAAAAAAAAGGAGCTAAACCCTGTCCTTGGCTAAAACTCAGTTGCAGAGYCTACTCCAAGAGGTAAATGCTTCCATCTTAGTCAGATTCTAATTTTGCTTGGACGCGGTGTGGTTCGAGGGATGCCAAAATGATACAAGTTGGTAGCATCTGTGGCTAGGTGGTCCTGGCAGCAGAGGAGAGCGCAGCTGGCTGTGTGGAGCATGGCCTGCCTCCAAATGCTGCTGTGGCTGGCACAGGAAGGTGTATCCATCCTTTCTGGGAATGAGGAATCAACCTACCACATGGGGTAGAGAGAAGCTTGATTTGGAGCAGAGTGCARTTTGCCTCCATGAGATGAGGAAGTGGCAGCCATGAGGCTAGGGACACCAACCCTTACAAGATGCCTTATTGCTGTTGTGTATTTGGCTTCTTYTATGTTCTCAAACCATGTGTTTTGGTGACATATTTGGGGCTTTTACATTGAGGTCAAGGGCACTGTAGCCTTTCAAAAGAGAAAGATCAGGGAGCCTGGTTAGAAGGACTGTTCTTGTGTACCTGTGGGTTCTTTAGTTATTAGGGTGGGCTGCATCTCACAGGCATTACGGGAGGGCTTCCCTTTCTTACATCATGCAGAAGCAGCCAGAAGTTCAAGAACCTCTTCAGTGCACTGCCGCAGGGAGCGGCAGATTACGCCTCTTCCCGCAAGCAGAGAAACTCTCTGCTGTTCAAGACAAGCAGGATCCACAGGAGCTCATGTCCTTCCTGAAGAAGAGCTCCACAAAGCTCTCAGCACCGCAATCCACGCACCATCAGGTCTGCCCTGAGAGCAGCACAGCCAGGACATTCCCTGTTAGACAAGCACTACACAAGGGTGGGGGACAGTGATGGGATAAGGAGCTGCCCATGCCTCTTYGCCTTTCATCACCTCCCAGGAATGTCTGCCCTCAGGGATAATTTAGATGGGTTTACATTAATAAACGTGTGGCCTTTACAGCCATGTTTTTTAACTTTAATTCCTGTCTGCCCTTGCTGGCACACGCCCTTGGCAATTTGTGGTTGTTTTGCTTGTTCGGCATCGTATAATTATCCTTTATTACTGAATCTAGATGTTTTCTTATGGTTAAACAAACACAGAGCTCATGAAAGTGATACAGTCTAGCTCCATTTTGGTTAGCATATACTGKTTTTTTTTCTGTAAGCTGCTTGTTTTCCTCAGACAAAAAGACAGTGTTTTGCTATCCACAAACTGATAATTTTGTGAATCTTCCAGATGCACCATCACAATTCCAGAAAGCCTCCTGACTGATGAGAAATCTGTGACTTCTCTAAAAGCTCCACATTAGGATATTATTAATATCATCTAAAGCGTCAACCCTTCAATGTCACGTAAGCTCCACGTTTCCCTGTCTAGCATCGTGGCGGTCCCCTCCTCCTTCTTGTGACTCTTAAGTGTCCTATGTCTCAACCTTTGGTTTGGGGTTGGTTGAATGGACTCTTACAGAGGCCCTGAAGGTCTATATGCTCCACTCAAGCTATGGCTTAAGGCAGAAACACAATTCTTTCACATCTGTGCCCATTCCATGACACATCTGTGCCCAATCCAGACAGGTGATGTCTGGAACAGTTAATGGAGATGAGATCAGATGGGTGAGGAGGAGGATCCACATGAGAAGTGTGAAGAGAGAACAAAGCAGAAAGAAGCTGCTCTCTGCCCACAAAAAAGAGAGTTCAGAAAAGAGGCTGCAGGGTAATTTTGCTCTGCAGGTTGTTTTAGACCTCCTTCACCTTCACACAATACTGCCAACATCCTGGAGGATCTTAGGCGTGCARGAGTTAGGAAGACCTTGCCAGTGAATCTCAAAGAGACTTTGGGAGCAAATGCATAARAAATACCAGCAGAAATGCATACACTGATTCTCATTCTGTAACAACACAGGTAGAGAAAAGTACGTTTTGTTCCTAAACTATAGGATTAATTATAGGACCAATTATATATCAATAATCTATTGATATATAGTGGACAAGGACTAACTCCAAACAAAAAGACTCGGGAAGTGCCTGGGCACCACAGTGAAAAACATTAAGATCTCCTCACTAGTATCTCTCATTGGTTTTTTTTTCCCCAAATACTTTTTTCTTAACTTTCCCTGATCCTTTTGAAATGGAAATCTAACAYACTGCAAGAGGACCTGTGGGATCTGTAACACTGTGTAAGGAGTCACTGTATGTATTATTCCTTGGTTCAACAAAAGTATTCTTACAAAAAGTTTAAGAATATAAATTAATAATGGGATTACAAAATTTTTTACCACCTTGAAATAAGTAATCTAATCTCTGCACATTCTTTTCATCTATGCAAATGCCAAAGCCACTTACAAACTTCAAGTGATATGGAGACCTTATCACAGAAACACTGAATGGTGGAGGTTGGATCTCTACACCTCTAGAGATCATCTTTACAAAGGTGTCTGAAATCCATACGCTTCTGGGATGAAACCTGGCAGTATTTTTAACAGTAGAAGACAATGTTGCCTACAGTTAGGGCATGAGGTGAAGAGTACCGTATCCAGTGCAAGTTGCAGGGGAAAGATGTAATTATCCAAACTGGAATTTGGCCAAGACATGGGAGTCAAAACCTCTTTTCAAAAGTGCCATGGGAACTCTAATGAACACAAAATGGTCAGGGACTTGATTTTACATCTCATCTGAAAAGCAACACCTCCAAACCAACTCAGGTTTTCTTGAGTACCATTCATCGTAAGTGGATCAGAAAGAAAAGTGCATTCCACCATAGCAGGTATTCTTGGAGATACACAGTTTTGCTTCCCAGAGAGCCTACATCTGACAGCCCAGGGGATATATACACACTCCTTTTACAGTGACAGAATGCTGCTTGTGTTGGATGCATTTATCAAAACCTGAGATCACCCCTCACTCTTTTCAAAAGAGCAATACTCATCCCATGATCATCTCGTGACTTGACTTCTGCTGTCTTGAATGCAGACTTTTAAATTTATGAGTGGCCACCAGCCAACACAACTTTCCATTATGGTATTAGTTCTGCTGCATTCTGCACAATTTACTAATTATTTAGTTACTAATTATATAGTTACTAATACTTATCAAGGCTCAGCCAAGATGCTGCAATTTAGTCATGTTAAACATCTCATAAATTAAAACTCGTAGACTAAAAATTATGTCCAAATCTTACAGATTTGGAGAGCTGAATTTGGTGCCAACACATGCTAGATTTTTGCAGAAGGCTTACAAAGGTTGTTTTGAAACAGTCTTTATTCTTAAAAAAGTCTGCCTGCCTTGTAGAGACTCTAATTGGCACATCATGCACTTTTCAATAAACTGCGGTTCCTTTTAGGGTATTTCTTGGATCACTACAAGTGAGAGCAAGCCCCAATGTCTCAGGCTCTCCAGCAACTCAAGAGCAGTCTCATGCTGGACCATGTCCTGTGACCAGCAGTGGGGCTGGGAGTAAAGCAAATCCTGTGCTATGGCGGGCAGAAAGACTGACTGAAGCTGATGTTTCCAGGTTGCCCAGCAAATGGTCACCCAGATCTGCCCCTCACTGGATCACACCATTCTGGGGCAATAAGCCCAGCAAGAGAAGCAAAAAGACTCCCAGGCAACAAGATTTTGGTGTAGCACTCCTAGAAACAGGGGTGTTGCTGTCCCTGCATTAGATGCTGTACAACTGCTGTACAAAAAGCTGGTACCCAACACAGGGAGGTTTCACAATCCTTTTCTAAATTTGTTTAGAAAGACTGTAAGAGTTTGCCACCTGCATTCAAATACCACCTATAGGATGGCATCCCTCTCTGGCACAATTCTGAGCAATCTGTAGCAGACCTTCACTAGTGATGGGCTCCGACGGCCCATCCTGCACAGCAGGTCACATCAGAATATCACAGGGGTCCATCTGGCTTTAGCAACTCCAGATCAAGGGTGGGATACTGATATCACTAACCTAACAAACAAGAGCTAGTCTATCTTGTAGAACTATTGCCAAAAGGGTTTATTTTTCATAAACAGTTCCTCAGATTACAGGAACTTACATGCATGTGCTGCAAAGAAATTAAATGATAAATTATGATCAAGGAAAGTTAAGGAGCTGACATAAAAAAAGAACACTGAAACCAGGTGCACATGACTAGAAACAYGGAATTTATTTGAGCATTCTTAGGGCAGTGAATGCAATACAGATTAGCTGAGTTGATAGCATGAGTAAGGATATGTGTGAGCACAGGACTGCTATATTGAGAGAAAATGAATCCTAGAGGTTCCACAGATGTGCCAAGATACTGTATACGTTTKTCAGCCATAAAGTTGTGTATAATATATACAGTGCAGCACTGTCTGCTCATAAGAAATGTAAAGAGTCATCAGTCTTTGTTCCAGGCAGATACTGGTTTTGAAAATAAACGAGGAGACAACATTACATAAATAAGGTAGCACTGGACTAGAAACGTAATAGCTCTTCACCTCTTTTTTTTGTAAAATCAGAACCAAAATCTTGTGATTTTTTTGCCTGACTGTGGCCAACCGTAGATTATCTTATTTTAACAGAATCAGAGAATGATTGAGGTTGGAAGGGACCTCTACAGATGGAAGGGACCTCTACCAACCCCTTGCTCCAGCAGGGACACCCAGAGCACGGGGCACAGGGCGGCATCCAGGCGGGTTTGGAAGATCTCCAGAGAAGGAGACTCCAYAGCCTCCCTGGACAGCCTGTGCCAGGGCTCTGGCACCTTCACAGGAAAGAAGTTCCTCCTCACATGGAGATGGAACATCCAGTGTTTCAACTTGTGCTCATTACTTCTTGTCCTGTCACTGGCCACCAACGATAAGAGTTTGGCCCCATCCTCCCTACATTTTCTCCTCAGGTACTTACACATATTGATTAAAAGCAAAACCTAATTAATGGAAACACAAACATACTTGCTTCTGCTTTTTCTGTGAAAAAATTTGCTGCATCTTCACCACACCCAAGGCCCTACAGTATTAAAAAACAAAAACAACAAAAAATACAAACTCCAAGCTTTTTCTTGCCTGTGACTTCACTCAGTTTACTCCCCTCCCAYTGTTTTACTTTAAGCGCTGGAGCTTGATACCACACTAATTTTCCTCCRTCAGTTCATAATATCAATTTCCCTGAAGGTCAAAAACAATATCTCAGGAAATACAATCCACTATTCAGGGATATCACAGGAAATTTGCATTTCCACTTTGTAAAGTGTTATTATTTGGGACTGACAACCTATATTGTTTCATTACCCCAAAGTGTTAGGGTCCCTGAACGCTATAAAGAAGGAGTGAAAGAAAGCGAGTCAGTGTCCTGGCCGGCCTCCCGCTCGCTCTTCATGGTCATTACTGACCAGAGTGAGAAGATGACTTGTTGCCGAAAGATGTGCACGGACCTCAGGGTCGCTGCGGCAGGAGCATGGGAGCAGCTGGGCTGTGGTCCTCAGCTCCTTGAGCCTGGCCAGCCTGCGACATTATGGCTGGAGAGCTGCCCTCCATCTCCTGCGAGCAGCCCTGAGGAATGAGGTGGCAGATACAGCCCTTGGATTTCTTCTGCTACAGGAATCCAGGAGATCTGCACGCTGTTTCTGCAGGGACTTAGATGGCTTCCTTATGGAGTTTTATTCATTGGGTGTGAAAATGCTCTGTTTCGAGACCGTCTTTAAGAGAAGGAAAGCTGCCCGTGGTTAGGTGCTTGCAAGCCTCGCAAACTTCCACAACAGCTGGAGTGAGTATCCCTAAACAACCTTCAGCTCTTACAGCACATTTTCCTCTGCGGGTTCCTTTGAGGCCATCATCAACAGAGACTCCAGCCGCTTTATTGTCTTGGCATTCTTAGCATGACCATAAGGGATCCGGCAGGAAAGAGGAGACCTGTTGGAGGGAATCTGCGGCCCTGCACATTTGTGATGCATTTTCCACACAACATAAAGAATATTAAACTGGAAGGAGCCTTTCCTCTAGTTCTTCAAGCTCAGCCTTTCCCTTGGCCGTCCTGTTTTCCCTCCCAAGCCTATGCAGCTGGGAAGAGCCATGCGTTGCACAGCTAAGCTGGGTATGTATCCAGAGCAGATGAAGGCAGGACAGCAACAGGCAAGTGCCATGTCCTGCTGCACGTGCCAGGAAACATGTCCAAGACAAAATGTCACAGGAGAAGGGTATTTACAGCTGCTCAGGGCTTCTCCCAGTGAGTCTGGCCTGCGCCCAGCAATACAGGTAATGATTCACATGAGACAACCTGAATGAAGGTAGGAATGTGCTTGAAATGGCTTTATTTATGGAGGTCCCACAAAATTCAACCAGTGGCTTAGGAGAAAGCACAACTGTGGGAACCTTCCTGCAGTTTCTACTTGGTGGACAGAAYGTGTCCCTGAGATTTCACTTCTGGAAGGAACAGCTCAGAGTGACCTTTTTTTTTTTTTTTTTAATGAAGAGAGTATTTCAAGATACATCTCTGTTTCAAGCCGCAGCTCTGGAGGCTGTGGAGGGAGGGCAGGATGAAGGCAGGCCTGCTCTTTGCCYGGTGCTAAGATGGGGCACGAAGGAGCTGAGGGCTGAGGCGAGCGCGCTCAGGCCGCCTGCGCGAGTTACACACACCGGCCTGCTCTGGGCGGCCTCACGCTGGGAGGAATCCATAGGAGACCCACTGCAGGGCCACAAATGTTCACCACACCAACAGGTTTTGCCCCTGGAGAGGAAACACAGAGACATGTAGCGCCAGCGTGTCCTTGTTGAGCCGAGCCTTTCCYCTGCTCACACCTGGTGCTGCGAAGCGGGGAGGCCTGGGCGGGTAATCGGGTTTAGCAGACCGAGTTGATGGTAAATCTTGCTGGCAGAGCACAGCCATGAGCTGGCACGGGCTCAGAGCGTGTTCCCAGCAAGGCTGTCTTTTAAACCTGTGGACTGATGGAACTAATGACTGTGCTGAGAGATGCTCCTGAACTCCCGAGTCACCCCTTACTCAATGAAGGAAGCTGTCACTGGTCTTTCCAAGCAGCCTGGATGGGTTATGCCCCTCTGCGCTGCGCTGAGCTCAGAAATATCAATCTGCAGGACACCTTGGACTCCTCTTGCCAGGAGCAAACAGTGACACACAATTGGAAACTACCCTCTGAGTTGCAGTTTGGTACCTGTTCCTGTCTGGAAGCCCTGGTGCTAAAGAGTTACCTAGAGATGCAAGAAATGACTGTAAAACAGCCCCAAGCCTCCTTCAAGGCTGATTTTTTTAAATGGGGAGGAGGAAAAATGCCAATGTTTAATATTTAAACAAAAAAATGTTTAATTTTTAAACATTTATGTTCCTTTTATGATTGTTAAATCAATATTAATACAGAATGTAAACCATTTTACAGCCTCCACACAGGGACTCCCCTGTCGCTCCCTTCCCCAAGAAGTCTGTTTTTTAGGAAGATGAGCAGTACCAGGAGGAGGTTCAGAAATGTGGTCCTAATAAATAACTGYGGAGCGAGACCTGCAGCCATTCTTCAGACACACTGCCTAATGACTTCAGCAAGAGCCCTGCCCAAGTGAAAACATGGAGTTTTGGCCCATTACCTTCAAGTGAACAGAACACTTTATTTGTGGTTTGAGGTGCTTCCTCCTGTCTGAACTTCTAGTTTTCTAGGGTGAGCCAAAGAGGTATGTTTTCAGCTCAAAGGAGTTTTGCCTTTGTGGCAGGAACGCTCCAAAGGGCTCCCAAACTACTCTGCAGACTTTTGTGACCTGCATTTATCCCTGCAACCCCTGCCTTCAGCGGAGGGGAGGTTCCCTCCCAATAACCCACTTCTTTCTCCACCATGTTCTTGGGGAGAGGGGCACAGCAAGGAAGTGCCTCTGACATGTATTTTACTGATGTTTTAAAGCATATGGTCTGAATGCTGTGAATGCCGTGGAAGATTACTGTCACATGTCCTAGCCCACTGTGTATCTGTTGACACAGTATCACCTTTCATAAATTGCTGGATACCATTTTCCCATCAGCATCGCTCTGAACACAGGAATTACAGCCAGGACACAAATCCAAACAACCCTTATACGCTTAATAAAATAAATAACAATCAGCCTCTTAAATGTTTCTCCTTTAAAGGAATTTTCCTTATTTTAGATCAAACACTTCTCTGCGACCCATGCTAATTTGTAGTTTCCAATGCCATAAATAGCTAAGACAAAGAAAAAAAACAGAACCCATACAAAATTAGGCAGACTTGTATTTTTAAATTGTAAAATATGTGCTTGTGTAGTGCTTTGGGCACTGGCAGAATTTTTGAATGAATGCAAACAAAGCCAGAACTGCTCAAATGCATCAGGCCTCCTAAGGCATACTTAGCATAGCTCCAGGTCAGTGGAGCTAGACCAATTTACACGAGTTGAATGGTTGGCCTACAAGGTTCACATGAGCAAGGTACCTTTGAAAGTACCTCCTCTTTCCCCTTATTCTGAGACTCATGAATAGGTTAATGCTGCTGTCTCTATCTCATAGGCCTCTGAACTCTGCCAGCTATTTGCATTCTGTTTGGGGCACGTGAGAACAGGCTGGAAAACGCACACACACCTCTGTCCCTTTCCTCATAGAATGCACAATTTTACACACTGATGGAGAGATAGTGTCAGGTTTTCATAGAAAAACTGATTAGTACTATGCTCTTTTTGGCTTTGAGTATAACATGTTCAATTTGGGKTTTTTTTTCCACAAAGACAAAGTCTTCTGGAGCGAGCAAGTGAGCAAGAACTTTCAGTTCTAAGTGTCAAAGCCCTAAACCTGTTTTTCTGATTGAAGGATTCAACAGAAGTATTTCTCCTTGCCTCAATAACAGCTACCAAAGCACTACATTCTGCTATAATAATGCACTTCTGTGTGCTTCCACTCCTGACACTCATATCCTTCTCAAGCTCCATAAATATCTGCTTTCAATAGGTCCTGAAGATCCATGGATGGAGAATTCTCTGACTCAGACTCCAAAGCACCCTGTTGATATCCTCTTGTCACTAAAACATAGAGGCTAGCATATGTTGAACTACTGGATTTACCTGTTCTATCTACACACAAAAAAAAAAAAAAAAAGAAAGAAAAAAAGAAAAAAAAAGAAAATAGCTATATGTTTGAAAGTCAAAGCCATCTGGGGATGTGCAGACAAAACCAAAATCTGGCAGCTATTATTCAGGCAGATTTCATGCCAATGATGCACCACTCCTGAGAACTGCTTGCCTCAAGCAAGGACACACACTCTTCCATGACGAGCGAAGAGAATTCCAGCGAAGAGCACCCTAAAGCAACCAAGTGACTCAGTGTTTGTAAGGCTCCAATGGCTACAGAGTCAGAGAACTTCCCATCCACTYAGAATGTATGTTATCAATGACTCTCTCTTTTTTGCCCCTTTCCTGTTATCTTAAAGAAACAAATTCTGCAGTGAGTTTATCTGACGTAAGCAAGTTTCTGTGAAAGACATTCTCAGGAGCAAGCATCATATTCCTGCACACTTTAGCAGCCATGCCTGTGCAGCAGAACAGAACCTACGCCCCCTAAGTTTTTAAGATCTACTTTGGTTACTTCACATTTCTGAAGTCTCTGAGGCAGCGTTTATTTGCACTCTTAATTCCTCCATCACATCTGCATGAGCCTTTGTCGAATTTGATGTAAGAGTGGTCTGGGATGTGAAATGTTAAGCTGTCAGCCTTTGCTGGGCATAGAAGTTTTACAAAAAGATGTCGTAAAAGTGTCATTTATGGTGCGGCATGTCAACGTATGGCAGCAGAAAGAGACCACATGTTCAAGACAACCCAGCCTATGCTTTGCTGGAAACGATTAAGGTGCCAGTCATCAACATCAGTCTTAATGGCTCCTTCAGRGCAGTTACCAGTGCTTTACAGTTACAGAGTCTTTAGTTTAAGAACTGAATAAAGATACAGCACATGTCATACAAACTCGCATCAACTCCCTTGGTGCGAAACATCCTGGCGGTGTCCCAGGCCTTTGCCAGCAGCTCCTCTTCACTCCACAACCAAGTATGCTGCAATCACTGCTCTTCAGAGCTCTTTTAGCAAGCACAGACCACGAGCCAGCAAGGAAGCTTAAGACTCCTTTGTGCCTCCCACTCATAACGACTGTTTGCTGGAATTATGGGCTGGTATCTTTTCCAGGCAGCTATGATAATAATGAGAATATGATAATGACGTAATCCAGACAAGGGATTAACAGATGGCTTTGATTTCCACAACTGTCAGGCTAACACCTTTCTCAAGCATTAAAATCACCTTACAAAACAGTTTTTAAAAGGGAGAACATAAAGAGTGCCGGCCTCGACAAAAAAGGCTGTTTTATAACTTAAAACAACCCTGGAATTTCCCAACAAACTAAGTAGATGTTACAGACCAACAATGCCTCAGAAGTTCTACTCACAAATCCTTCTTTCTTGCATCCAAAGAAATATCTCCAAACAGCTGGCCAAGAAGAAAAGACATGGAGCCCAACTGCAGGAAGATCCCATTTATTTCCATTTTTGCCACATTCTCCCAAATCTGGGGCTACTTATGTTGAGGCCAGCCCCACTACACTGGGTAAGAGTAGTAGCACCAAGTTTGGTGACCAGGGTATCACACACTGGCCACTGCTGATCATTTCACATAGGATGACTGGAGCTAGAGGGCAGAGAGAAAGATTCACCTTCCACTAGCACTCCAATCGGGAGACACAAGAAGTCTGAAGCATGAGCACGTAGCTACTCTCTGGTTGTGCGAACTCTGTCACTTTTGCAGTTCCCGTACTACAAAAACCCACTGGATGCCCTGGGAAGGGTGCAAAAAGTCTTGGAAGGGACAGAATCTGGCTTGCTGCTTGCTTATTTACATCAGATTGTAAAAGTAGTTAGAGGAACTAAAGGAGAATTGATGAAAATGAAAAGCTGGATTAGGGTCGCTTGACAGTGGTTAGACACTATGAGATCTACATCGAAATCTTCATGTTTCCGGGCATCTGACAACCATTAAAGACTAATAAACTAGACAGAATCTTCCCTCACGGGCTTCCTTAGTTAATAATTGTCTATAATGGGAAAATGCTTGTACCATCTTCTCATGTTGACTTCTACATACAAGACACTTGATTAGTGAACTCACGATCTAATCCTGTTTTGTGTATAAATTTGTCTGAAGGAGATGCCTACATGATACCTTCACCGTCTAACACCCCCTCCTCCCTCCCTGTCAGCCTTGAAATAGAATCCACTTGCTTAAAAGATAGGGTGTTATGCTACATTCTCACATGTGGATAGCCAGCTAAATCATAAGCAAAATCTTTTTATTGCCTCTTTCCTTACTTTTGTTATATATAAAAACAGCAAAGAAAATTATTGCCTATAAATGTTTGTTTCTCTTTTAGTAAAAGAAATGTGAAATATGTCAAAGTGCAGCCAAAATCCTATTTTTGTCTTCTTCTAACTAAATCATGGCCAAACCAATTTCCTTCAAATTTTAAGGAAAAGAGAAATGTTCTTGGATCTGGCCTGAGAGCTTGTGCACTACATTTCAATCTGGAGAGAATTTTTATGGCTGTGTTATAACAACATTAATAAACAAAGTTTATAATGGAAACATTGACAGGACCTCCACTGAAGCGATACTAGCAGGGACTGCTGTAATAAATTCAATTAACATCTAATAGGAACTGTGATCTCATCACATGCCAACTAACATTATGCTCTGAATAAAACGAAACTACATGGACTGGCTTTGGTCAGTTCTCTAAGACTGCTGTTCTCAGATCCCATTCACTGAGCAGCAGGTTTTATAAACTGAAGTACCTTCTAAAAGTCAACACAAACTATAAATGCTGGAGGAGTTTCCCATTTCAGTCACACTCATTTAGATCTAGGATATCACTGCTACATATGCAAGCCCCTTGTCTCTTTACTGAGATTACACGGTTATGACTACGGCTGACTTTGGCTCAGAAGCCGTTGAAAAGGTTAAACAAAAATTACCAGTTCCTGTACAACAAAACACTTGGCTATGAACCAGAGTTAAAAATCAAGCCTTAGTTTGCTTCCTGCCCGCTGGCCATGCAACACTGAACATCCTTCTGGAATTGCACCGGGAACAAACTCACACTAAAGGAGGCAGGTCTCGGCGCAAGCCTGTGCTGATGCACAGCACCCGTGTGTGTGTAAGCACGGAGGCGGCAAGGCACAGGGGGTTCCTGAAAAGATGCCGCTTTCCGGCCTCGCTGGTAACTCGATAGAGCTGATAACGCAATTACTGCACCGGGGAGCAGGTTGGCGACGGGAAACACGGCCAGTACAACCCACAGGTTGTGAACTTCTGTTTCCTAGACGAGTAAATAAAACAAAATCCTTTTCAGCAGGATGTGCCTGTAACCTGGATCGCGCACGGCAGAGATAGAGCAAAGATAATTACAGAGGAATTCAGGTGGGGCTCGAGCGCRCGAAAGGCCCCGTGTCACAGCACAATTAGATACACGATAGCAGGGGCCTGATGAGCTCTTCCTGATGAGATAGTCTCAAAGGCGGGAACTCGGAGGGGAAGGGAACAGAGAGCTTGCTTAGCGCTGAGGGTGCTTTGAGGACACACGTGCTCGGCCAGGCTGAGGACGCTGCTGCTGCTGCTGCTGGAGAGACCTGAGCCGCGGGCGCCTGGTCTCTCCCAGCTCTGCCCGGATGAGAAAGCCAGAGTGGAGAGTGGAGGGAGAAAGGAACATCCTCCTAGAGGCCATGTTCTCCACAGGAAGCACTGGCAAACAGCAGCAACGGACCTTGTCCCATTGCCTCCATGGAGCTCCCCTGCTCCGTACCACCTGGGAGCCCTTCCCTGCCTGCCAGCACGCAGCCCTGGAAGGGAGAGCTTTGTGTTTCACGTCTCTTTTACTGCTACAGCAACGAGAACAGTCTTCAAGGTAACCACAAGCTGAGCAGAACTACAGAACTTAGACTCAGTCTAGAGGTTTTATTAAAAGATAATAAATTTCCCAGCAGTCACTACCATCATCAATAAGACCAGAGAGTGCCATTTTTAACACTTAGCCTGACCTCCTACACAGACAAGTCACAGTGCTGCACAGCAATCTTTGCATCAATATTCTAGTTTCAGGTTAAAGCACTGCGTATCTTTCAGAAAAACATCCAATTGTGATTTAAAGACCACAARCTTTCTTGAAGAATTCTTGAAGAATTCACCACATCCCCTAAGCAAACTCGTCTTGTGATCCATTGCCTTCATTTTAAAAAATTTATACCTTATGTGCATATGGGAACAGAAAACATAAAGGATTACTGAGCCAAATCCTACTGCTCTCACACTAACGAAGAATCAACCTCACATCAGTTTAATGGGGTTGTTTTAATTCCACAGAAGAGGCTACACTATCTTTCTGAAATATCTTGTGAAGAATTTAGCACTTATCAGTATTTTCCCCATCTTGTTAGAATTTTTCAGACTGAGTTTCCATCTCAAGATGAGAATGGACTTGACAAATCCCAAAACTCATGCACAAGATGAACAATCTACAACAGCAACTATGAGAGCAGAGGTACCATGGCTTTTCTCTGGCTCCCAGRCTGGCTGCTCTACCAACCAGCTTCAGCTGAAAAGTTCCTACAGCTAAAAGAGCCCAAAACTCCAAGCAGCAAAGAATAAACTTTTCTTTCCAGTCGCAGATCTGGCTTTTCCATATGCCCCAAGACAGAGAACATGGCTCTGTGATATAAAAAGAAGAGTGGCTTTGCTTGATGAGCGGACAAATCCCATGATAAGGACAGAGAATTGGAAGTTACATGACCCAAAATGCCGTATTTCAAGTACAGAGAAAATATGATGGATGAGTCCTTTAAAAATAAAAACAGCAAAAAAGGTTAATGATCGAAAAGTATGAACAAAATGAAAGAACTGAAACTTCTTGCTTCAGATACTGACATTAAGTTTCGATTTTTAAAATTTTAATTATAGATTGATTTTTAATATATTTTAAGCAGAAAAGCAGGCCTTTTCATTTAGAAAATRTTGAAAGAGGACATTTAAACATTCTGATTTTAATTGAAATGGGAACTGCACTGAAGTGGACCTTTCCTCTTAGGAATCTCTGATTAAAAGAATTTAGTGTTGTGGATGAAATAAGAAATCATCCAGAAATTCCAAACCAGTTCCTGTGGCCTCTTACTCAAGCTGAATCACACTCCAAAGCATCTCGAATTTTGCTGTAGTTGTAATCACAGCCCTGTGCCTAACAGAGAGAGGATGTATCTCCTCACACTCAATTCATACTGCTCTTGAACTCCACCTGTGCATCCAAGAGGAAACCTGGGCCCAGTGCTGTGAGCTCTCCGTAGCAGTGGGACACGGCTGCTCACAGCCCATCTGTGCAGGAGCCACTGGCAAGAGGACAGCAATGAGCAGTAAGGGACATCCTTTATTTTTTTTTTGAGGAAGTATGTGTTACGTGTCTTTCGTTTTCTTAACTTGGAATAATGTCCAAAACATGCACATATGTATGGTGTCATCTGTTCCTCCCTTGAAGCTAGCAATTTCATCCCATTAGCATCACTGGGAATTAAAAGGAGGCTTGTCATTGTGCTCTTTCCTTAAGCCAAAATACTAGAAAGCTCTTTCCAAGAAAACTTTATATCTGCTGCATAAAGCATGTATTCTAACTAAAGGTCTTTTTCATCTAAAGGAGTCTTTCACCTAAATGAATCAGATGATTCAGGAGGGTTTGGCTATGGACAAGCCCCTCATCAGATTCTCACCTATTAGTTAACCTCATCCAGCAGAGGCCTTTGACCCTCTGAGATCCATATCTTTTTTCAGTGGGCTGCAAGAGGGTAAATGGCACATGGAGGTGCTGCTTTCCCCCTCCTCACACCAATATTTCCTAAGCTTGTCAGAAAARGCAACATTTCACTTGTCACCACAGCTTTCAAGCTGTTATTCTTACCATTTTTTAGTCAAATACATGGGAAATAGATCTGCAGAAAACCAAATTTGTTGCGGGAGATGCTGGCCTCTGGGGTGACCCCTTCACAACTCTAGTCTCCAGCTGAACGCTGTAAGGACTTCATCTTCAGTCACTGTTAAATATATGACCTCACATCTACATTTCCCTGTATTAGTTTAGCTGCAGGCCTACATTTTAAAGTTCAGCACTATTTAAAAAAAAAAAAAAAAAAAAAAACAAATCCAGATTATAAGACAGAATCAAAAATCAGACTTGAAAGGCCTTTGGTCTGTCATGTGAAATTAACATACTGGGTTACAATTAMACTGTGACTCGCATTTTATAGCACTAGTTCTTTGAGGACAGCAAGGCTCATTTTCACCAGCATTCTTCAGGAAAAGAGGTTTTGCTATTTAAAGGTGCCTCCAATTTCTACATCATTCAGGCTACTCTCAGGAGATGTAATACATGATTTCAGGCATAACGTTGCTTTCACATTATTTCATTAGGCCTGTAGGATTTTTGGCACGCAGCGTTTTGGAAGGTGCGCTTAAAGAAGAGAACAAATACAAAATGAACTTGCCAGTTCACCCACTGGAGCTATGACTACACATCCTTTACTCATGCACTCCAGCTCCGTGAGCCCGCCTGGCCCAGCGCCGAACCTCCCACCCCAGGCATTAAACACCATAAGACATTTAATTAACTCCCTAAAACTCATGGAGGTCCTTGGATACCACAGCTATGGGTGCCAAGTAAGTGCTTATGGTTATAGCAACTCTTAATAAAACAYTGTGTACCCCCGCTTTGGAGGCTGATACGGAAGAGCTGAAGAGCTCTGGGGCCTTGAGGTCATATCTGGCGTCTCCTTACAGTCAAGGAGAGTGTAATTTTGTAGCTGCACCTGATGTGGCCCAGCTGGTGCCATGACTGCTTTCCRTGCTCTCCAAGCGCACACGCTGTGCGCTGTTCTTCCCACAAAGCTCAGCCTCTCAGATGCCTGATCCATATTAGCAGCACTGGAAAGTTTTGGGCCAACTTGAAGCACAACTCAGGAGCATGTGATCTTGAGCACCAGGTATACTTGAGATATGAACTTTTGGATGCTCATACCTCAGATTCCACATTATCAGTTCCATCCTTCCCTAGATAAAGGCCATTTCTGTTTTCAAAGATGAGACAGTCATTTGCGTTGTTCAGGCCTACAAGGTTTTGCAGCACAGTGTCTAAACCTTTTTAAAGGGCACCATATTATCCGATTCTGACCTCCYTTGTGTCTTTGTAAATCACAGTATGTACAAAGCAAGCTGCACATTACGCTACAACGAGGTCAGAAACTCAGTCTAATGGGCCAATAATCACATTATTTTACTAGGTTTCAGATGCACATGTACAAATGCACTTACACGAACACATAAAAGCCTACAGAGCCTAACAGGACGTACAAGATTATGACTTCATCATCGCAGAAAATTTGTAATGCAGAGCATAAAATAAATGTCTGCAAGAATGTTTATGAAGAAACATATTGTATCTAAGGGCACATTTGTGAAAAAAAAGGCATTAAGATGGTTCTTAACACAGCAAAAAACAGGCTAAGCTGCATATTCCATTGGGGTAGAGTAATAGACTGACTGAGCAGCCAGCACATGTTTCTTGTTTTTCCTGAACACACACAGAGTTATCACTCTGAATCTAGCAGTAGGAAGGAAGGAAGTGGAAGGAAGGAGGGAAGGAAGGAAGGAAGTGGAAGGAAGGAAGGAAGGAAGGAAGGAAGGAAGGAAGGAAGGAAAGAAACCTGGTTAAATTGTTAAACG
>NW_020456210.1:1281101-1345025 GCF_003342845.1 Nothoprocta perdicaria | reverse complement strand
GGAAGGAAGGAAGGAAGGAAGGAAGGAAGGAAGGAAGGAAGGAAAGAAACCTGGTTAAATTGTTAAACGCTATAAATTTTTAAGCCCTCAGGAATTTCTCCTGAAAGGGTTACAGGTAGGCCTAATTACAGTATTTCAGGTTTTTTTTTTTTTTTCAGTTATATATTTTCAGTTATATATTTTCAGTTATATATTACGGTTATATGTTACAGTATATCAGTTATGACTTCTCCAAGCTTCCAAGGTGAACAAACCCACCAGGTACATAGGGTCAAGAATCTGATCCAAATAGCTAAGAGGGCTTTCCTAGACACAGAAGAAGGGAGCTGTGATGCCTTCATGTGCAGTCTGTTGATCCACTGCTTACAAGCGTAAAGGGGCCTCCCCAACAAATTTGTGGTGCATCCAGTTTCTTTCCAGTGCTTTCAGATAACCCTGTCATCACAATGTGTTATTCATCAGGTTGGAGGTGTAAGAAATGACAAATTTTCTACTCTTCAATTTTGGTGTGGCAATTTTGAGCAAGAAGTCATGTTAGGGAAAGTGATGGCCAGGCTTTAAGAAATTCTGAAACAAAAATGTCTGGTTTAGTTTGTCTTCATTGATTGTCATGATCTGCTTAAGAAACAGATGAATTAACACTTAAAGTAGTCAAAGTGAAAATGAATTGGTTTGAAACTGCCAGTTGGAAATCCATTTTTTTTACTTAAAAAAAAAACTTAAATCTTTTTGTTTTTGAACAAGAATGTACTGCTCTCTGAAGCCATTGGTATGATGTATTCTCCTGAGGAAAATCCCAAGACATCTGAAGATATGGGGGTTCTGCAGTGAACAATTTGGGGATCCTGCGCAATTTTATGCTCATTGAGGAGCTCAGCCCAAGCAGGGTGCTCTGAAGCCTGGGGCTCAGGCATACAGTGCACCAAGACCAAGCATCACACTCTGATAAAAGCAATTGAAACTTCCCTCAGATTGAGACAACATTAACATACTTCTGTACGTTAACCAACCTTGAGGTCAAATACCACTGGAAAGAGCATCCTAGTGTTTGTATTTCATTGGAGCCCATCATTGCATAAATACAAGCAAAAACAACATTAAAGAAAAGATGAAGTTCTGCCTTATCTCTGGATGCTGAAATTAATTTTTTTTATAAATAAAACAACTCATATATAACCCCTTGAGCTCAGATTATTACTTTTCATAACATACCCATTACTAGGGCTGTATAGTACTTTTTAATAAGCTACTGGAGAGGGAAAAAAAGGCAAACGTGTTACTTCAAACACCACCAAATAACTATAATATTACTTACCTCTAGGGGGATAAAGTTTAAAAGCAGAGCAAACTCTCTTTTATTTTGATACCAAAGTGAGTCATTCCTTAACATCCCTTTCCTTCCCCTCCTCTCATGAATGCCAGTTATTATTGGGAATGAAACCTAGAACCCACGTAACGGGAACACAGGAATCAGGATCATTCCACCTATCTGCTCTGAGGGCATATAAAACCACTCAGAGAACACAGAGCTCCTAAAGCTGTGCAGGTTATATGAGTTTATAGAGTCTCCTGAGATTCAACAAAGGCAGCGAGTAAGCTCATTGCCTTACTGAGGTGATCAGAGCTTACAAGATCTGCCATTAAAAACACTCATACAAACAAAAAAAAACCCCAAATCTACAAAAAATGTGTGTTGGTAAGAAAAAGCAACAAAAGAATGAGGGAAAAGGTGAAGGAAAAAGGAGAATGGAGGAAAACAGAGCAAGAAGAGAGAAAAAGAATGACACTGCTTTACAAGAGCAGCTTTGTGATTCCTCCAGTAATGTTACTCTGTTTTGTTTATCGTGAAAAGATCCCATTAATGCTTCAGCCCCATCAAACAGGGGACCAAGTTCATGAATGGCACCTATCAGAGCCCTGGGTAAATCCAATGATTAGAGGGAATTTGCCAAAGGGCCTTTGTAGCTGAGAAAAATGCCTACTCCAGTGAGGAATGCAGCAAATTCCTGGGAGGACAGGCCCTCCTTTGTTGGCAGTCTGGCGGTATTCTGGAGCAAATAAAGGCACACAAAAAAAGTGGGATCTTAGATGCAATGAACATTTGAAGAAAACGTTCAAAGACCTCCTTGACACATTCACACCCCCCTCCTCCTTAACTGTACTAATTCTGTTTAGGCTGAACGAAAAGGCTATACTCAAAACACTACTAAGCTAGGGCTGCGTAATGGAAACGTCTCCCCACAGCCTCAACTCTACTGATTTAGTTTTTCTGCTCCTTCTTCCTAATTAAAACTTCTGTTGACATAAGCTTTCAGGTACCAGATTCTCAGCCAGAGCAGATTGCTACAGATCTGCTGAAATAAAAGCAGCTCTGCTGACTCACATCAATATAGAATTTGACCTCAGATTGGTAAAACGAAAGAAAAATACACACAGGCAACAGGGATGGACCTATAAGTGAGGTGTATACGGCCTCTGCAATTTACCCTATTTTGTTAATGTATGTGCAAAATGAGTATCATCTACGAGCTATGCGGCAGTAACTGAGACTGCAGTGTCAAATAAAGGATGCATAAATACACCCAGACAGAAATTACGTTCATAAGATTGACAGGACGAGCTGTCACTTAGCAATTGAAAAGGACACATGTGGGTGTGGATTCATGCAGACTTGCACGGGAGATGCTCTTTTACTTCTTCTAGGTTAAGAACTCATTCATAAGACACATGTTTAAACTAGCAAAATTACAAGGAAACCCAAATAACTCAGCCAAATACCAGGAAAATATATTAAAGCTGCAAATATTTGCTTACCCTGATCTTGTCAACTAAATTACAGCAGCACTGGGGTTCTCAAAGCACATATCAACTATTAAGCACATATAACCATACTAAACCTACAGAGGCAATGTTCTGCCTGCCACAGGCAAGACTCTAATCTCACTTACATCAGTGTAAATCCAAAATATTTCCAGCTATTTCACTGAACACCAGTGTAAGTGAGATCAGAATTTGGCCCTATGCCTCCTTCACTCTSTTTCTCTCCAGAGAAAACAAAACCATTTTTTGTTCTTTTGCTGGTGTGAAAAATCAAATACAGATTTTATGGCTGAATTAAAAGATCTTATCTGCTTCTGAAATCTTGAACTGCATAAACTGCATGTAATCCTCACATAAACACATTCAACAAATATGGTTTCCTCCTCCCTTCTTCATATCCTAAACTCCGAACAATCTTAATGTCTTATTCTTCACAATGTGCACTTAAATACTTTTCCTCGTAAACATGGTTGCAGGCTTTTATTTTATGTTTGCCATTGCAAATTTGCTGTGATGACGGAGTGAAGAAATAAACCTGTTGTTCCAATTAGGCTCTGTAAACTTGTACGTGGCTGTGTATGAGCGTTTGCGCGTGTGCATCTGAAACCTAATAAAATATTAATCATTTGTAACTTTGGAGACTGATACCCTTAACATTTTTCGAAATGAGGATGAATTGTTTGCAAAGGTGTTTCCTTTATGGCACTGCAAATGCTGTTCATTTTACTGCTTGTTTCAAATGATCTTTTACTGGTCCAAGTGGATTTACATTCATAAAGCAGCGCAACGGCACTGGAGGGATAAAGAACTGTGGGCACAAACAAAACTGTGCACTGTGCAGAGCACCACTGCAACACTCGGCTATGCGTAAAAAACCAGCTAGGTTAAAAACGCTTCTTTTCCTCTATTTTAAAGAGGGAAAACAGCTCAAGGTTTATGTTAACAGCTAGGTTCTGCTTCCTTCTGCATATCCCTAAACCAGGTTATTAGGGGGATGTCCTGGCTTCTCTCACAATCAATGGCCTCTGTAATTGAATGCAAAACCGAGCTCTTCTCTCTTTCTTCCAGAGGAAATGGAGAGCCAGATTCCACGCCCTCATTCATGTTGTCCCATTTTCTTCAGTAAGACTCTTTTGAGAATAAGATACCAAACTCCTCTCACAGGTGACAAGCCCTGAGAATGGGGCCTCAAGCAAAAAAAAAAAAGGGCATTAAATCAGTCATTAAAGATTGTACACCCATCACTCACACACCTATGGGCCCACACTTACATAGCTGCTCAGCAAAACAAGGGATTTCATGGTGCATTGCTCCTCCAGCAAAGGTGTACAACGCCTACAGATCTGCTCAAACACAATGAAAAAGGAGGATAGTCAGCATCTTACAAAATTAGCCACTCCATGAACAGTTTGCTATAGAAAAAGAGAAATATGCCGAGAGACAGTAATTAAATTCCTTCCAAAAGGGGCAAATGTCTCCCCAGCATAGTTCCTTAATTGCCATCAGCTGCGTAAATCCTAAGCGCATCTTCTGCAAAGCACGTATCAATTTAGAAAGCCGGTCATCGGAGAAATATGCAAGGCTGCAAAGCACAGCGCACACGTGTGTGCACCAGCATTCTCCTACAACCTTGATTTATCGGGCCTCTGCCTGGCAGATGGCTGAGATTTTCAAATATGCTGCTAAAACTACAGGCTATGTGTTTGTTCTCRTCAAAGACTGTAATAACTGTAGGCACAATTCACTGCAATATGGAATACTAGGGTAAATAAACATTACAGGAATCCTTATTTGTGGGACTGTCATGGAGYAGTGCGAAACCCTGAGCTCTTTCCCCCAAGCAGAGGTTGCATCACCCAGCACATGCTCCTTGTGCTAGCCCATGTACTGAGCTCTCTTCAGCAACAGCCAGGACTTAAGTACTGATTTGCTCACCCTTATGCACTGCCGGAGTGTTATCCTGGGATCTGGGGTCCTGGGACAAATCCTGCTCTACCACAGACTTCCTCTGTGTCTTTGGGAAGACACTTGGACATTTACAGGCAATTTAGGAACCTAAGGGCACTGACAGATGTTTGCAATAATATGTCAGACTGAAAACTGTGTTAATCCAGAAACAAACACCTTGCTCTGCTCACGYAATAGCGTAACCTCCGGTATGAAGAGTGACACAGACACTTGGGGAATTAACAGCCTGAAACCACCCTGCATGAGTTGGCAGATGGGTGAATCACAGAATCACAGCAAACGGAGGCTGAAACTCCCTGCTCATTTCTTCTTTAAAGAGGGGGGGGGAAAAAAAAAGAAAAAAGGAAAGAAAAGAAAAAAAAAGAATGACTGTTTAAGAGGGAATTCAGTTCAGGATTTTGAACTCTCCTTTCAATCAAAGCCAGAATTATTTACTACTGCAAGCAGCCATTAAGTCCTAAGCCATTAAATCCTGTAGTGAAACAGGGATTGAAGCAAGAAATAACTGACTGGCCTAGATTCAGAGTTCAGTACAGATGAAAAGAGAAGTGGAAAGGCAGCGCTGAGGGTCTTGCCTCCTACCCTGGTTTCTCAGGCTGCTTCAGCTTCCTTTGCCCTATGCAAGCTGCTCGTGGCCCCATGACCGTCTCTTCCAAGTAGTTAGTTACTGCTCAGTAGTTGAAACACCAGCTCTCTGCCTGTCTCTTGGTGAAACAACCACATCCCATAACAGCAAGTTAAATAAAATGGTTGTTCCTGCAGCAAACACAGGTTGTAAAAACCTTCACAGAAGAAAGAAAAAAGTCCATGTGTAACTGGCTCTTCCCTGTTACAACTTGGTACTCTTCACTGTCCTGCTTCTCTGCAGTATCAATTTCACTGCAGTACTGACTTCTGTGAGTTTCCCTCCTTGGTTTCTGATTTAGATTCAGAATTGAGAAGGAATTATTCCAATTAAAGCAGTGGTGCTGAATCAGTATGAAACCAGCAAGAGAACTGTGGTTTATCAAAGCAGCTTCATGATGGGATTCTTCAAAGCATCAAAGATACAGGTACTCCTCCGAAAACACTTTGAGAGCTTTCAAAGTCCTTCCTGTGAACACTAGATTTCTTCTCCTCTGGCATTACCATRACATTGGAAAAAGGTCAGAGGGAAAAGAGGACATGGAGAAGGGAATGTCTGCTCCAAAAATACTCTGACAAAGTTACGYTGAGAAAATTAAAAAGTAGATTTTGGCTTTTGGATATGTGGCTGGTGAATGTAGAGTCAGCTGCTCAGCACCAGCATGAGGAAACAGTCYCTGTCCAGGTGAGATTCTAGAGGGTCCTGGGATTATCCCTGAGCCTCTCCAGAGCTTATCAGGATATGAAGGTTATGCAGGAGTAGGTGATGCTTCCCAAATAAAATCTGCACAGTKTTAACTTATCATGTCTAAGCCTGAGGCCTAAAATTACAGTTCCCAACACTGTGTTTTTGTGCACATTTTGAAAGCTCTGGATAACCAAAACTAGTTGTTATTGTGTTTGCTTTTCAAGAATTAAAGTATGCCTGACCTTTTTCCAACTAACTTCTGTAAAAATAATGAGATATAGGCGCACGTTTACTGCTTTTTCTCAAGAAAAAAAGTGAACTTAGCAGAAAGCAAAGTGGACAAGAGAGGGCAGAGGAAGCCCTGAACACAAAAGGGTCTTGCTATATTTCTTAGAGGTTCTCCTGTACCAACAGCAATTAGAAAGTTCTGCTGTAATTTCACCCTTCATTCATACAGGACTTTGTCTCAACTTAAACAGGAAATACAGACTGAGTTAGCAGAGCCTGAATATAATAGAAGCCTGTGACGGTGAGGCAGGGCTGCCATCAATATAAATCCGTCATAACCACACTCCGTGAGGAAGAGGAACTTCCATACGCTGCAGCCTCTGTGTTTTTGATGCAGATGCAGATTTATGGTGCGTGGCAAGCAGCAAGCCCGGAAGCCAAYGTGGGCCTTGCCAGTGTGCAAGTACGGGCTTGCAAGCTTGACTGAGAGATGGGTCGGACACAGCTAAGGACTCCTGATTTTTACAACAAGGTGGCCTACAAAAAGAGAACCATGGTTTTTTAGGTGGCTGGAAAGTGATTTGCTGTATGTTCTTCCAAATGTTCTACCAGGTAGATTAAATGACCAAATCCAGTTGTCTGCATTCCGAGTGGGAAGAAGTGTGAGTGGGATGTGCACGCACATCAGGGCTATGGGACTCTTCAGGGAAAGGTAGGGGAATCAGGCCCACAAAGCCAACACAATTTCAGTAACATTTTGTTCACCCTTCTAGCAAAACTTGAGCCTTTTTGTTAAAAAAAAAAAAAAAAAGAAAAAAGTCCTATCTAGGAGGCAGCTAAGTCAAGTGATTGAATTAAAGCGATTATTCTTCTGAATTACAGTGTCTTGGGTATTTTTACACAAAGGGAACTACAAATGAAAGCAGTTTTGAGCAAATTAACAAACAGCTCAGTGTCACTATTAATTAATTAAAAACATTTTTTCCAAGTCCGCCTAATAGAAGGCTTCCTACATACAACAACTAACTGATTAAGTGAGTGACTCAAGCAGTAAAATCACAGTTGGGCCTATTTTCTTCATCCTGGAAGGCCAAGTTCAATATTTTTCCTATGAAGCACGCCTTGCTATAAAAAGAATGTGATGTTTGAACGTGAGTGTCTCTGCTCTCCGTGCTGGCACCGAGCGCCTTCCCTAGCCCTCCTGCCACATTTCAAGAGTACAGTATGAATCACAGTCATGTGGCTTCCCCTCCCTGCCAAATTCTTTTCTGCTGCTACCACCGCGAGTTCCTCCCGGGCCGCTGCCAGCAGGGCCTGTCCCGGAGCCAAGAGCATCAGCGGGAGGATCGGCGGGGAGGCCGGCCTCACGCTCTCCCGTATTCCCCGCCGAGGAAACAAGCAGGGCGCTTGGCGGACACCCACGGCCCCGGCGCGCCGAGGAGGTCGAGCAACAGAAACGACGCAAGCGGGAGGCTGAAATGGGGAGAGACGCAACAAGGGAAGGGGGCGCAGTGGCCTCTGCGGCCCACTCTTGCACCGCGAGGCAGCCCTCCTTCCTCCCAGCCCCTGAACAAGCTCCTAATCCATCTCTCCTGCAATGTCTGATCCGCACGATGCGGCTTTCACCCAGGCATGTTTCTTCAGCAACCCCTGCGCAGCAGAGCCATGGGGATCCRTATCCCCATGGCAGCTGTTTTCTGAGGATGTGGTGCATGTCTGGGCCCCAGGCTGTGGTGGAGGGGAAGAGGGGAAGAAAGGCGCTGGCTCAGAGCAGCTTGAAGCAAATGAGCACAGTGGTCATASCATTGCATTTGGCAGGAGATAAGAAGACAGTACGTATGATACTGGTTTGTGTCCCAAATTCATGCTTGCGGACGAGGTAATAATAAACACCCTGTATGTACAACGGGGTGCACGCTGCCATCAAAGGCTGCAGGCTTGTGGATGTTTCAGTAGGCACTGGACATGTACAGAATCAGCGGAATGCTCCCTCATTTCACAGAGCTACCCACCAATTTGCCAAGGGCTGAGGTGAGGACTGCAAGGACCTTGGATGGCCGGCAAGCAAGTTCACGAAACACAGACCTCATCCTTAAGAAAGTCTTGCCCTGAGAGCAAGAAGAGCAGCCCTCAGAGCCTCTCCCTTGAGCTACAAACCCTCCCRCCAACCACCCTCATAAACCCATGCCTCTTATAAAGGTTTTTACACCCTCCAGGAAGACAAATTAGGGCTTCTGTGCTCTCCTTTAGGGCCTTTACTACTGGCAGTGATTTTATGCAGAAGGC
Source organism: Nothoprocta perdicaria (assembly GCF_003342845.1). Classification (NCBI taxonomy): domain Eukaryota; kingdom Metazoa; phylum Chordata; class Aves; order Tinamiformes; family Tinamidae; genus Nothoprocta; species Nothoprocta perdicaria. Next base: position 1,336,411 of record NW_020456210.1, on the reverse strand, counting down.
ACTCACACATTGCAGTAACGGGGGCCAATACAAAATCCTCAAGCAGGATTTTTAAGAAAGAAAAAAAAAAGTGGAGAGTGTGAAAGACAGTGAGCACAGTATTTGCAAGTCATCATCACCTTAATTCACTGRCTGGCTCCTACTGGGCACCTACAGCATCTAGAACACTGCGAGAACCTCTGGTAAAGACAAAATAATGGGAAATCTCTGAGCTCCTCAATGCAGAACCTCAACACATTCAGACAAAAGAATTCCATCTTTCAGATGCTTGTCATATAACACACTGATATTATTTACCTGCACAAAAACTACTGTTCATGTCAAACAACATATCTTCACAAGAACTGTGTTGTGATAGCTCACAGCACTAGCCATACAGAATGATCAGAGTCATCCAGTAACCATTTCTAAGTTCTCATAGCAGTAACTCATCCCTTGTCCACAGTATCTGTTCCTGTTGTGAAATGTCACCCTTTCTTTTGACTGCAATGTCCGAGGATGGGTAATTGACTACCAAGTGTTTCCTAGAAATGTGAAATTGGGGAAGAGTTGTTGACTTTGGAAAAGAAACAGTTGTCCTCCGGAGATCTTGAGTTCAGGGACAAATCCAAAGCAAACTTTTGCTAGGGCCATTCATTCTACATGCCTTTAGAATGAAGAGTTAAAAGAATCATTCTTTAAGACACACCTACATCAATTGCCCCTTTTGGCCTCATTCTGAATGACCGAAAAATAATCAAGGTAAATGTATTGCCACTGGAAAATTTTTTACTAATCTTGGATGTTTTTACTTGCTTTATGGTAGTGAAGAGAAATGGGTTGAGCTGGATAATGCTGGGTTAGAATTTTGTTTTTATTTTTTTATTTCCACCCAATTCTGACTCTGACTCTTACCCACAAGCATTGTCCCACTTACTCTGATGGATCTGCACTGATTCACACACCAAGCTGAAACCTGGAACTTTTACAGCTCACCTTGTGCCATAAAGAATATGAGACTTAAAATGTATACGGTAAATCTACACTTACATTATTCTCACAGGTTAATTCATGGTCCATAAAAGCAAGGAAGCAAAAGTACCCCAAAGGATATTAAATTCTGGAATCTCTGTGCTCTGCTCTATTTCTGTAATGTTCCCATGCCCAAAGAGGCCCGAGCTTATAGACTTCCCAGATGTAAATGCCCACATTCCCAAGACATTAAGGCCAAGTTAAGAACTGTGCTAAAGTGAGGATGAAATAGAGTGATTTCTCCCAATTTACACTGAATTAATACCCTTTTTACTTGGTATGCTTACATAGCAGTCATATCTTAGATTTTCTCTTCTGAATGTCTCTCAGGTAGATTTTACTACCAACCAACCTCCTCAGGGTCACTTCAGAAGAGGAATCCCAGGCACAACACAAAATTCCTGGCSACAGGAGCCTGTGGGCTCAGTGGGAACAGTTTCAGTGATGCCTTTCACCTTTCCCTTGCCACGGGCTAACACCACACACACATGGTTGGCTACTGGAGCTCAGCTGACAAGCAAACCTGCTCACAAGCCCTGCTCTTTTTACGAGCTGTCTCTACAAAATAACACACCATGGCTACTACAGCTCTGACTTGCTTTATAGGAAGGAGAATGAATAAGTGCATGCAAAACTAATAGGGTCAAACTCTACTCTTTTTTTTTTCTGAAATGTGAGTAGTCCATTGACTAGACTTTCCATTTTCAAAGTATTTCTAGGTATTGAGCAGAGACAGAAACTGTTGGCAAGTTTCCACTTAAGAGAAAGGATATTCTTTGAGAAAAATTAATGCCAGCTTCTGAAACATATTCRCAGTACCCTTCTCTCACTGCTGAGGGATAAAATCTAAGTACTTTATTTCTTTTGTAACTAATAGAGAAATGTATTATGTAACTTATAATACAATTTAAATTCCCAAAGCAAACCTGACAATAAAAGAAAAATCACAGTCTATCAGGGAATGAAGAGTTGGAATATGCCACTAATTCCCATTCTGCTGCATGATTTCCTGAATGGGAGAGTGGCATTTGCTTTCATACAAAGTGCAAGAGATGTGAAGAGCAGAAATGTGGTATACACATGAAGGATTCAATTTGCAGTGTTTCACTCTTGTAAAAACGACTTCCCTAATCAGAGTTCCAGAGCACCAAAAACAAAAATGCCAGCCAATTCAGGAGAAAAAGGGACTATTTAAAATGTTAGCTCAGTCCCTTTTAAATAAGCGATCATTAGCTTTCTCTAAATACATTACCGTCTCTTAGCTTAAAGTTTTCAGAAAGTTGAATAAATCATTCTTAACTCTATCTGAATGGAAGAAAGAAACATTTGCAGGCACCAATAAATCCTAGAAATAAAACTGTCTGAGTACAACAAGACTGTACTATTCATGTTAGAAATATTCCCTACCTTACATCGTTCTTGATAGCAAGCTGTTTTAGGGAAATATAACAGACTGATTTTAGTCTTTGAACTAAACCTAGCAAGTAGTTCCATTAAAGTTAACATAGGACACAACACCTTTGGTACAGCTTTATTCCTGTGGCGCTCATATAAGTTAAGTGGTTCAGAGTATGTGGATGGAAAGAAAACAGRAGGCGCTTTTTCAACGAGATACCAGGAGAAGAATTCAGCCCCAGCAGCAGGTACTGTTTGCACTGAGGAAAGTTGGGCTAGGGCTGTTTCTATCACCAAGCTTATCCTTTTATTTCAGCAGTCCCCAAATGATAACCACCTAGATAAATGTCTTTTCACTAGGACTGTCTTCATATTGCAAATTCAAACTTCACATCCCAAGTGCCATCTGTGGGCTGCTTCTCCAGAGAGCCTCTTCAGTTGCTTCCCTTTTCCCTTCTTGTCTGTTCCACTCTGTCCCTTCCAACTATTATTGAGCCCTCCAAAAGGTATTTCTGTTGTGGCTGTAACTTAGACAGGAGATACGTCAGCGTGTACTCAGTCTGCACATGTAAGTTGATGACTCAGATGCTCTCAGTACATGCTGTTTATACACAGCATTTATCATTTCCTGGTCAGGAAAGGTTTCTACCAGAGTTCAGTGAAATCATCTAATCAACTGGATCTGCTCAGACCAAGTTCATTCACCYCCATCTACATTTGAGTAGAAAACAACTTGGGGTTTTCCTTCTGGTGCCTTTTATCTAACAAAGGAGCTATTCAAGCCTAGGGAAACATAATGCCCAGTTTGGCTTTTGCCTATAAATAAATTTAATGCCRTTATTGTGACAGAAGAGGAAGGGGAGCTCCAGGACACTGCTCCAACATTTGTGGATCTATTTGTTAGCAAACACAGCTGATTCAAGGGGCTTGTTTTGTTCTGTTTTGTTGCTGGATCCACTACAAACACAACTATTGGCAGCTCAGCGAGCAACATATGAGAAGGGGCTTCCTCTCCCGCTGTAGTGTTCCTGGCTGCTTGAGCATGAACAGAAAAGGTGGCCTGGTGCCAACTGGCAAAAACAGCAGAAACAGCAGTGCATGATTCTAACACAAGCAGCAAAAAGACCAAGCACACAGCACTGCTCTCTCGCTCTCCCATTGACTACGGTTGCTTTTGGCACACAGCGGCAGGCTTCTCCATGCTGATTTCCCTCTGCTCAGGGCAGATAGCTTTAATTATGTATCTGTGTAAGGTAATATAATAATGTATAATCTCTGGCATCATTGATGTATTAGTGTAGTAAATAGAGGGCAAAAACACCACGCAGCTGTTAAGCAGCTCACAGACACTCTCCCACCTTGATTTTCTAAGGGAATTCTGCATAAAGTGACTTAGCTGGGGGCTCCTCYGAGCAATGCACATACACGGTGGGAACACATGGGAAAGGGTGTGCACCTACAGGGGAGGGAAAAATGTGTAAACAGCAGTGACTCAGTAATCCCAGCACATTTATGAAAGGCAGGTTCACTGGGATTAACATGCTTTCTTCACAAATAGATCTTCATTAACAGCTGCATGGAGGGTGCACACATTTCAGCATGTATAGGGTATGGCAATGGGTTGGTTCCCTGTACAAGCAATTTCCAATGAAGTCAACAGGCAGGTTAAGGCTGAGCCCTCAGTGTTCTGTCGCTGAAGGCATATCATTGTCGGTGCTCATGCCTTCGTCTAAGAAGAATATATGTCAGCGTAAGGATGTTAGTGTTGCCAGCAGGTCAAGGGAGGGGATCCTGCCCCTCTACTCAGCTCTGGTGAGGCCGCATCTGGAGTACTGGGGGCAGTTCTGGGTTCCCCAGTATAAGAGGGAYRTGGAGCTTCTAGAGAGGGTCCAGCGGAGAGCGACAAAGATGATTAAGGGACTGGAGCATCTCTCGTATGAGGAGAGATTGAGTGAGTTGGGTCTGTTTAGCTTGGAGAAGAGAAGGCTGAGAGGGGATCTGATTAACATGTATAAGTTCATGAAGGGAGAATGTAGGGAGGAAGGGGCCAAGCTCTTCTCATTGGTGGCCAGTGACACGTCAAGGGGCAATGGGTATAAGCTGAAACACAGCAAGTTCCATCTCCAGGTGAGGAGGAACTTCTTTACTGTGAGGGTGACAGAGCCCTGGAACAGGCTGCCCAGGGAGGTTGTGGAGTCTCCTTCTCTGGAGATCTTCCAAACCCGCCTGGATGCCGCCCTGTGCCCCGTGCTCTAGGGGTCCCTGCTGGAGCAGGGGGTTGGACTGGATGATCTCTGGAGGTCCCTTCCAACCTTGAACATTCTGTGATTCTGTGATGTTCACAGTAAGGTGCCCAGCTTCTTCAAGAATTGTCCTGCTTGTGTAACTATTGTAAGGATGATGGAAGATGAAACTCATCGCACATACGAGGTATCATCCCTTCACAACAGACTTATGCTTTGCCTGCTAGGACATAGGCACAGCCCTGCTAGGTCAGTGCAAATGCTGATCTATCCTACTACTGTTTTCCTATAAGTAAATGTCTAGGAAAGTACATGCAGGGAAAGCATACAATGATGTATAATCCCTTGATGTCCATCATCGATGTCCATCATCAAYGATGCCCATCACGATACCCATTAGTCCCCTTGATGGGGATAGCTAAATCCCCAGACATTTAGCTATTTTAAGTTTTGGAAGCTCCTAAGCCAGATGTGGTTTCTATATKTTTAGTAAGCCTCAAAGGACTGCCCTTCATGAACTTATCCAGTCTTCTCTTAAATTCACAGAAAATTTTAGCATCCACAGYGCTCTGAGGCAAGGACTTCCACTGGCCAACAACTTGTATTGTGAAGATCTGTCTTCTTTTGTCTGTTTTGAAATAGTTTCCTGTTGATTTTAGCTAGGACTCCTTACTCTTGTCTTGCAAAAACTACTCAGCAGTCAACTCCTACCAACTTGTAGGTGCTGTTCCAAGTCATCTCTTCTCAAAGCTGAAGATCCCAGCATACTTAGTCATTCTAGGCTAATCATTCATATGGTAGCCTCCCTGATCACCCTTGAACTTTCTGCTGTCCTACCACCTTCTGAGAAGAGAAGACTAGAGCTGCAGCAGCATTCAGGATGCAGACAACATTACAACTTGCCCTCAACTTGCATGCAATACTTTCAAGAGAGTGTTTGATACAAAGAGCGTTTAATGATAGGAAACAAGTCTCCTGTAGCACAGAAATGGTATAGCCTTAATAAAAAACCTCACCTGAAAAGTTTCTCCAGACAAAATTTAAACACACAGCTCTTCAAGTTACACCTTACCATAGTGAAAAACAGTTGGTTGAATAGGCCTCACAACATACATAAAAATACCATGTCTTTTTTCTGACTTTGTGGGTGGCAGGGAAGAAGGAGCAGAGTGCAGCAAAGGAGGGGACAATGGTGTGTTTTGTTTGACTATAACTTGTGTGATATGGAAGTGTGTGCATTTCCCTATGCAAAGTGTCTAAATCCATCTCTAGTGATCTAAAATCAGTGTCAAAGGTTTGGGAACGGGTTACAAAATGAGCAATGGCACCTCCCATCGTTAGCTGTCTACATTTTTTATAACCACTTGCATACTTTTGGTCAACCACTGTAAAATAAACAGTCCTTCCCAAATGTTTTTGTTTTCTTTGACAGCACAGCAATAATTCATTTGGAATGCTGCAGAATATAATAGCACTTTAAAGCTGTTGTAAAGCTGCCTTTTTATGATTTACATTTGTTTTTTAAGTAAAAAAGATGCCAGACCTACAAAAGTCTATGAAATTGGAAGATGTATCATATGTGCTTGCACACGATGCATGTGTGTGTGTGCGTGTGTGTGGGCTCATGCAGGAAAGACTATTTTAAATAATTTTCATTTTGCAGAGCAGATCTGATGGTTTGCCTGTGTCTTTGAAAAATGACTCAATGCAGCAGGCGGATTAACTTTTGCAACTACCAAAATCTAATCAAGATGACTGGAATGAATCTCYGCAACGTGAACCGTTAGGATCTCATGTTTGCTACACCCCTTGAGTCGAAAAACAACACTCATAACTGGACATCGTATCTGACCAGAAGAAACACTTCACAGATGGACCATTATATGACTGCAAAAGCAATCAGGAAGTCATACTCCAGATGCGTGCAGAAACTTGTGAAAATTATTCCAGTGGCTGTTACCCTGCACTACAAGGGAGTGATTTCATGTGACCGCGGATGATCATGTTCTGCCAGCACCACTATATTCCTGTCTCATCTTCTTTCGGAAAAGTCTGTCTCCAGCCTGCGCTACGAAGCCCCTAGGTCGTGCTGTGTGACAAACATGAGCAGGCTGCATGTTAGGTTTGCTCTTAAAGGCTCAGAGGTTATCGGTGAGGCCATCACACCTGCATTCCTGATGCATGGCTGGAGCCCCGGCGAGGCCTGGCCCAGCTCAGTGCTTCTCCAGCAGAGAGCAGTGATACACTGTGAGTGAGTGAGCTCGCTCCTGGAAAGCAGGGCAGCTTCCCAGCGCGAGGAAAGGCACCGCTCGGAGCTGGCAAGCTCACCGGAGTGCATGTCAGAGGAGCTGGACTTGGAGAAACGTGTAATAACACGGCGTCATCTTAAAACAAAACCCTTGAAAATACCTGCAAAGGCAGAGGCAGAGCCAGCAGTGCTCACTGCAGAAGGATTACTCTTGTGAATGTGAGCTCTGCAATCAGATGTGTGATCCTGACTGCGCTTTGCACTATAGGCCAAGAAATGCAGGGGGTATTTGTAACAAATTCCACTTGCCTCCAGTTTAGTATCSAATAGTCTCTGGCAGCCACTGCTTGGGATGCTTACACCTGCTTAAATAGTGCCAAAGTTTTTCTCTGCAGGGCAGGAGAAGGCAATAGGCCACCAAAAAAGCAGCATCAATCCTCTGTTTCCACAGTGGTATAATCGCTATAAATTTAACTAACTCATCTTATGAACAAGGCAAGTTTACAGGCAGAAGGAAATTCTTCCATTAAATAAACCAATAACGATTAAAAAAATGACAAACTTGTAAAAAACATGTAAACTCCTGTACACATTATAGAGATAGGCTTATACACATCCCCATACATATGTACACACACAGGCCCACTTCATCCTTCATACTGATCTTTCATCCTTGTGTATCTTCTCAATAGCCACTATTAGCAGTGACAAASTCAAACTGTGAACAACTCCTTCAGCAATAAGAGGTATTGATTGTTAAATCATAGATTTTATTACTATTGTCTAAACATAAAAAAAAAACAGGTAGACTATGGCCTTACCTGTCCGAAGCCCTAACAACTGATTTGGCCCCTTCGGAAAAGAAAGCTGCAAAYGCAACGTTTTTCCTCTACCCCACACGCTGATAAAATAAATGCATGTATCTTATCCTGGCTACCCAGTCAATCTTTTTACTCATGTGAGAGAAATGGAAAGTCTGTGATCCCCACTACACTACCCACTGCATGGGATGGCCTGGGCCTAGGAGAACTGGCCTTGCGGTGGTAGAAGTTAGGCTGACTTTTGATGGAGCCTACCTGGGTGGCCACAGGGCTGGGGGGTTCAATTACGCTTGTGTCCTTAGTAGTGGCACCCAAGAGAGATACTAGCCACTAGCTCCAGATGAAGAGCTCACCCTGTTTTGTCCTGCTTTCCTTCCCTTTGTTCTTGACTTGGTAGGCCCAAAAATGTCTCTAGGGCAGCAACTACTGTAACTATTTCAAGTACTGTAAGTTGCTGTTGAGGCAAGAAAAATGTATAAAAAATCTAGCAAGGCAGAATTTGACAGTGGCTAATACCAGATCCTGCTATTTTGTGCCTCTTTTATCCTGCCTGAAGAAATACTGTACTTTCTAGTTCCAAGTATGCATGTAGGTGCAATTCTTTTTTTTACCCAAATAACCACATAGTGTTTCAGCATTCTGTGGCCAGGTGACCCTGAAGGTCAGATTATGAATGAGAAGTGTCTGAGAGACAGCTCTGAGTCGTGTAACAGTCTCCTATTGGATCCCACGATTGGGCAACAACACTAAGAAGAAAACCATTGCCTACTCCGTCACCCAGGTTTGTATTCCAATGGCATATTGCGTATACAGAGCATGCTAGAAGGTCTGGTGATCAGCAGGTAGCTTGTAATCTATGTCGACCACTAGCCCACAAGGTAAGAGAAATATTCATGCAGGCAGAATCCAAGGATTCTTCTAAAGAGACCTTTTGCCGTACTCCCACCTTACATCCTCCCCTTGAGGCCAACATTCCCCGTGCTTCTATCTGAATTTAAGAATGATAGAACCTCATCATCCTTCTATACTTGTCATTAGTATTTTGAAATTTAAGCCTGGTACTGCTTGGACARGAAGAGCTACTTGTTATTACTACTATTATTATTGCTATTATTTAAGGACAGCCTCTGTTAGTGCCCTTTTGACATCCTTCTTTCAACAAGGGACACTGAGGAGGCAGTGATCTCCTTTCCCCAGATACCTGGAAGGCATAAGAAGAGCAAAACACAKCTTTGCACATAGCAGGTGTGAAGCCTCAGAACAGATGGCTGTCTTAAGTATTATCTTTGAGCAAAAAATCTGCTTTTAATTGGCATTTTTTGTAGCTCACTGTTCATCGCTACAGATTTGGCTCATTCTGGCACATCCTTGTAAGCCTAAAGCATTTGCAGCGACCTTTTAGGAGGAACACTGACAGCAACAAAAAAACCCTCCTTCCATAATATTGAGGAGATGTGGAACAAACAAACTATAGAGTTCTAGCATTTTGATTCATGCAACCTCTGGGAAAGCGCTGAGATCCTCTGCCTGTAACAGCACTTGCTACTAAGCCCGCAAGTGGCAACGCGATGCTCTCGATATCCATTACATGTTCCACCTTCAAAGGAGATTTACACCACCGTGCTGGACGGAGCATTCAGGGATACAGTGGAGGCAGAGAGCCTTAGGAAAGGGCAGAACCCTTCCTAAGAGGCACACATGCGGCGAGGTGAAATGCAAAGGGCTGGCTCAAATCAAGCGACACTCCACGCGTAACATTCCTCCTGGCGACCGGCATCTCCTGACACTACGTGAGGGTCCCTTCCAAGCGATCCTACCCAAGGCTCTGCAAATATCTATGCCCCCATCTTCTCCCTTCTCGCCCCTGCTTGTGGCCAAGGGCAAACACAGCGGCAAGCAGCACACCTCACGCCAGGGCTGCCCGGCTGCAGAAGAATGCAGGCGGCCGCAACGCGGGCCCAAAAGCTTGGGAAAGTGCAGCCCTGCTGGCTCATGTCAACATTCCACCCCTTCTGCCTTTCCCAAGGTCTCAGGCAGAAAATCCTTTTTTGTTCTTATCAGTTCAAACAAGAACAATGAATTCCTCAAGCCCGCAAGAATGTGACAAGGTGCCAACAAAGCCAACCAGGAAGGTGATGTATGGTCTATAGGCTGCAGCTCAAATAAATCACTTCACAAACCAGCACTGCAAGGACTGAATTCAAACAGCTTAGAGCCCTGAGTTCTAGTTCTACCCTTCAGATTTTCACCTGCCAAGTAACCCAAATAAAAGTAGTATGTGTGATGCTAAAACGCTCCATGGCCTTTGCTTTTGCTAGCAGGAATAACTGTGCAGYGTGTAATTAAATCGATATTACAGCAGTGTGTCTGCAGAGCTTTTGTGAAGGCAGAGTAGCAGTTTCCATTATAAACCTCTATATTCAAGAGTTTACAACTGCCTGTAAAACTGGCTCACTGAGGAAAACTTGGCACACACAGCTGTCAGCCGGGGAGTAAATGATTTTTACCATATTTCAAAAATAATTGGTTTGGCTCTTTCAAAATCATACTAATGTTTTTTTAAAAAATGAGGCTACCACGTCTGGATGCTTTTTAATATATATCTTCCACCTCTACAAAGAAATACTGGCAGGCAATTAATCTCCTAGTCAGGCAGTCAGACTGAGAAAATGAAGGAAAAATGCCCAACATCTTCAATCATAAAAAGGCTGCTTAGCAGGTATGCAGTCCGATTGTGTGGAGATTCTTATGCCTCATTCTTTGCTCGCATGCTACATACTCTAAACAGAACTCATATAATGCTTGATACTGAAGAAGTAAGTTAATTACATTTATTATGGTGAAAATTTACAGTACACGTAGAGAAGTGCAAGCCGGTGCCTAAGATGCTCAGTCTGTGCATGGACTCTACGAGGCAGTGAATACAGCAAAGCCCAGCTCTAAGTGAGGGGTTCCTGCATTGGGCTTTGCCTGTGCATTGTGCAGCAGCAGCATGCAGCCCTTTGCAGGAACATGCTTGCATAGGGGATGCTTTGCGGTGCAGGCAGCAAATCTGTAACCCCCTGAAAGAGCCTATACACCCTCAGCAGCACACGTAGCACTGTGCACACTCTAGAGAGCACCTCCTGAACTAACAGCCCACCACACACCATCAAACTCCCTCATATAGTACTGAACTTGTGACTTGAAAATACTGCTGTTCAGAATGGTCCACCCAACAGACACCTTTTCTTGGCCACAGACCTCCATGGACTTCACCAGATGGGCTCTTTGTGGAGCGAGTGCAGAAGAGCCGTGGAAGGCTACTCCCCTGCTGCAGCCAAGGCTGCTGTACTCAGCAGGCGGTGATGAGGATGGGGTATGAAACAGTGATTTACAGTGTCACAGCATTAACTACATGTACTATGGATCCTTGCCTGCAGCTCCCTAATATAATCCTGATCTGTGCCTACTTGGTGCAGAGAACCTCCTCACCATAGCTTTATCTTTCCCAGTTTACAGCACTTGAGCTCAGCTCAGGAAACAGCAGACACCCCAGCCCTCTTCCTACTACATCACTTACCTCCCACCTCACCACTACGCACACAACTGGGATGTCCTATGCCAACGGTAGGTTAAATCTGAGCATCCCCATCCTGCTTGCCTAGCCTAAGGAAAGAAAGATCCACTAGACCTCCCTTCCGCCAGCAGCCTGCAGCAACCAGGTTTTTCTGGATTTGCCTTGTCCAAGTTTCTCAGGTTTGCAAGGTAGAGAGAAAAGAAACAAAGTAAGGCGGAAGAAATAACATACCTGACTGATGGAGCTTGGTGTTTTCCAATTCAATTTTTAATGCTTTTGTTAATAATTGATAGTATACCAGAAAATGAGGTGCAGAAAACAGTAAAAACTACACCACCTCAGTAATCACATATCTTTCTGTGGCACTAAGTGACTGAATTTTCCTAAGAAGTGGGAAGAGACAGTTCCTGGTGCTGAGTAAGGCTCCAGCCTACAGGCCACCTCCTACGATGCCTTCAGTTGAGGTTTTCCCCAGTTTTCCATCTTTCATGGACAGGCTCGCACAGCTTTGAGGAAGCAGTTTTGTTTAACTATGCACAGACACATTTGCAAAAAAAAAAAAAAAAAAAAAAAAAAAAAGTCCTGCCCTAAATACATGTTTTATACAACATACCAAAGCAGTCAAGTAAGTAATTCATATGCTGGGTTGAAATGGCTTATTTGGAACTGCTGCAGCCTGCAGAGCATGTAGTATGGGTTGAAAAAAAAAAGTCCTCCTGAGAGACCCTATGTAAAGGTTATTCTGGTGGAACTGGAAAGATTCTCTTCTGATACTCACTTTGGCACTTCCAGGAACTTCCCATTTCACCAGGGAAGTACTTGTGGGCACGGATCTAGGCCTGGAAATATTTATGTATATAAGCATCTCTGATTTACACCAGCCAAAATGATCACTCCTGCCAGTGAGCAAATGCTTTCAGGTTTCTGGAGTAGTCTGGATCAGAGCCTTCCTATGCTGGGGGCTGCATAAAACACATACAGACAATGAGGAATGCTTCAGACTATGCCCTGCACCTAGAACTGGCTCGTTTTCTGTTATTATGACATTGAAATGCAGCATTCCTGGTGGGTGAGGTGTGGCAGCAGCAGAGGTGAGAAATGGCACGGAGCCCAAACCCATCGGCTCAGGCACTACAGGGTCAGGTTGCTGGGACTGGGGGATAGGCAGGGAAAGAGAGAGAAAAATAAAAAAAAGGTGGGCTCCTGGGGCCAGTAAAATAGGTAAGGAAACAGCAGGCCAGACTGGGAGCGGAGGGCAAGCTGATAAGAGAGGACGACGTGGAAGACTGGCAGAAAAGAAGCTGGGAGTTACTACCTTGAGAGACTCTCGAGCTAAGTTCCATGATGTGTCCTCTGATATTTGGTGAGTTTCTTAAAATCTCAGATGCTGGCGCCAAATGCATATATAAAAATATTAAAATACATCATCATTAAACTATTTTAAGGGAAAAGTTCAAGAACCTTAAAAGTGGCTTTTCTTTTAAATCTCTCATGATTCTCAGCCAATCCCATGAAGCTTGGTATATATATATTCTTTAGAAAAACTTTTGTACAACAACAGAAATCACATGCAGAAGGCACGTACCAAAGCCATATATACAGTTTTCATTTGCAAGCTTCTGGTGTTATGAGAAATGACAACTGAAGGGTAGAGAAGAACAAAAACTAATTTTACATTATCACTATACATTTACCTTTTATGTTACTTACAAATGTAAAATCTGCTTGCCTAGCTGAATATAAATTATCAAAAATATTTTAAATATATMTTTTATTCTACTCTTAATTCGCCTTTACCTTTTAACTGTAATTCAGACCATACTAAATTCTACACATGTAGTATCTGCACCACACAAAGATAAAAAAGGGACAAAAAATCTAAATTAGCTCCACTTCTCTATTAAATCACTTTTTCTTAATATTGAACTTGAAGAACACTGAAGGAACTCCAGCTAACGTGGACAGTACGCTATTCTTTTCACCTCATAAGCAGAGGGTCTCAGCACTGCATTACAAGCAAAAATCATCTTTTGCATCCTCTTTATTCCTACCTTATAAAGCAAACAAGTGAACAGGCAGTTTGGCATAAACACCCTAGCTCGAGAAACCCCCAGTGCCATGAAAGGAGATGTCACAGGTTAGAACTAAAATACAGAAAGCCACCCCTCAATGTGATCACCCTGTCCCACTTCTGACAAAGGTATATTCTGCTGCAGCATCTTAGCCACTTGCATATCAAATGCACATTCTTAATATAAACAAATGATGCAACAGAATGAATCACCAATTTCCATCTCTGAAATAAATAGTGACAAGAGTCAATCAAAGAATCATAGAATGCTTAAGGTTGGAAGGGACCTCAGAGCTCATCGAGTCCAACCCCCCTGCACACGCAGGGTCACCTAGAGCACGTGGCACAGGCTGTGTCCAAGCRGGTTTTAAAGATCTCCAAAGAAGGAGACTCCACAACCTCYMYGGGSAGCCTGTTCCAGGGCTCTCTCACCCTCACTGTCAAGAAGTGTTTTCTTAAGTTCCTGTGGAACTTTTGGTGCTTCAGTTTGTGGCTGTTTCCTCTAGTCCTGTCGCTGGCCACCACTGAAAAGAGGCCGCCCCCTGTTCCTCACTGCCTCCCTTGAGGTATTTATAGACACTGATCAGGTCCCCCCTCAGCCTTCTCTTCTCCAGAAGAATCAATTGCCTAAAAATCGCAACTCAAAAGTAGTTTAACAAAATCTAATATGCTGTTTATCATGTACAAATTTTGTGATGACTGTAAAAGGAGAAACTCAATTCAATGGGATCTAAATAAACTCTTTCATCTGGGAGAGATAGAGATAAATAATCCAATTCTACTTGTTGCCAACTTGAATTCACTTTGGTCTTTSAAGGACTTCACTAACAACTGACACCTTTCAACACCTTAGAGCTCTGAGACCTCACAAAGTTTCCAAATAGTTGGAGCAAAACTACAAAGGTCTTTCATAATGAAAAGGTGCGACAGCTCTATCTAATACTATAAACCACAACAGTGCCTTGTTTGTTTATTTGGTTACAAATACTAGGCTATTAGTAGAATCTGTGCAGCATTATTGAGAGCTCAAACTCTTATTATCGCTTTCCAGTTTTTACCTCTTTTCAAAAAACATTGAAATAGGAACTCCAGATAGACTACCAAAATTAACACTGGCCAATGATGAACGTTTAAGAGTTTAAAAAMCAAGCACATAATGATTCTTTCCAAAATGCTGTCTCAGCTTTCAGTGTTTAATGGCTCTGGGGCTTCCTGAACCCAGCCGTTGGTGCTGAATAACCTAAAATCAAATCATCATCTTTGAATCTGTCCAATTAACTTTTCAATTTCTGTAGAAATTTTCAGTTTCTGCAACATCCTGTAATCCTATTAGAAGAGTCTTCTATATGTATTCTGTATGTGTTCTGTGGAAAAGCATCTTGTTCTGTTTCCTCTGGATCTACGAGCTACTACTTTCATTAAATCTCTCTTAGCCTGTTATTTAAAAGAAGATATAGAGTGTGCATTTCCCCATCTGTGTGCTGCTCCTGATTTTTGAGACCCCCAAAGATGAATGTCCTACCCACATTCACCTTCCCTCCTGTTAAGTTTAATTATTCACTTGGAATCTGTTCTTCATTTTTAATTATCCACTCTTCTGTGGGTCTTTTCCAGGTCTCCTCTCTTCTCGCCTCCCCACACCCTCCACGCTCGCATTTTTGGCTAGCAGAAGGGAGCCTCCGGCATGGCTGAGGAATGCTCACCGGAGTCGGGAGGAGACCCGAAGTTTCCTTTGGCTCTGTCTAGACTGAGCGGCGGCTGAAAGCTCTGTTGTGCCAATGGCCCAGCTCGGAGAGGCAGCTCGAGCGCATCGCCGCTCCCCTCTGGCCTCCACACACCAAAAACCTTGTGTGTGTCAGGGGGAGGCAGGAGTCGGGCCCCGGGGCACTCCATATGGATTCAGGGCATACCTAGGTTACACATCTGAGTTGGGGCCTTGGAAACACTCCCAAATCCACTAGTATTTGTATGTGGCCTTTTTACTCTTGTAAAGTTGTTCATGACTGGCCTACCTGCTTGGATAAACTACAATTCCTGTTGCTCTGAGGGTCAAGTAATCCCAACTTTGTCCTCTATCAATCTATGTAGAATTCACTACATTTTTCTGAAGATAGCATGAACTCAAGCGTCCTAAAATCCTGCAGGGCCTTTCAGCATACACTGGCCAGTCATATTAACTTTTCCCCAAAGGCAGGATGAACTATGTGAGGGTGGCATGAAATTTGGTGCTAACTCAGCTGTTTTGTTCCTTCCTCACTCTGACTGTTTGACTGTAAGCCCTTCTGTGGACCGAGCAGACCATAGCTCATTTTGCAAACTGCTGAACTATAAATAATGATGATCAGGAACCTTTGGCTATGTCCTACGCAGCAAAATTTTTTTCTTTTTTTTAAAAGAAAAAAGAAAAAAAAAGAAAAAGGCTCAGCTGCACTTTCTCTTCAGGATTTTCCACAAGATTCATTCTGCAGAAAGCAAAAAAGATTAGGTAAAGTGGGGACAGTAACGCAGGTTCTACTTTGTTCCTTCCCTTTACAGATCTACAGAGATTAACTAGAAACAAAAATACAGCCTGTGGCTATTTCACTGAGTTACCAGTGTTTCCGAGACTCATGCTAACCATGCAAAGTACGTATTCTTGGAGATTGATTTTTGTTTACGGTTTGCTTGCTTTTTAAACTAAGCTTCTTAACATCCCATTAAGGAATCATGCATTGCATATGCAGGCACTGTTAAATTAGTTTTGCAGCAACCCGCCTTTGCCCTGAGCTGCTCTGAATTGCTCCCAACAGCATCCCAGTTTTTCTGGGAAACCCAAGATCTGTCAAATGGTAAGCATGGTCTTCCTACTGCTAAACTGTCCCCTTCAGCCAAGCAGACAGGAGTTCAAAGGATCTAGTTTCTTTTCTGCCAACTTCAGTAACTGGACCTAAAATGAAAGTGAAATTTCAGTTTCTCACTTAATTCATTGGCTTGGTAAAAATAGAAGTGCTGCTGTTAGATTGTTTCTTGAAAATATTTGTACACTTACTAAATTTTTATGCGTACTTTAACATTTCTCGCTCCCTGTAGAATTAAAAAATAGGGAAATTAAACCATTATTAATCTACATTAATATGATGGAAGCAGGCACAACATTATTTGGCAATGCTTCCACAGCATTACCTTGACCAACTACCTTGACATAGACTTACTTTAAAAATGTGCTACTGGGTTCTTGATCCTTGCATCTACATGGATCCTTCCTCTACCTCCTTGATAGGGACCTCCATGAGGTGTTATATGAAATCATCTCCCTTCCAACACGTGCATAAAAATACAAGTTGCTGCTGTATCTGTGGTGCAGCAATTGATGCAAGAGGAAGAACAATCCTGTAGAGAAGAGCACTTACAGATCTCAACTCTGTTCCTTGCTGTTCTAAAGACCTTCAGTGCTAAGTCAGCTGGGAAATGAGACAATTGACTCAAAAAGACTCTTATCACAGGTATATTGATCTTACTGTTTTGAAAGGATGTTTTCAATGCATGTATTTTCTTTTTTGGAGGAGGAGGAAGAGCAGTGCAGAAAGGACCTTACTTTCTTGCTATGCCAGCATTCATTACGTGTTTCAGCTTATGATATTGTGTGAATTTCAGTGAATCCAAATGTAACATCTGCTGCACTACTACCTGAAATTCAATGTGTTCACGGTCCTTCCTATCTGTTTATCAAATACACTTCACTATATATCATTAATTCTGAACATCTAGAAAAGCTTGGGTAATAATACGGAGTGTTTTACACCTACAGAACTTATCTGTAACTTGCTAAGAGTTATTCTTTCAGACACACACACACAGATGTATATGCATATACACTAACTGAAACGTAAACATAGATATAGCTGGTATGGAATTGCAGGAGAGCCAGTACGTGACAATTAGTCCATATTCATGAAAAATGCAAGTATTTGTTTTCATTCTGCAGGAAATTCTAATATCGCATACTGCCATATTCTGTTATCTTTAATACAGATAGAAGCAACTGCAGATTATTTGCATACAAAAGAAATGGTAATTTTAATTTCTGTCACTGCAAAAACATGCTAATGATAGGTGGAGAGACACTCCCAGATATTTGCCATCCATCAAAATATTCATTCCTAATGGTATTATATGTTGGAACAGCTACTTCAGCAGAATATTCTTATTATTGAAATATTAACTATCATATAGAAGCTTCTATACAGTAAGACCATAAGAGTGGTTGCAGTAAGTCAGAATCACAATCCCGCTGGAGCAGTACCATCTCAGACAACAGCTAGTATGGATCCTGAAGGAAGCAATGAGGCAAATACGGAATGACGCTTTCTGCATTGCTGGAGCAGGGTATGGTACTAAGTTTACAGCTCTTAAAAAAAAATACTTTCCATAAAAAGCCTATTAAAAAGGTCTTCTCTATCTTAATTTATATAGACTTATTTTCTATGAATTTGTCTAACAATGCAGCAAATTTGCTTACAAAAATTCTAAGCTAATGAGCCCAGTAATTTAACTCTAAATTGTATGAAAAAAAATCCTTTCATTTTTATCCTAACCATCTCTATTGATGTCTCTTAGTTCTGCTATTTTGAGCAGGAAAAATAATAATTTTCTGTCCATCTCCTACACAAAAGCAATTACGTTTACAGAGCTCTTTCATATTTCCCCTTCAGTTTTCTCTTAGTTTTATTTGAGGAGTTTAGTCCATTTATTCTCCCCAATGGGGAAATAACTGTAAATGTGAATAACTCAACATTCATCTATACTTCTTCTGATCCGCTGTTATTTGTAGAGTCCAAATGTATCCAAAATACAAGTGTGGCACTAAGTTATATATGACATAGGTACATTTTATGTTTTGTTGTCTATTCTTTTCCTAACAATTACTAAAATCTTATTAGCCTCTTTTGCATCACAGGTCTCACATTTTTCAAGGACTATCCATAATGATTCCAAGCTCTCTTTCCTGTTTGGAAATAATTAACTTGGAGCTCACCCTTGGAAAGGTAAAGGTTTTTTTCACCTCCCTGAACACAGCAACACAAAGTGTCGCCTGCTATTGCACCACTGAGCCATTCAGTACGATGAATTCCTTTTTCAACCACTCACAACTTCAGTATTAACTATTTAAATAATTTGGTACCATCACCAAATTGTTCCTTTACTCAATTACAGTTTAAAACTGTGAGTTTTTGACAGCATAGGTGCCAGAACAGTTAGTTCCTGGTGGAAGCACACAGATATCTCCCTGCTGTTGCCAAAGCAGACCAGAAGACGACCTTCTCTCTCTTTCCCTGACAGCGTAATTCCTTTGAGAGCTTTTGATGAAAAATGTTGAAAYAGCTCCCTTTCTTTTTCTGAAAACCAAACACATCATAGTGACCGAACTGCTACTATCCACAAATCTCCTATTTTTTCTTCAGAGAATTCTAATAGATTGCTTATACACAAATCCTTTCTGCAAAGGTTTAATATGTTATTTTTTACTCATCTTTTCTTATCARTATTTATCCAAGTCTCAAATTATTTTTCATAGTATCTAGAAAGCTACTATAGAAAATATTTTTCATAGTTTCTATCAATCTACCTGGGAGGGCAAGAATCTCCCTGGGTGTCAGAATGATGACATTCTACTTCTCTCATGTCAGACTTTATGCCCTWCCATTAAAAGCCAGGAAATTCCACATTTCAGTTTGACCTGATTCCTTAAGTGAGCAGTATTTTGTCCTGGCAAACTGTCACTACATTTGACATGTGTCACTTATATTTCAACACTAGACAGTTCCTAAAAATCATTCCCTGTAAATTTCTAGTTTTGGAATCTCCTTAAATTCTTCACACATAACAACAGCTACCTAGAATACATCCTTCCATTGCTGAGGTTTTAAGTTACTTGAGCTCTCCTTTCACATGTTAATTATCCCTTCCTGTTTCCAAGATGTTTAACAGTGTTTTTATTAGTAGGTTCATACCTTTAACAAGCTGTTGCTCAGAACCTTTTTTAGATCTGTTTCATCAATGTCTTACATTTAATATGATGTTATTCACTTCTACTGCCTTCATAAGGACATGACTTCTACTTCTTTGAAGACTTTTATTATAAATATAATTTACACTCCTTAAAAATGACAGCCTTTCTGTAACCTCAGTAAGTCTGTTTGATAGCTAGTATGCACCTACTTTGAACACGTAATAAGCAATCTTCCTGCCACATGAAAGTCCTTTCACCCTTTGTTCCCTTTAATCCCCTTTTAACCAACATCCTCAATTTTATGCTGTTTCTCYTTATGAAATCAAATATGGTTGTAGCGAATTTCCAATGGAGTAGAAGCACAAGAATGACACAATCAGGTATCTTTGTCAAGCATGATTCTTACTCTATGGGTTTCACAAATAAGCACTAAATACTTTTATATGACATAATTTGAGGTCCCTTTTCCCAAGGGGAAACAAATTTTCCCTTTTCTTTACTTTGGAATCTTGTGTTCAAGTGGAGACCAAATGACTGGTGATTGGATATTGCTGCACTTTAACTCCTGCGTGACTGACTGACGTAAAATGAGTTTTGTGATCTCAAGTTCAGTTCCTAACGAAAATTCCTCCATTCAAGCATCTGACTTTGAGAATTTCATAGGAAAAACCTCTGGAGCTACCCTATTTAATAGCTTCAATAGCTCAAGACAGACTGGTGGAACAGTACGGGCTGCTGCCCACTGCTCTTCTGGCTATGATCAGATCTTTATTTGCATGTAGATACTATTTTCAGAGATAATTTATCCAGCACCTTTAACTAATACTTCTAGTTTCATTAAGAAATTTATATTCCACATATGTGCTGCTTTTGTCAGTATTTTCACTAGCTACTTTAGATCTGCTTTTTCAGAAATATTGTGGCTAACCATTTTGTGAGAAAACTAATTTAGAGGGTCTGTTTTGTTTTGTTTTCAGTTATTGACAGGGCTTGACCTCATTAATTCTTTGGCTGGAATTTTGCTTCCAGAAATACCTGTGAGGATTATTTCACAGGATCATTTTCTAGTTCTTAGATGTCTAATTGCCTAATTTGTAGATGTGATCACGTAGTTAATGTTTTAAGTCCCATAAATGGCAACCACAATTATTTCCTGAAGCAAATTTGCAGGCACAAAAACGAAGGCCATTTTTCAAAAACAGACTAGAAATATGTTCTTAATTGTAGATAAAAGTATCCCCAGCCACATTATAATATAGCTAGAGGTATCATGCCCAAAGTGGCAAAGAATAGGCCCATAATTATTGGATATTAGCTACATTTATTAGAGCTGTAAATGTTGTCTGGTAACAAATACTACATCAGGCTCGGTCTTTTCAAAGATTTCCTTACTAACTATGAACTGATTATCAAACCTGGCAGAGAGCTGGGCAAATGCATCTAAGATCTGGTTTTACTTTGTTGCAGGGTGTGTTCTGCACATATGCCTGTGTACGTGTGTAATAAAAATGAAGTCTTTCCTTCTTCCAACTGCACAAGGCATAAAGTCAAGAGAAACAGACTCCAAGTGGCTCCCTCTCAACTTTTGGCAATTTCCTGGCCTCTGTGGCAACTTCCCGGCCTCTGGCCTACTGTCCTCAGGTCTTAATCTTCAGTAGATTAAAAGAAGTCAAATAATACATGAAATAAAAATATAAAAGGAGACAGGCTGATGCTTTGTATTGCCATCAAGAGTCCTTAAAATGTGAGATTTCACTGTGAGAACTGAGTAGTGACCCTGCTGGCATCACTGACTACAGCTCTGGTAGTTCTTAGCATTACTGCCCTTCCGTTTTCTGATGGCATATTCCAACCTTTAAAAATGGTTTTAAATAGTGAGTGTGGCACACTAAAATTCTCAGCTAATATAAAACACCGTAACTCAAGAAAGCTGCTGCAATTTGCAACAGCTAGGAAACCTTATATAAACCTTTCCGTAACTTCTCTCATTGGCCTCTGACAACCTGCCTACTGCAAGTGGATGTTAGGAGGTCAGTTTGAGAGAGGCCACAGTAATGTAGGCTACTGGATATTCAGGAAAACTTCAGACTGCACCTGTAAAATTCTTTCACGGGAATATAGATTCACAACAAATAACAGGTATTTTCCCTGCTTTTGCCTTGGATAGTGCTGAAAAACATAAGAATATTTAAGAAAACACTCCTGAATACAGAGGCAAAGTTTTCTTTAACTCCCATTTCTTCATCTCTAAGTCTCATCTGTGGAATGCTGGAACTGGGAAATTGAAACACTGACTCAATGTAAAGCACTTCTTAAGTCTTTAGATGTGGATGTTAAGATATCTCTACTACACTTCCTGTCCTGGAACTCTAAATGGAACATGTGTCCCAAGTGGGTAGAGAGCATGGATGTGAAAATACAGATACAGTGCTCTTTCCAGGAAGACTACAAAGAGTTACTACTTGATCGAAGTTGGAAACTCACAACACTAGATATGCTCAAGGAATGTCAGAGTTTTAGGAAATTGTGATTACTTACAGAGACATAAACTTGCTTACAGTTGTTGGTTATATGGTACCTGTTAGGGTTAAATGTTGTAAGGAATCAACTCATCTCTACTGAAAGGCCAAGGAAACAAAGAAAGGGGAAACCAGTATCTGGACTTTCAGTAGTAGTTGCCTTTCTAGTTGGCATTATTAAGGAGTTGAGTATGTTACAGTACTGAGTAACTAGGATTGGAATGATATCTAAATATTCCTTGAGTGATACTAGTGTAGAGAGCTTGCTGGGTGATGATATTTGAACCAGTTCTGTGTTATTTCCTTTTCCTCTTAGCCATGGACACTAATAGCAGAAATATTCTATTTGGTTACTCTTTTATATAAGAGTTCTCCTCCTACACCGACATTTTAGTCAGAGGGCAGGTCAGCGGGCAAAATATACTCATTACTATTTCCTTTACTACAGAAACAATTGCCAAAGCATGATGGCCAAAAGTTTTGTATTCGCCTTTTGGGCTGAGTGGTTTGGAGATTCTGGAAACAAGCCAAAGATCTGCAAAGTGGGACAGCTCTTCTGACCACACTGAGCTCTGCATCAGACTCTGGGCACCATATTCAGTACTGCTAAGCACAGCTTTCCAAGTGAGTAATGTCTTAAAAGGCAAATAGTTTCACTGACTCTCACTTTATAAATATGTAAGTATAAACTCATACATTTCAGATACTCTGAAATTTCCTCTGGAGTTCTTTTTTTATTCCACTGGAAGGCTTTTTTTTCCCTCCTCTATCTCTTCTCTGATTTCCTTTCTCTCATTGTTTCTTTAACGTCAATGCTGTTATAGAACCACAAAAGTCCAAATGGTGAAGGGCCTTTTACATCATCTAGTCCGTTAACAGCAAGAAAGCCAAGTTACTTTCTAATACATTTATTTTTCATAATGCAGCTTAATCTCTTGCTTCTTCTTGATCTCCCTGACTTTACTCCACTTTCCCTTTTACGTTTTATCATGACATATCTTTCTTTCCATTTTGTCCTTAGTGTTTGCTTCCTTTTTCCTTTCTTTGACATCCATTCATTTTCTTTTTCTCTCTATTATGCCTCTTTTACCTATCTCTCCATTTCTTCTTTTCCTCTTTCTCCAACATTAAATCTCAGCCACTCAAACCCATTTTACCATCCCACCTTCTCCACATGTGAAGACTAAGTCTTCTGAACAAAGATGGAGAAGAAAGACCCCTTTGTGTCCCTGCACTCATAAGTAAGGCACCCACTGGCACTTCTTCTAGTCACTGGCAAAAGAAGGGAGGTTGATAATATTCCATTATTCCTATAGAATAATTCTATAATTCTGTTCTTGCCTTGACTGCTTCACTTTACATGTTAGTCTCAGGCTTCAGACTAACCAAAGAATATTAATCCCCATCCTTTTTAGCCAATCTTGCTCCAAAGGTGAGAAAGAGGATCGTCTTTTCTGCCCATCCTTTTTTTTGTACATGCTCAGTCCACATTCACTCTCAAATGCTCTTTCTTAGACTACCTCTTCTCAATCAGATTTTTCTAATTTCTCAGTGAAAACCCAGGATCTAAAGAAAAAAAAGAGAACAAAGAAACTATGTGTTGGGACAATGATTTAAAAATATCAATCTAAAGTAGTCAGGACAGGACTCAGATCAACAGGAGGCTTTTGAAGGGAAGAAGGACATGATTTCACAGAAAGGAAACCTGTCTAACTGCTCAAATAGCTGAAGAAGATGGAAATTCACTGCCAAGAGGAAGCGACTCCATGGATTGAAAGAGAACACAAGCATTGGAAAGCACATCACAGAGTTCTCACATATTGCCCTTTCCCCAAAAYCCTGAAATGAAATGAGGCAGGGATACACATGAGGTCATTTATTCTTTTGTCTAYATCTCTGTAATCYCAGTCTTCTTAAAACAACTTATCTTTAGAAACCCTTATATGTCAATTTTCCTTCTTAAAGCACATGTCTCTCAGGAGGGAATGAGAATGTCATACTGCTTTCARGGTTGGACATCTGGGATAAAATGAACTTGAGAAAGATGAAGGGGGATCAGTGATTACAGAGCCCACGTGGCCTCACATCTGTGAAAAGATACGAAGAGCATGGGCATGGGGAGAGAGGATCCTGGGGAAATGCATCCGAAGCAAGAAAGCATGGGAGCGCCTACACCAGGACACCCACAGAGCAATCCAACGCGTTTCCATGAGCGAAACTCTACCAGAGCAGCAGAGGCAGAGGGCACCTGCACTGTTAAGTGTGATGGGCTTAACACTGAGCACAGCTCCTAGCAGGGCACCAGCAAGCAGAGCTCAGCTTAACTCCCCTTTCTTTTAACAGTTTTCTTTTAAGTGACGCAAGCAATAGGGTTTCCAGTATGTCCCTTAGGACTCTAGTCCATAGCCTAATGTATCTCTCTATGTGAATATTCCTGATATTCAATCTAAATTTTCCTTTGTTCAATTTCTCCCTATTAAATCTACTTAATTGGTTTTTTCTTCTTTTTTACTGGATCCTTGTGTGGTTTTACATTAAATGTGCCTGAAGTGCAGAACTTCTGCAAATAACTTTTACAGGATAAAACTACAAGCATACAAGTATTGCAGATACCATTCTGCATGTTGACTTGCACTGTCCCTAGTGAGAAAAAAAAGAACTCTAAAGTCTTGAATTTCAGTACCGTTAAAAATAACTACCAACAGTAACAAGAACAACAACAAAATCCTTATACCTTTGCTATCACCTTATACAGGATACTTTAAAAAGAAGGTGTTTTTCTGTTATTTTCTGTTTCTTCTAAAAACAGATTGGTAACAAAACAAATTCAACCCTAACCACATCATTTTAGAATATAATCAACCATTAAGGACTTTCTTATGAAACTGAATCTTCAGTCCTGCTCATCTGACTGTGCAAAATTCCTAGCTGGAGAACAGAGTACCAAAAGTCACTGTAAGAAGTACTGAAAATCAGCCATATATCCACAGTGTTTTTCTTGATTCACTTCATTGCTACTGTGCAACTATTATTGTTGCTATGTTGGTTTTTAATATGTTAAAAGGTATTTTTTAGAAAGAATAAAAATCTGCTACTGCTATGTAAAGAAAGTGATTTTAATCTCAAAGGACTGAGATAACTGATAAACATACCTACAAACACAATTAACAAATTAACAAAGGAAGYGTTCTGGAATTAAAATGAAGTATTTTTCATGCAAGAGAGCTTGTTAGCTTCACTTTAACCACAAAAATATTTTGCAACCCAGCCTAAAGAGATAAACATATTAAAATAAAAAAATGGACTTTTACTCAACAAAGAGCTTTGCTGCTTAGCAATTAAACTGCATTCCAGCATTAAAGAAGAGAATCAGTTCTGTTGTAATGGCAAACTGAATACTTTACATCATAGCTCATTACTATTCACAAATCTCCACTGATCACCACAGAAGGCATGTTAACAAAGGTCAACATTACCACTTATCTGCATAATCTCCTGTAAGAACCATGCTATAAAGGATCAACTAGTTTAATTTTTTAATTCATCAGCAAAAATCTGATTAACCTGTAATAAAACCAAAGAAAATTCTTCCGTAGATTTAAAATACTTGAGTCAGGCCTGAGCAATGAAAGTACAATAGGTTCTCTATCAAATATTTTAGTTTGATATTAAATTATTTCCATTCCTTTAAAGAGTATACTAGCTGACTTATTAAATCGACTAGTTACTCATTTAAAATTACTTCCTCAGTTTGTGGCACTAGGAACTGACTAACACGTATTCTGAAAGTGTGTCCTTGCTCATTCGCTTGGTAAGATAAATTGATGCCTTTTAAAGCTGTGTATCGATTTCCAGTTTTTAAAATAAAAACTTGGACAGCAATTAGCAATTACTGCTKAATAAGCAATTGGCACTTACCATAAGCAGGCAAACTTAGTAAAAGACAGGATTTTTCATTCCCAATATCTACTAATCTTAATTCTCCACACTAACCCCAACAAGCATTTATCTTTCATATTTATTTTGTAAAGGGCTGCATTAGCATTGTTTTCCTGAAAGAGATTAGTTGGTGGAAAGCTTCCTTTTCGTAAGTACTTTAATAAAACCAGCACATACGTTAGCAAACTTAATGGAAATGTCACAGGAATCTGAATGCCCCATGTAGGACATGCCACGTTAAATATAGTCCTAGTTTCACGCATGGGCAGTGTGACTGTTTGCCATCGAACATTGTTCTTAGGTTATTCCATACACTTTACCTATTCCATGTGTATTATTCCATATTATTGTATAGGTCGTATTCCATATTTTTAAAAAATGTATCAGATAATTTTCTATTTATAGATACTGTATCTTTGTCACTAAAGACATGGAAGTAATTGTCGCTAAATGCTGTGGGCTGTGTACGTTGTGTGTGTGTATGGCTTTCGAAGCAATATGGTCTCATTTTCACAGAGAAATATGAAATTAACTATATTACTTTCCTGCTAGTGGGGATAAATCAGGGATGTCCAGCTGACAACCTGTGGGTTGAATGTGACCCACAGGAGAACCAAGTCTCCTGATTTTAGTACAGCTGGGCTGAAGCAGGAGCCATCAATGCTCCACAAAGACTTAATCCACCAGGACAAATGGAATTGAGAAGCTTGCCTATCTCTGAAAATGACAGCATGATATACATTTAAGATGGAAAATGAAGCTACTGGAGGGAGACACAAACCACAGTTAAATGGAGAACAGAGACCAAATGACTGCAGTGAGCACAGAGTTTAAAAAATTGTCTTCACTAGCATTTGTTGAGGGGCTGGGTTGAAAAATAGCTTGTTAAAATATGTTTTTAGTATTCGAGGTCACTACTGTCATGTCACTGTGTAAAAGGTTGTCATTAAAATCCTAGGTTGTGAGGACAGGAACATCAGATGAGATGGAAGTGTCTGAATTACCTTAAGCAAGCATTTACATACTTCCTGGGTTTGGTTTGTGAGTTTGGAGTCAGTTTATGTTTGAAAAGTTTTAACTGTGATATGCTTTTATTTTCTAAATTTTAATAAAAGACTTTTGCTTTGGAATCTCCTCAGTTTACAAATACCTATGTGTGTCTGTACATATACAGAATTGCTCAAAAACGGATATTCTGAGGACCTCATAAGGCTCATACAGATTGAACTGTTCTTTGTCAGGCATCCAATTTACACCGAATTATTCTCCTGCTCAGTTGTCATTCATCAGCTCTTTTTGATCACATCAGATCTGACTCATCGGTTTAAGACTTCTTGCCACAGCCACTCACAGCACCCTGAAGTCTTCCTCAGACAAATGAAAACATTATTCAGGTCTTACGTATGTTACAAAACAATCGCAAGCCCATAAGCAGTTTTATAACTTACATAAAAATCCTGTAATGCACTCACCATCCATGAGGGCTTTACATATTTATGCATGTATATAAATGTATGTATGTAGAAGTACAAATGTAAATGTGTATTTCACATGCCTTTACATACAATGCATGCTTATCTGAGGAACACTTAACCAATGAGCACGTAAATATAGTCCCACAAGCCCCTGGTAGTATACTCTTCACCACGACTATCGAAATAAAACACTTATTTTAGAAAGAGAAGAAGCTACAGAAAGGCTGAGAAATTCAAAACCAAAATGTGTGGCTAATCTCAATTTCCCAGCTCCTAAATGTGCATGTATTTGTCTCCACAGCTAGCAGCACAAGCTGCAAATAAGTCAGGTTCACTTTTTGCAGAGATGTTGTGGTCCTCACAATTAAATAGAAGCTACTTGCATGAGTCTCCGAGTTAAGCACTTGCAGCTGCAGGAAGCCTCTACTTCCACTGCGGCTGCTCAGCGGTGCGGCACGGAGGATTCCAGCCAGCAACACTCATCACTTTCGTTTGGCATTAAAATATTTTGTATTGTATCTCATGTAATCATTCCAGGTACAGTTACTGTGAAACTGAGACTAAAATAACCACCCACATCACAGCTAAAATATGATATAAAAATGCATTAAGGTGACTGACGCTGCAGTAACCACAAACAGGATTTCAGGGTGCACATGTACCAGGAATGTGAGCAGCGTATGTCTTTGCATTTCTGCACTGACAACCAGAGATTTTCTAGCTCCCACATGAATGCAGCGGGTTCTCTCAGCAGCAGACACTACTTGTCAGCATCTGCAAGTTTTCCACCAGCTCAACGGTTTGCTCTTTTACACGGAAGGTGCAAAGAAAGCAGTGGTTACTGCTGGGGAAAATATTTCTAGGGACACTATTCCTGTACGTTAGGACTAGTTTAGGCAAAAGGCAACTGGAAAGAGAAGGAGGTGCTTAAAGCAGGCTGCAAGACCYGGCACGAAGTAGAAAAGGAGAAACMTGAGAGGCAACAGTGGGAACCCAACACAAGAACCCTACAACTAGTGCTCTCATCTCTTCAGGGCACATCATCATATTGGCATGTCAAGAGAATGGCGGTCACCTCTGGCTGTGCCTCACCAAGAAGTCTGTCAGTGGGGAAAGGTGGTTGGTCACCATACTCAGACATTTAGTGCAGCAGTAGTTCACAGACCCTGAGAAGACACTGCAGCAACCCTACAAACTCCTTCTGCCAAGTGTATTTGCCCTTGAACTCGCAACTTTAATCTCTAAGCACTTTACCAAAGTATGCTGGAGCCGGAATTACCAAGAATGCCTCTCTTTGAGAGGGGAAAAGGCACTGTTGTGATAAATAATTATGGAAGTTATACGATAAACAGAGAGCTGACAACCCTTGCCAGCCAGTCGGGCTGCCCAGGCTGCCCTGATCCTTTACTGGTACCTCCCAGGACGAGGGGTGAGAAGTCTTCCTTCTGTCCCAGAAGCAGCAAGCAGAAAATCCCTTTATGCACCCTCGTGCGTATGACTCAATTAATAGGCCATGACTAGGCATAGAGGATGTAATTACAAAAACTGCAGGAAGCAGAGAGTCCCTGTCCAAACTTTGAAATGCTAGAGAAAATGAGACAAATCCTAGGGGAAATTTTCCTGAGAAACTAAGAAGCAGTGCCTGTGGGAAACTAAAGGAAAAAGGAAATTTGGAAATCGTTTAGGCTTAGAACTCCTGGCCCACACAGAAACCCCTCCTGCCTTTGTCAGAAAAGGGAAATGAGTGTAAGAGAAAGGTGTCTCAGAAACACAAATGCCATTAAATAAGCTAAAAATGACCACAGTAATCAACTTTGTTAACTCATCTGGCCATCGTTACTGAAGTCCATCTTGAGGTCTAACACGGGAAGAAGCAGAAAGAGAAATACAGAGAGAGAAACTGCAATGGGATATGTCAGGTCTTTAAATAAAGTCTTCATAACCTTGCTGCCTCTTTCCGGGTGTTTTTGGTAGAGATTCTGGGGACACAGGGGAAAGATACCTGCCATGGGGAAGCTAACTGTCACAGGGAGGAAAAGCCATCTCTCAGTGGCAGTTTTCTAGTCTGAGGCAAACCAAGGCTATTTAGTCCACACAGAGCCTGGGACYGAGGCCCAAAGCATGAACAAGGACAGATTTCCACCTCCGCTGGCAGAGCATGGRATAGCAAACATGGTCCCACAGCTTCTGTCATCTGCAGACCTTCTCTGCAACGTCTTCCACGAAGAGGACTAAGGGCTATGCAGCATACAGAATGCCAAACACAGAAATTATATGCTTGTAACAGACTCAGCCTTGCATTCATAGCCTTGTTTGAGCTAATGACTCCAATATACTAGGGAATAATTAAAAATCTACTCCTCGATACCCTTAATGATAACTCCTCCAAGTGTGGTTGTGAGTGTGGTAGCAACTCAGCAGGAGAAGTGAAAGATGAGCACTAAGATCCAAGTAAGGCAGCAAGTAGGAGTCATCAACAAACAGGTTTGGGACCTGCTGGCATCAAAAGTAAAGAATAATCCTGGGGCAATTCTTTGTGTGACACCGGCAAGRAGCACGATGTCACTGAAGCTCAGCAGGAATGTTTGCTGCTGACAACCTGAGGGATCTCCTGCAGGAAATTCCTTGCTCCTGTTGGCTGCACATGAATCACACTTGCAACTGAGTCCTTGAGGRATCAATTGTGATAGTTTTCCCTGTGATATTAGCAAAGCATAGCCACAACAGACTTTCCTCAAAYACAGGAAAACCTACCTGTCCCAAATGCAGATCAACAAAAGTRTAAAGCCATGTCATTAAGTAAAGAAAGGAATTCAAAACACTTGCAAGAAATGAAGATCAGGATTAATACAGTTGAAAATCTAACCATAAAATCATAGAATCACAGAATGCTTAAGGTTGGAAGGGACCTCAGAGGTCATCTAGTCCAACCCCGCTGCTCACGCAGGGTCACCCAGAGCACAGGGCTGCATCCAAGCGGGTTTTAAAGATCTCCAAAGAAGGAGACTCCACGACCTCTCTGGGCAGACAAACATGCTCATAATAACATAACACCACAGGCCTAAAGAACGCGAGTCCTTAAAAATATTACTATTTTCCAAGAGCATCAGTTCATCTAATAATATATATATTATTTCTTCACAAATACCTTCCCACTCCCCAGAAAAGCTTGCCTTCAAGACTACATCTAAGCTTTTCACAAGCTTCCCTACACATTTGTTTTTAAGCTATTTAGGTTGTAAGGGAGCCCAAAATGCAGTGGGAACTTCCCAAGCAGAAAGGAAGGCAGCATTTTGAAAAGCTTCAGTTACTTTTCGATGAGAAGTCTCCAGTTGAGATATTTTAATGTTACTTTGAAGAACCAGTCTAGATCTCATTCCAGCCATACTGTATGTGCTTTGACATAAAAATCCAAAGCCACCTGGGTCTTGATTGCCCCTCTACAGGCTCCAGGACACAGTGCCATGGACAACTCTGCTGATTCCCACTCCCCCAACGAAAAAAGAAACTAGTTTCTCTTCCCTCATGTAATGGACACAGTTGTGTAGCCTGGCCCTGCATGCACACGGGATACCTGAACATCAAGTGCAGCAGAGGAACATAAATAGCATGTGGCATCTAATAACATCACAGATGATCCTGTTGCAGGCACAGGTCCTGGCTCTCTATTCTCCTCCTTTTCTCAAGGCACCAATTCATTGGAATCGCCGGGAACGCGGCTGCCTGACGTCTGCTCTCCCCTGCTCAACAGGCAGGGGCAATTTCAAAGAGATTTTAGTCCTCAGGGGCCGCTCTTGTCAGTGACACATGTAAAAACACAGATGAAAATGCCTTGCACCTTTGTTTTCCAGCTTAGGAGAAACAGCAGGCCTGGGGCATCAAGGGTAAAAATCCACTCAAGAGTAGGGAAAAAAATCTATTCCTGCTAGAAACAACCAGCACAGGCAGTGCGGGAACACCATCTGGCTGTCATCAAGGTTTTCCAGAACCAGAGGTCTCTGTCCTCCCCCCTTCACTTCATCCTGCACATGATGGACAGCTAAAGTAAAGCTGGGGCAATTCCACAACTCGGCTATGCACGCCGGGCTTTGATCTGCCACAAAAGAAAACTGTAACTACTCAAGACTCAAATACCTCTCATTTCGCCACTGTAAATCAGGAAGAACACCAGGAACGACGGCCAGCTCCACAGCAAATTACCCTACACAGCTGCYTGGCACATTCTGGCCAATGTCAAGTCCTTACTGTCCTTTCCCTCCCATGCAGAAGAGAGCGAAAAAGRGAAGAAAAGGACTCAGGTGAGAAAAACACTCATCACATACCCACGTGCCCCAACTTCTTCACTCTCCAAGGCCTGACTTAGTACAAACTCTTCCCCAGCCAGGCTGGTGCCTCCTAGCAGGCACATAATGGGTAATTCTGATGCAACATAACAGTGGCACTTCAGTATAGCATGTAGCTGTTTATCCTATCTTCCCATATGCCTTGAAAATAAAGAATTCTCTTGAAAGGTTTTGAAAGGTATTGTACTCATGGTCTCTTTATAGTGTGGATAAGGGGTTACAAGCACATGCATGTAGAGTTGGAGAGTTTATTCTTCTGTAAAATACTAAAAATGGCCCAAAACTTTGGAAAATAGATGCTAAAAATGTTCATTAAGAGACATTCACATCTTTCTTCTCATAAAAAAATGCTCTAGCTACACTAGCGATAACACAGTTCTCAAATAAAAGAGGCCTTGCACTTGGTAGAGTACACAGTATTCATGAAATCTTTGTGACCTCCTCAATAGAAGATTGCTTTTACTTTCATTAAATATATATATACTATATCCCCAATAAAAACAACCTAAAAGACATCAAACACCAGAAAAAATACATTGAAATAACATTAATGATCTAATATAAATCCACAAAAGCCAGGAAATTCAGAGATAAAGAAAGACTTTCAGACGAGGGAAAGCTTTCCAATATATTAAACTGGAGCATAAATGCACTTCCTCTTCACATGTTTGCCATCAAGTCATTCCAGACACAGGGGGTAGGTTTCTCCCTGAGGTAATCCCTGCCTTCAGCAGCACTATACCAAGAAATAAGCTGGTCCTACAGAACTATGTTCTAAAAATTTATCTGCTTCTGATAATTACTAAATATATTTGAGTATAAATAGCAATTTTTTTTCGCTTTCAGCTCATTTTCTCCATCGTTCCGGCATCACTATAAAGCTAAATTTATGAGACTGCAATAGTTTTCACAATTGCAGACTATGATRTCAATCATGGGGTTATGACTTCATTGACAAATAACTAAAAGGAAAATCTCAATGTGAGGGAAAATATTTGCTCTCAGATACAAATACATTTGAAAYTAGGAAAAATAAGACTTCACCTCACTGGACAGTGACATTGCCGTCTCCTGCTTCCTTTTGTATGAAGTATGAAAATACCTTTTCAAAATTTCTATTTCGTTATTAGGTCACTCATCATGCTGATACATTGCCACCCAAAATCAGCCCTGGTGCTTGTGTTACGTAGGACAGAAATGTCAGGGGTATTTTAAATCATATGCTGTCAGCCCAATTCTTTGCTGCACTTCTCTGGAAGTGCCCAATCAAATGCATAGTGTAGGATAGGACATGTAGGGAATGAAGTGATTTTAAGCTGTCTACAGACCTTTCATAATTCCTTATCCTCAAGCTGACATGCTTTTGGTCAACTCAGATCTGGAGTCTGGCCATCTTTCCTGAAAGAGCAAGTCTACAATAATGTTACAATAATAATATGTCATTATAACAATAAACAGTTACCAGAAGATCCCCAGGTATCAGATTGAGTGACTGAAACACAAAATGTGACAGTGAAAACTGGAAGGATGCAGTCTTCTGCACTGAATCTTTCCACAGCTAACCTTGGTACATAAGACCTTGGTACACACATCCTGAGCTTTGAGATACAGCTCAGAATTGCTGCAGAAAGAAAAAGAGCTTTCAGAGTCACTTTTGTTTCTGAAAAAGGAAAAATGATTTTTCTTTTCAATTTCCTAGACTGCAGAGTATAGAGGGATTATGGTTGGCCCCACACAGTAATGTGAAGGTGATGGATACACCTATGTGTTCTTTTACTCTACAATGAAAACTTCTAATATCAGTGCATGGGACACGTTTTAACCGAGAGCTGGTTAGGTCAGATCCCGAATAACGGGGCAAGACTTTCCAGCTGCCTGCTCCCACAGTGCTTCCAGCACGTCCTGTGCATGGGCACCACATGAAAGAGCTGCAGAACTAGTGGCTCGGACTTTGGCTCTACTCTCATTCATTCTAGCCATTTTTTTACTCTTTGCTGTTAGTCTTTCTCAAAGGTTACCTGAAATTTGTCATATTTAGACATGGATCAGATGCTTTTTTTTTATCAAAGAGCCTCCAAAGAAATCCATTCAGACTTTTTTTTAAATAAATGTCTTTTTCTTTTTTTCACTGCTCTATCATGTTCAAATTACTCAGTACTAGAGATTTTTCAAAGTTTCTATCCATGACATTTATGTGACCCTGAACAAGGATAGCAGGCAAACTAAATATTCAAAAGGAGACATGGAGGAGAAGAAAGAGAGACCAAGAAAGGATGTAGTTATGGCTCACTCTCGCTTCTGTCTCTTTGCATAAGCAAAGTGGTAAGAACACTCACACTGTGTAAGCGCAAAGGAGCAAGGGAATCTCTCCTCTAACTCCTTACCGTAAGACCATTATTAGCTTTTATGAAAACAAACATGTCAACTAAAGATGAGGGAATTGAATAAATCAATAGAGTTTTCTATCCCAGCATTACATACTCAAGAATATATTTTTGAGGTGTAAAAAAGAGTGTACTAGGACTTGTAAATGAYARAAGTTTGCTCTGCTACATTATACAATTAGCTGGTTGAAATTTTAATCATTCAAAGTAAGCCACAATGATTTATAATTATGTCAAAAAAAAAAAAAAGAAGATCATGATGGCTCTAACCTCTCCCTTAAATAACTTTCTTGGTGATTTATGAACACAGAATTATTAATCTGCACTTTGGATAAACATAGCATCTGTTTTGCCCACACTGGCTCTGAAACCTCCTACTCTCTAAACTGAAAAACAAAAGAGATTAAATAGTTTCTGCTTGGAGCAAAATGGTTATTAAGTATTTAATTTTGAAATATTTTTGTGTGCATGTGTGAACTTCTCTTTACTGGTCTCTGTGCTGTGAGTACTGCCTTTACCTTACAGAGTTTTGATCTAGTTTAAACARTAAGTATCACACACAAACCAACTCCAATGAAGTCAGTGGGAGTCTTGCTGTTAAATCCACTTCAGTTAAAACAATATTTTACACAGTCTTGCCTTATAAAGACTCTGGTTCACTGAGCAATATCTGGTTCGCTCAGTAAGTATCTACATGAGACCACAGCTGAGCATGCCCTTAATGAAGGCTATACAAGTGGAAGTTGCAGAATCATTCAGCCATTTCAAAAACCATGTCTTTCTACATGCTAGAAAAAAWTCCTGAATGGTCAAGTGCAGAGATGTCCATATTCCTGTTTTCAAATAATGCACGTAAGTGATTAAACAATAATAAAGCTCTACTTTTTAAAAAATGGAACACTATTTTCAAGGCACTGCAGCTTCCTTTCTAGAACAAAATAGCATCAGTAAAATCCCTGCTGATTCTCTGTATCCACCTAATCAAGCCATTATCCATGCAGTGACTCCTAAACTCCTTGACACAAATAATGAATTTATCCTAGTTACAGAACAATTCAAGCATCATCTTGGCCATGCTAGAGTCAGCATGAAGCTTCTGTTCATTTAGTGCAGAACTTGAACACGTGCAGATCTTCCTCAGGCCATGTGATCTTTGTACAAACCTGACTATTGCCATGGATTATAGATGTCATTATATACCACTTTAGTGGCAGACAGGGATGGACTGAAATCTGGGGGTAACTAACTTCATYAGCTTAACCGCTGATTTCAGGAGGGCCACCAAGCACTGGCACACTGCTTCCATTTCCACATCCATCTATCTCAATCAGACATATATAAATCTTGATAAAATACTTGCTTGAAGCCTGGAGCCATCTCGGATTTGAATGGGAGGCCTGTAATGAAGCATCATTAAAACTGTGTCTAACTCCACTTCCTCCAAATAGTTAAGGAACTACCATGAATGGAATGAATCCAGAAGTACATACCATGGTACAGATAGCTTTTTCRCCTCTGAATTTTTTAAATTTACAATTCCAAGTACTGTGTATATATATATATGTATATGTATATATTGTCAGTGTTGTGTCAAATGATTTTTTCAAGGCCCAAACAGACAGTTGTCTGTGGAATAAGGGTCCCCAAGCAGATTCCTGGAGGCATTTAGCATCGTTAACAGGAAACAATGCAGTGCGAGCAGCCAGGGGATGAATGAGTTCTGTGTGAATACTAAGGAAACCCCAAGAACATGTTAGCACAATGCAACTTTGATAAGATCATAATAGTGAAGCTCACATATGTGTTTGTATTACGACTTGTAACGGGCCCCAATTGCTCTCTATTAGGATAATTGATATAACAGTCAAAATGGATTAAGATAATATATTGGGTAAAGTAATGATTGTTACTGTATACAGGAACTACCAGGCCAAATGTATGCTGAGTTCCCAGCAATTATTCTGAAGAGACAGGATGTAAAGACTCTAAATCTTGCCAATTCGCTGATAATCTTAATGGCTCCAAAACGGAGACTGCTACTACTGGCAAATCACCATCAATCAAAGCAATCCAATCTCTGTAGACCAGACGCTGTTCTCATTGACACTGATACAGATACACAAGTCAGACATTACTTGAAATGTAGCTTATCCAGACTACTATTTAAATCATCATAATTGGCACCGAAGTCTGACCCTACAATTACACRGCGACCAGGACAGACAGACTGGAATGGAACAAATTGAAAATAGGAAGTTTATAAAAAATAATTAAAAGTATACAGGAAATGAAGAATAAAGGCATACATTATGCATTACTAGCATCCTAAAACAGCAATGGAAATCACACACACACACATACGTATAACCGAATTACCAAAGCCCTGGAAGCCTGCAATATGTGCCACAGTAACACATAATACTGTTTAAACCAGTAAGATAAAGACTTAAATCACATGCAAATAGATTACAGCAAGACGTTGCCTGTAAAATTCTTGCAGCTACACGTTAAAACACACAGATAACATGTCTTACGTGTGTGGAGACTTCTCTAGGGTTGGATGCAATCCATCTTGTTTCCGTAACTGCCTAACCCTGCAAGTTCCCAAATTCTCCGGTATTTTCCTACTTAGCGTTAAAGCCTCTGCACACATGCTCAAAACTGTTTGTTCTACCACAATAAGCCTTACCTCCCAACTAACCCTTTACTGCATTTACAACTTCGGCTGATAAGACACCTAAAATCTCCCCGTTTCCTCTGAAGAAAAGTTCAGGACTCAGAACCAAACCCTCTATATGGAACTCACACCCAACTCGCACATGAGCATTTGGGGGTATGAGTATCCACAGTTTATTTATCCTTCAACACACAGGAGGAAGATCTAGCGCCTATGTCCTCTACACAAGCATCCTCATCACCAGCTTTGCTCCTTTACTGCATGAGAACCACTCTCCAGCCTTTCCCTTGAAGCTGCAGCACCGTGCAGAGACAAGGCCATGGAAGGAAAGCAAGGAAAAGGCTGACGTCTGATTATGAATTAAGGCCCATTCCCTAACAGAGCCAGAAGTGGGTTTTGTTTTCTATGGCTATGTTATCTAACACAYGCCTTTTGGAAGAGACAAAAACCACCCCTAGGAAACATAACCCTAGGTGTTTGCATGAACACCTTAAGCACTAGGCTAGCCCAGGATTCTCATCTTCTCCCATGTGGTGCCATGATGTTTAAATATCCCACTGCACAGAAGCCTTATTTCAACAGGCTGGATTTGAGGAGTTCCCACCCAGACCTGTGCTTGAGTAGCCTAGGTGGGACAGATTTCCCACTCCATTGGGCTATGAAAGAAATGAGATGAAATTCAAAGATGTCCATGTTGAAAACACAGAACAAAACAAAACTCTCTCCTTTTAATGTCTGTCAGCTCACAGCGGCCACAGCATGTCCTTACACAGCAAAAAAAAGTCGCCTTCCTAGCAAGAAATCACGAAAATATGAAAACTAGACAAGCTAACAAAGAACAAACCAAAAAAAAAAAAAAAAAAAAACCCACCCTTGCTGTCTCTCTCAAATGCAAACAAGGAAACACCCCATCAGCAGCCTCCAATAGCAGCAAAGCTGCTAAGAAGATTCTGTGGATCAGAACCACTCTGAACAGTGAATGACAAAACACTGCAAACCAAACAGTGCTGCACGAACATTATCAGGTCCAACACTATATGTTTTATTATACGTTCCTCAGCGGATGACTTTTTCATCCAGTCTTTCATTTCTCCAGACCTTAAGAGTTTCCTGTTTTAGGGTTCTCCCTGAAGACTGATCATATCTAGATTCTCTAGGACCTCAACAGATCTTGCCTTCTTGACCTGTGGTGTCACTTTTGCATATTTGAATCACTGATTCTTATTATTTCATTAATAAAGGCCTATGTTGCTCCTTATACAGCAACTATTTTCAGAGGTGACACTAAGGTTCTTGTCTCTCTACTTTATTTTGTTTTTCCTTTGTAGTCTGATGAACAATTTGGTTGGATTTGGGGATTAAAAAAAATAAAAGCATTCACTGTAAATGTCATTGTTAACTCCGCTGTAAACCATGCTCTCTTTGTTTATTAAATTGGCACCTAGTACAAAACAAGACTAGAGAGTAAGAATGAGTCATGCCAACTAAATCACATATATGGGACATTACAGTTCATACAAAACATGCCCCACATTCAGAGTGCGGGGCAGCAAAATTAGGAGCCATGTTCTGGTGAGGACATTCTGCAGCTACTTACTGAAAGAAGTCCCCTTTCTTGTTGAAAATCCAGCCTTATACTTAAAATATAAAACTGAACAGCAGCTGAAAGTGAGGCTTAGTCTCAGGATTAAGGCAGAGCAAATAATTGTGCTTGCTCTTATTGCACATAATAAATTTCATTCAGACGCCTAAGAGGACTTTCTAAACATTAATGATGGCAGCTACCCTCCTTCCTCACCCTTCAAGCACAGGACAAACACTGCGTTCCTTCAGCACCCACATCTCCTGCTGGGGGCTGCAGGGAACACAGCAGAAGCCCAAATTATTACTCCTCTTTAATTACTATCATAATTCTTAATGGAGAAGAGTAGATTCATCCACAGAAGGACTGACTGCCATTTAAAAGTTGGAGTTTTTCTGCCATTGGGGGAGTGTAAATATGATGTTTTACTCTAAGTACAGTAGTACAATCAGAGCTTGYATTATAAAACTGAAATCAGCACAGAGGCATTAAATATACTGCATAATTAGCCAGAAATTATAAGAAAACCTAGAAATCCTAGAAGTGTTGARTCCTAATCTTCTGTCCTAGGTGATACTTCAACAGCTTTGGTTTTTATTTCTTCTTTCCTCTCTACCACTACCTTTCAGGAGGACAGGGAATGGCAATACCACCTCTGGATGCAATGACCTGGAACAGCCCTATCCTACAGCTATGGCTGAGGGAAGCTAATCCCAAAACATGGATTACACACATGGAACATATTCGGAGAATTAGGCATCTTAGTTTGGTGACTCCCTCTGTCATGTATTGGACYAATATCACCAACACTCATGCATTTCTTGAGTGTATTTCAGGCTGAGTGTTGGGCTGAGTTCAAGCAGCAAGATCCTCCTGGCCCCTAGCCTCTCTGACTTAGCCTGTACACAGGGAATAAGCAGATAATTATCATATACCTTGCTCCTAACTCTTCCTGTCCCACCAGMTAGACACAGGGCAGAGGCATACATCCAAATTTGCAGAAACTAGGAAAAGCCCTATACTAGTTTAAGATGCAGAATTCGAAAGTATGTTTCCCCTCCCTCATCCAACCTGTTCACAAGCAAGCTTGGCTGAAGGAGGATGGCCTTGAACCGAAGGCACAGGGCAGGCTGCCAGGAAATTTGAGTTCTATTCCTGGCTCTTCTACAGATTTCCTTGGGCAAGGCAATTAACCTTGGGAAGTACATTTGCAATGGAGGTGAGGCCCAGCTTCTCTTTCTGCATTCGTAACATTTTCAAGAGTGAAAACCGAACTGCAGGAGCAAGAAGGAGTGTGTGCACCTCTCACCAGCTGATAGGTTTTGCCTGTCAGGTAGCTGCATGCTCAGCTGCTGAGRACTGTGCAGCAATAAAGCGGGGCGTTCAAAGCCCAAAGGCGCAAACCTTCCTGCTGCAGGTTTTACCACCCTCCCTGTTTGTTTTCCTCATATAGAAAATGGGCAATGAGTCTTAAAGAAGTCAAGATACACTGCCAAAGGGAAAAATAACTTTTAGAAATTAAGTTCTGAGAGGGCATTAATAATATCTGAGATCATAAAGAAGAAACAGCTCAGAATTTCAGCTTACCTTTCATTACTGATCCTAGTGATTTTAATTTCTGTGTTCATGCCACTTAAAATTTCCAGTTTGAGCCTTCAATGGAATATAAGATTTTCCTTTACTAACTCAGAAACAACAGTTAAAGGCAAAATAACCTTTTGGCAAAGTTGGACAACCCTTACCTGAAGTGGAAGAGAATTAAGGAACGATTGAAATATCCTTTTGGAAATATAAATTTATTTTACACAAGAGAGATCATTGCTGCATGCTCTGTTGTTGTGAACCAGGACCTGCAGGTCCTGACCTTTAAAAAATGGTACATTTACCTACAGCAACAAGGAATATGGCTCCGAGATTCTAATGAAGAACAACAACAGCGCCCAGGATGTGCTTGGACTAGCTTTGAAGGCATGTATAGAGATATATACTCCTCAGCACAGGAAAGGCAGAAATAACATAATTTTGATAAATATTTTTATTCATTTGGTACCAGTATGGAAAATAAGAGCCCCAGTAAGTAGAATGCATAAAAAAGGTAAAAATCACCCAGAAAATAGCATCACAATATGCACTAGTCATAAGAAAAAAAAAGCTTAAAAATGCTATGTGTGCTGCTAGTCTCAAAATGTTCAGATTTTGAGGGATGATTTCTCTTATATATTGTCTTGGAAACTAGATATATAAATATAAAGCTTTTAGAGTATTTGTGTTCTTTGTCTACCGTTTAAATTTAGGACTTTTGAACAAAAGAGATCTCCTTTTTGATAAATATCAAAGCCCCTTCAGGTTCTTTAGATGACTAAAAATATGACCCTTCACAGATGACAGTCTTGCCCTTTCAGATGCAAAACACCTTCGTGACAGAAGGTGGTATTTTATAGCACCATTTTGGAAAATAAGCTCAGTGACCTTAACAAAGAAGGGAAGGTGGTTTGGAGGATTAAAATAACATCAACATGTGCCAAATACCATGATTTGTTCACACAAAGCAGTGACACCGCATATATTGCRATCAAAAGTTGGAAAGACATAAAGTAACATGTCTC
Source organism: Nothoprocta perdicaria (assembly GCF_003342845.1). Lineage (NCBI taxonomy): Eukaryota > Metazoa > Chordata > Aves > Tinamiformes > Tinamidae > Nothoprocta > Nothoprocta perdicaria. Next base: position 1,295,549 of record NW_020456210.1, on the reverse strand, counting down.
ACATCACATTATTCTCCCAAGTATGAGTAACTAAATTTTTGTCTCTAGCTATAATTCATGCTCATAYTCAATTCATCAGCATCAATCTTCTTTTTCATTAACTATCATATTCATATAATTGAAGCTTCACCTCAGACAGTTTGCTCCAGACAGACCATGAGGTAATTCATTCAAAGAAAAATATTTTCTCATAAAAATGGAATCTAGCTTGGCTATACACTGATAAGCACCTTATTACCAAAGGGTGGGGCTTATCTCACATAGCTTTCCCTTTCTAAGAATCAGACTCTTGTCTCACTTTGTCATTTAGATTGTCTCTCCCAACAATAAAAGACTGCCATCTTGAAAGGGAATTCACCATCCCTGTAGAGCAGGGAAACCTATTTCAGGGCAGGATGGACTATGATCTCCAAGTGTCTTTCTCTGTCCACCACAGAGTGAATAAGTCTTTATGTGACTTTATCAGAACACTCCTTAAACTATCATATTATATGAAACAAAAAAGACTGGACTGCATGAGAATAAGAAAAAATGATTGAACAGCTTCATGTCACAGGGCCAACACAACTGCCAAACAGAAATTGTTACTTCGATATGGGTTAGAAAGACTCATTAAAGGCAGGTAATAGCATGAAAATATTGACGGGTCTTGTAGATTACACATGATCAGAACCAAGTGGTTTCTTTTTGAAGAGAAATTTCCTATTTTCTTCAAAATTCAGAACCTCACTTTCCATATCTAGCCAGAAATTAGACCTGACTGTCCTTGTGCAGGAAGGGTTGGACTAGATGATCTTGAAAGGTCCCTTCCAACCTCAAGCATTCTGTGATTCTGTGACACAGACTTTCTGGTACTACCAGAGTAGAAACATCTAACAAATACCACATTTAAGGTTTGATATGTGAGCTATGTCAAAATTGCAGTGGGAAGTAATCTGGGGAAAATGTTATTAGAAAGAAGTATTTTTCTTTAAGATTTTTAAATGTAGTTTGGCTACTCTTAAATCAACTCACAATATTTCTTCCCTCACCAGAAATGGGAAAACTTGATCTTCAAAAATACTAAGATGTCTAGGTAATCACTAAAAATCCCGCTTAAAGAAATGAACTTCCATTTCTCATTAACATCATTTTATCTTCTACCAATCTGAAATCTGCTATCTAGACCTACAAAAGGTTTGGAAGAGCAAAGTCTTTTCTTTTCCTGAACAAATCACATCATTGTTCTTTGGATTTCAGCAAGCACTAAATAGATATGAATGTGTACACTTTAGAGGCACCCTGTATTTGGAAATAAACTCCTTCTGTTCCACAGTTATAATCATGTGGCTGCTAGAACTACATTTTTCTCCTTTAAAATGTTATCACAGCATGGAAGCAGCCACCTTTCCTTCCCACTTAAGTCCATTCAAAGCTGTGAGAAGCTCTGGACAGTCCCTTGCTTTTCTGCATGGTTCTGCCATGCCATACAGGGAATCTGTATTTCAGGTTAAACAATGTGGATGAGAAATGTGAAAACGCCCAAACAAACAAACATACAAACATCAACCATTCCTCCTACCCTCACCTCACTCAGGGAAATATCAAAAAGAATGGAAATAAAATCTTAATATTCTTGTAAAGCACCATCCTCAGAACCAAGTTTCAGGTTTCTCCCTTAAACTAACACACGAGAGCACCAGAAGCTTGTGAAATTTCCAGAGGKTTTGGGTGCAGTGCTTTGGAACAAGCAGTACCACAGGCAATTTTTCAGTCTCCTGCTCTACTCATACCCCTTACTTCCAGTCAGCTCCTGCTGACCGAATGGGCAACTGAACAGCCAGCAGTAAATGGGGACAACGGGGGGACAACTGGGGGACTCGCTTCCAAAGTGCACACCTCATCTCAGCTAAAACATTAACATAGATGCACCCAAAGAGCCTAGAACATGTTCTTGCACTAAAACCTCCAAAATTAAGGAGTACCAAGGTCATGAAGAGGTTTCCTTCTCTCCCAATTAAAAGGACTCACAGCTTCAAATGCATTTCACACGTGTGCAGCAGCTTACTGGGAAGACGAGTTCTCCAGCAGCAGCTCCTGTGTTCCCAGCTYCAAAGACCCGCATTCCCCAGCTATGCAACCCTTGTTACCTTCAGGATCTTTATTCAGTTAGTTCTCCACATTTGGAAAGGTTTTCTGTGTGGCTGAATATTGTATTTTCAGAAGAGTTCATCAATCTTCACTGTATTCTCTCCCAACAAGGGCCTTCTTTCCCTTGACAGCTTTACAAGGTGCACACGACTGCACTGCAAAGATAACCGGCTGTCTCCTGTGCTTCTGTTAAATTGGGTTCCTGGCCCTCTTCACTTGGCTTGCCCTCTCCCTCCCCCTTCCCCGGTTTCATGCTAGTCAGAAAGATTTAGTTCTCATCTAAAATATCATATATAATAAATGCATTGCAAGTCACAAACATTAAATGCTTAATTTGAACCGGCAGAAAGACCAGCTACCGGAATTCTACAGTGGTCTGTTAGCTCGTACGTCTCTGCATGGGCATATTGAAGGAAACAGCAGAAATAATACTTTACAATTTGATGAACAACATATGACACAGAACCTCTGGACTCGCAAAAGGGCTACAAACTTGGAAAAATACCCGTGACATAAAATTCTGCCCTCTCCACGAATCTACGCGCTCCTTAACTGATAAAGAGCTGTTATCATTAACACTAGATGTATAAATACATGGGATTAAGAAAGAAACTAATGACTAAAAATGTGAATGAGGTTTGGGTAATAAAAAGGGTTGGATGTTACAACACAAAGGACAGTATCATGCCATCTGCTTTTGTGTAAAATCCTTCCTTGATGTCAACTATAAGCTTGGCTTATAACCCGCAGGCACCATAATGGCTCATACAAATTTAACATTATTTCTTTCTCGAGAAATATCTAGTATCACCCTCCATTTCATCAGGTACATAGGAAGAATCCTCCATTTCAATTTGGACTGGAAAKAGAATAAAAGGAATGGAAAAAATGGCATGTATCATTGGCATGATCCTCAGAGTTATCTCAACTGCAAGCTGCAGGCATGAGTATTACCTGTGAATAACCCACGAAGCAACCACACTATTGGAATAACAGAGAGAATATTGAAATAATAAGACTGTGCCACCAACAGGCACTGCAGGAAGTGTTAGCAAGTTTAAAAGTAAGCCTTAGTGTCAAAGAAATAAGGGAACCTGTTAAAAATACGTCTCATGACGAAGCAGTGTCAATGTCTCTTAGCTAATCAGTAATTTCCATTCCCGCAAYTCAGATTCTTCACCCAACAAATAGACTATATTGAACTTAATGCTCCACTGAGACTGCCTATTCTTTCTTCCCCATATAAGATATAAATCTAGAAGGGAAGTATGCTGGCCTAAAACCACCCCGATTATTATACTTAGTCCTTTTCACTGAAAACTCATTTAAATTTCTGACTATGAGTGTTTGGAAGAGAAAATCGTCTAACATTTCAAACAGCTACATATTCCCTTTGCACAGAGCTATTCAGCATCCATGGCTGGGTGGCTATTCCTAAGGCAGTGGGGATGGCTTGACTGTTATAAATGACTCTCATAAAAGAGCTATTTCTGCTGCTTCCTCTGGGACTGCACCTAAGGTGAGGAACAAGCAAGTAACACTTTGCATCCACATGTGCAGGTTCAGACCCTCTCGGGAGGAAGCAGACGATGATTGATCCGTGTTTTACTACGCTTTGCAGTYGTCTTCTGCTGGCTGCCTCGAGGACATTGCCTTGCCTGCACAGACACGTTCGGATAAGCCACCAAGTTTCCTAACACCGATGGGTTTCTTCACCTGGCTGATTTAAAAAACACAGCCATAAACATTACCTCTGGTATGGGACAGTGTGCTTTGCTCCACAGACCTAGGAGAAATTTCCTGGACAACACTACACAACTAATTCTTAAAGTGGCTGCTGAAGTCACCTCTCCTCTCCAGGGCTTAGCTGCCCACACTCTGGGGAGCCCTGGGAAGCAGCTCGTTTGATAACAGTGCTAGCACCTAGGCCAAAAAAATGAACAAAAGGGGGGAAAATGGCAGGGCTGCAAAACAGATAGAGTGGGTAAAATAAAATATAGGGGGGAAATTAGATGGGGAGGCAAAACAAAARGAAATTTAAAGAAAAATGTTGCATAGAAAATGGGAAAGGGAACTAGGGAAGGAAAAGCAGAAATGTTAACTTATGATGGAGCAAATGGCCGCACCTTTCACATCTTCTAACACCCCACTGGGTTATTCAAGGGGCATCCCCTCACGTTTCCTTTGCAAGTGTCTGCATAAGGGGAGGACATACGAAGGASAAGGGTGAAAGGCAGGCTCTCAGCAGCTGGAATCATCGGGGAGACCACAGAATTTCAGGTGTCTGAGAGCAAAATCTTTGTATGGACAAAGATTCAGATGTGTTTGCAAAAACACATTTGTGTGACACATCTACAAACTCAACAGACAGGGAAAGAAGAAACTCCAAATGAAACATATTGCCACTTGGCACAACAGTGTGAGGCATGAAGGTGGCCCAGAAGGGGAAAARAAGACAAAAAATATTTAGGTGCAAATATACAACAGTTCATTTTTGYTTTTTCAGTGTTTTTTAGGAGAAATACACTGCATTTCCAGGCGACGTGGAACAAATAGATTTTGCTTTTCAAGCTTTATCTTGTACACACTACATTTGAACGTTATCACCTCTCCTAACCACCTTCTGAAGTCTGATAGTGCCCCTTTAACCTTTGTTACTCAGTTACTGAGCGAGTTATCTCACTGGTACTCTTTTTTTTGAAGAAAGAGTCCTGCCTCTTTTCATGCTGATAAGAGACACATAAATACTCACTCCCAGCAAACATTTAATAGTAAAATGTCTTGAGCAAACTGCCAGAGTCTAAAGGTAGGAAGCTGCCGTTAACTTTGCTGCTATCTTAACCCTTTAGTTAAGCTACCAGAACAGACAGAAGAGATCAATGTTCTTTCTTACAAATGAAGCAGAAACAAGCATTCTCTTAAAGAACAGACTTAAAACATGCTTTATAACATGAAAAAAATATATATATCAAATGATTGGAAGTGGAATATCTACCCATTTTCTAGGCCGGCCTCTGGGTCGCTTCTCGCCAGTTGCTTCTGCTTTCTGCAAAGGGAAAAGAAATACAACATATTTTACACTRCAACTTTATTTTAAAGCCTTGGTAACTAGGAGTCCTTTCCTGTAACATTATCCATAATATCCATAATATAACAATATCCATATCCATTTCTCAGGTGGCTTCTAACTTGTTTGGATCTTCTGSTTTTTTGGAGCAGGGAACGTGATTATGTTCCATGTGCCAGGGCAGAGAGGGATGTATGGACACCTTGGCAGGGCAGACTGGGGTCTCATGATGCTCAGTCATCAAATGGATTTGAACTGCTGTCGCCATAAACATAAGATTATTCATATTTGGAGGTCATTTTCTATTTTATGTGACGTTTTCCAGGCAAAAGCACATCCTTAAGCTCTAGGGGAAGCTCTGGCTGTTCAAAAATATGCCTTCCCTTTTCAGGTTTGAGGAAACAGCATGGAAGGTGCCCTAAATGACAGCTATAYTGATATAAGCACAGCAGTTGGTCCTGGAGCTCTGGAGCTCAACTTAAAGGAAATGCGTGTTTTGCTAAGGACTCTTCCATTAATTCCTTGTATGACACTGTGAAAAAATACTACTTAAACGCTACAGCAAAACACTGACAGGCTTCTAAATGCAAATTGCAGGTTATTTTCCCCAGACAGGCTCTGCCTGTACGTATACCTACCTATACATCTCAGGTCAATAACCCTGCCCCACCGAGGATGACAAAAATTTTGCCACCAGCTCAAGTGAGATCCAGACTCGTGCTGCATACGAAGTCCCTCAGAATTAAATTTTTCTCTACACTTTCTGCAAATGCATTTCCACATTTCCAAGACTTCCTTCTTTCCAGCTAACTGTACGTGTACTTGATTTTCCCTTAGAAATCAACTGTCTCATTAAATAAATCACTTGGTCAACCTCTGTAACATACACTGTAACCCTATGCTGTGTAAAGTGGATCCCTCTAAAAGAGAACTTGAGCTGAAGAAGCAGTGGATGAATCTCTACAGAAAGACTGCACTGCAAGTTCAGTGAAATTACTTTGAAATAAATATCTCGCCAAGAAGAGAGCTGTGAAAAAAGTAAAATTCACACTCCTGAAGGGCAAAATTATCACTCAGACTTGTTAAAAGAGTAAACCTGCTCTTTAATAGTTTATACCAGTGCTACATGTAAGGTGAAACCCTCTTATGAGAATACTTGTTAAAGTCCATTTGCTATACGTTGTAGCCGTCTATTTCAGCGTTTTGATTCCTTTTAATGTGTTCTTTTTTTAGACCATATAGCCTGAAGGATGCAGAGAAAGGATGTGTTTCAGTTTGGAAAATGTGCAGTTCCTTGCACTGAGGTTTATTTCAGAAACTACAGAGGGCACATATCCTCAAAGAAAGTATTAGTTGAACTTCTTCCTAGCAAATCAGTAGCTGACATGTTATTAAGCACAAACATGCATTTTCTTCTGCATTTTAGCACATTTGACAGAAATCAGTCCATTCATAGAAATTATAGTCTATACAAACAAATAAAAGAAAAAGCATTTTTTTTTGAAACTAATTCAGTCTCACAATGAAAGTTCCTGAAAACATGACACAAATCCTAAGTTTAACTGGAGCACCTAATACAGTTGGATGGGAAGGCGAACACGGGAGATTTCTTTGACTAACTAATCTTTGTTTCCTGTCATAAACTGTCACGCAGGATGGCCGCTTGCCATTAGCGATGCTTTGCCCCAGGGGAAGGACCATGTCAGAAGTGGCTAGTGTTCCCGCTGGATAGTTCGTGTACCAGACTGTCAAGTGCTTGGGGACCCTCCAGATTGAAAGGCACTATATTCCTGCTGTATAAGATTTCCACCTCATGTTMGAAGAAAAACATTTCCCCAGTTCTTATCAAAACCAAATCTTTCCCTGAGGTGAGCTGAGCAAACAGCAGGGCATGCCAGCTACTATGTTTTGGTACAGAGAGATTCGGTAAGTAAATAGGAGGGTTTCCACAGACTAAATTGCAAAAAAAAATGAATGACAAGAACCTCCAAAGTGGACGTTTTTATCTCCATTCTACAGGAGGAGAAAGACAAAACACTTAGGGAGCAACTGAGAAGGAGCACTGGCAGTCCAGTGGTGATAATAAAGACATGAAGCTTAAAAAAAATATTTTACTCCGTTTCATTTGGATTTATTTTAGATTTTGCAAACATAGGCCCTATTTCCTCCAAAAGCACAGGACTGCCTTGTGGTTTAAGTACTAGAAGGTATGTTTTACTGTTCATCAGACAAAATCATTAAATGTTTCTCCATGCAACTTTCATGCAACTCCTAAGAAAGGGTAAGTCCCAAAGCGGTGGTTTTCCACTTAAACAGATATTTACATCACTGAAAGCAGGCTGGTCTGCTGGTTTTTTGCTTTAATCAAAGTGCTGCCTCTGAAGCTGGAGAGAGCCCCAAGCTACCCAGAGATAAGAATGGGTCTTATTTGGGTAGCAGGACGCAAGTTTTCTCAGGCACCCTACGCACAGCAGCTCTCAAGTGCTTTGGCTAAAAGGAAGCTGCTGCCTTAATCCTCTAAGGCAATTTTTGAAAGCGAGATGTGTTTGCTCAGCATTTTCTTAACATTTGATGCTGCACTGGAAGGCAGGAGCTTATTTTGAAAGACTAAATGTCCACTTGCACAAAATGACCAAACGTAAAGGAGGGCTGGGTCAAACACACTTTTATGGTACTTCATGAAAAATTCTAGGATTTCCTATGAACAATAACAAGATCTTTTTTTTTACTATGTCATATTTTAGAACAGAATTAGATGTAGCTGCTTTTAAGTACACGATCTATACAGAAAATGGTACTTTTGTCTTGGGTGAGAACGATGACTGTTTCTCACCGAGGAGAGTGACCAGGCAGGTTTGCAACTCACTAAGCCCTGTACCACGAGGCCACCAAATGCTGCTTCCAAAGCATTTGGAAAGGCAGTCAGCAAAGGCAGTACCTGACTGCCCATCATCTCTGCCTCCTTGTTGCATAAAGGTGCCATGCCCAGACAGGCACCGGAGCTGCACAGCCGAAGGCAATTAACCAGACAAGACAAGTATGAATAATTGAACGGCTATAAAGTGCTCTCTGGGCATCCATCTATTGTCCAGGAGGATGGCAAATGCAACAGAATCCAAATTTGGGGAACTCGATCCACTTTGCAAAGTGATCTGCTGGGGACCTCAGATAAAATGTGTCGTAGGTGTAAGTCAGGTGAAGGAACCAGTAGTCCTCAGAGCAAAGACCACTGCTGTGAGGCCATGTCAAAAGAATCTGCATAGGAAGGTGGCCCTCTTCTAAAAAATAAAGTTATTTTGTTTAAAAAGAAAAAGTCTTAGAAGAAACTTCAGTATTGGCTAGATAAAAAAAATGCATCTTCCATGTTCTGTTTTACCAGTTGTAACCCTAAGCAGGAGCCAATCTTGTGCTTCTCACATCTTTCTCAAAACATCTCGTGTGGGCTCTTCCTTTCCAGGTACAATAACCACGCTATGGCATTGGTTATAACCAATCCTATTTTCCCTTTAAGCCTGTTATGATTAGTGTGGGTGAGAATGAATGAAGCAGAGAGAAGCCAAACAGATTTTCGTGAACCAATGTAGGGCACAGTCCTAATCACGTGCATCTTTTTTTCGTGAACCAATGTAGGGCACAGTCCTAATCACGTGCATCTTTTTTAAAAAAAAAAAAAAAAAAAAAACCTTTGGACTGCTTAACTCAAGAGTCCTGCCTTTCTACATGCCAACCTCTGGCCACGTAACAGAGGAACAGTAGTAGATGCACTCACACATAGAACCACAAGTCCTGGTTTTCACAGCTTCCAGTTGCCCCGACCTGGCTATATTTTAAGTTTTTTACTACATCAAGAATAAATAACTACCTTAAATTCAGCAATACTCAAAATCCTTTAATTGCCAGTGAACTTTACTGAAGAGGCTGCACTATATTTAAGGGTTATCCCCTTGACACAAACATGCAGTAATTAATAATACTTTTTTTATCCTCATAATTGTGTTCCTTCCGAGCAGGACAGCAGTTAGGCCTATACGATACTTTTATCGAACACAATTACAGGACCTAAACAAAGACAAACCTTTGAATACAGAGGGGAAATGAGACAGGCTGCAAACACAGCTTAGCCTGACAGATAAAACTCAGCCACAGAACCCCCAGGAAACTGGGAAAGGAACATCCCTGCTATCAGCTTTCTGCGCAACTAAAGCTGGTCCCTAGGAAAAAAAAAACACTTCACTTTCCTGCTAATTTTTTACAAATATTTTAAATGAGTAACAGCATGACTTGTCCAAAGGCACAGACTTCAGTAGCAACCTAATTGTGGAGAAAAAGCCTCAAGCATGAGGTGCTTGCAGTCATTTTGCAGAAGGAGTCTATCGCCTGCTGCCTACTAGCATGTTGTGTTCATTCTGCTTGTGAAAATTAAACAATTGAGAAATTATTTGTTTTACTATAAAATGCAGGCTTACCTTTTAAGTGCATTTCATAACAGGTTAGACAGCTATGATATGCACGTTCTTTTTTATGTGCATTACCCRAAATTAGAGTAATTATTAGCTGTCCAATTGGTCTTGCAACATTCTGTGCGCATTGTCAAGTTTCACATTGCTAATTTCCTAACAAGCACAGTTTGTTTTCAAATGCCCCAAGGCCAGTTTACTAAGACCAAACACAAGCTCCGAAATTCAAAAAAAAAAAAAAAAAATCAAGAAAATTCAATGCACAACACAATCATCTAGGGCCATTTGTCCCCCAACCAATTTGAAAGTATTTACTTTTTCAAGTATAACTAAACAAAGTCCCGGGGCTCGTGTGGGTCTTACACCACCTTGCATGTTTGTGTAATACATTTTTAATTGTGATGTGTAATGGGCTGCAAGAGAACACCCCATCAATTAATCACGAGTGCCTTCCATGGGCGCTCTGGGGCTGCTAGTGGCGCGCCCGCTTATCCCTTAAGCGTGTCGTGAACCCTGGAGCACACTGCAAGGAGCTCACGTTGGAAAACAGAGGCCACGCGGTGTTCCTCGGAAATACCAGCAGCTTCCAGTGGCATCCATAGCCCCCAGGTTCACACAGACAGAGGCTTAAGCAAGGTCAGCCTACTGTACTTCTGAGAGTTAGGACAGGGTGTAGAAAGCTTTAAATAAATATATATATATATATGTACACGTCTGTGTAAATGTGTTTACCAGAAAATCAAACATAGTTCACTTCTTTTAAGAGCTGACACCTTCACCATCAAATGAAGCTTCCTTACAGGGGCAAAGCCTTTCAGTTCACATTGCTGCTAGCTACACTGTCAAAATTAAAATTACATAAAAAAACTTTTCAGATGTCAAGTGAGAAGCTGGACCATTTTAGAGAAGATTAATTACCTATTTTGGAAAAGAGTTAAAATCTCTCCAAAATATGATCTCAAGGACTTCTTTTCTGAAATACTTAAGAATTGTTTTATGTTTGAGTTATTTGATAACTCTTCTAATAATATAATAACGCATATTTAATCTATAAACCTAGGAAAAAAAATAAGACTTTTAATTTAGTAACTACCAAAGACTTCTTTATGATAAAAAGGACAGACTGCCTTTGGTCRAGTTTTTATATCACAAGTACCCAAGAGAGTTTGCTCTAATTAGAGGACTAATTTCATGCACTCAGAAAACCAAAATGTTGCAATGAAATTGTTCACAGTTAGTAACTTGGATTAAAAAACAACTATATGCACCACTATCATGGGAACCACTAGATTTGATATATCCACATACATGAATGATTAAGTTACTTTCCATTTATACTAATTTTCAAATCACTCAACTAAATGAATAAGTGTTATTATTTTGTAGAAATATCTTTTGAAAATACATTTTTATGAATTACTTAAAATTTAATCTTACTACAAATATTTCTTCTAGGAAAGCCAACACTCCTAAGAGTAATATTTAAAATACTAAAGCTCACATTTGGACTTGCTAGACTAATAAAAAATTGCTCTCTCTCTCTCTCTCTCTCTTTTGAAGATTGAAATTTAAGCTATTTTAAAGTGAATCTGAGGAACATTTTTATTATAGTTTAAAAAAAAATCAACATTTTAAGCTCACTAGGTTGCAGAGTGGCTTTGACACATTTAAAGTACTTGTAAAGCATTTTTTAAACTAAATTATGAACTTTTTGACAGAATATGCTAGGATTTTTTTTCAGTTCAGAAATTAAAAAACAATTGTACATTTAAAGAGAGTTTGAAAACATCCGTCAAACAAATGCTGAAAACACTTAAAACAAAACACACATGAAACCTCTAATAATTTGATATTTATCAGTAGTTGTTATAGTCATTTGTAACACAAAAATATCAWACTGAAATGATCAGTGCCATAGGGATACTGAGAAATTTACCATCATTAGATGAGGCCATTTTGCCATACAACTGCTTAAAAGATGCTGATACACTTAAGCTTCACTCCCAGAATTTGTAAGCTTTTGTTTTCAATTTAGTACCTGTAAATTAGTGGTAACTGTTGTGTAACCATCTACATAAACAAAACTCCTGTGTTTATTTTCAAGCCTATTTGCTTCCACTAAAATTATTCATATAGAAAGGTTTTATTTCCCTTCTTAGTACAATTCTCCAATGCTGAGCCTCTCTAAATTTGAATAAAATTGRATCACTGGGTAAAATGTGTATGTGATTTCAGGTCCATGCACTAAATGGAATGACTTCTGTGAGTTTGTGCTATTGCTGAGGGTATTTAAAACCACCAGAATTAAAATTTGCCACGATCATCAACAGAAATAAGAGTTCAGAAGACTGAAAKCATTTTAAGAAAAAGTCACTTTGAAGCTGATTAGTAAACAATCTATAGTAGGCTTTTACTGTAATTCACTATCATCATATTTCTAAGCTGTAAATTTCAAATAAATGCAGTTATTTCCATCAACACATAATTGAATTTGCTTCTCATTAATGCACGTTTTACAAAACACTTTGCTTTAATATACAGATTTGGTCTGTAGTAGAAAAATGTGTAAGTAGGCAAGAAATTAACCTTCTTCTTTCAAGAATCTTAAAACAGGAAAATAAAATTCTTACTATTGATCTCCCCACTATATGCAGTAGATTTCAGAAAATGCATCATGCTATTTCACCAATTTGCACAATATTCAAAMAGTAAGCTACCCTTAAGAGTTTCTGTACCCAAGGTCTTCCTGCAGAATGTTATTTCTACTCTTAAAAATATGCAGATGTGGCTTCCATAATTAAAAAGCTTCAAACTCCACAGTTCACAGCCCAAATAACTGGAATATTTGATATTAGTTGATGAAAAAATATATAACATCAGAAATTCTCTTTAATAATCTCACCTTCTGAGCTGCTTTGGAGGGACTCTTGTTTTTGCTTCCTTTAGGTCTTCCTCTTGGTCTTTTAGGAGATGGTTCACCAGTTGGTTCCTAAATACAGGAAAACATGCTATTGTAGCAAGAAACTACAACTACCCAAGAAGATTTGAAGAAGCTAGAACCGATCAGTATGAATAAATACTATAAATGGCTAAAACAAAATGCAAAATTCAACATGGAAGAGAAAACAACTTCAAGTAAAGAAAAAAGTCTACTTTGTATATTAAAAGAGAGCTTGATTTCTCTTAAAATTGCATTAAAAGAAAAAAAAAAGAAAAAAGTGAAAAGTTTGCATAATCCAATATGTAAATTATACCCCAAAACACTTTTTCCAAGAAGATGCCTATGGAACCTCTCACGTAAGAATGACTACTCAAAATTTAGTAGTTACCTATTTAATTTCCATTAAATTTCATTATAATAAAACACAATTGTCAGATGCAGCTTCCAGCAAATATTTTTGGAAAAAAAAAATTTACTACCAGGAAATTGGAAAATGAACTACATTACTTTTTCTCTCCAGGGTATGAATATTTTGGGGACTGTTGTTCTAAGTATGCATTATATTCACACCTATTCCAAATACAATCGATTTGAATTAAAATGTAGAAATGTAGACTTTGCTTCCAAAAGAGCACTAGCAAGCAAAATAAATACTAATCTAAAAAAAAAAAAAAATCTTAAGGAGCAAAATATCTGAAACAAACACCAAAACTCACGCAACTCCACAGGAACAATGATTGTCTGAGCAGTTTTCTTAACCAGTTCCTCCGCACAACCAGCCCTTTCCAAATGGGCATGAATTACCAAGAGTTCAGATTCCAAATATTTATTCAGTGAATCACAAATACTATAAAACTCTTCTCATCTTAAATATTATACATTTCATTCGGATTACAGGATGTGGTAAAACTAATTAAATGCAGTTTGTTAACTTAAACCAGCTTAAAACCTTCCAGCCCCTTAGTGGCCGGGTCGGGTCTGGGGAGGCTGCCGAGGGGAGTCCCTGGCAGCTCCCGCTGCCCTGCCCGGCTGCGCTGCTCCTGCCCAGGGAGACGCGGGTTGTTTCCCTTCCACGCACTCAAATACGAATTGGGACCGAAAAATAAAAGGAAAAACTCAAAATAAGTGCAAACAGGGCGGAGGGGAAAGCGGAGGGCGGCTGCTGGGAGTGATGCTCGGGCTGGCACCCGGCGGAGCGGGCAGGGCGCGAGGCACAAAGCCGGGCTGCTCGGGCGGACTAGGTGTCACTCGGCGCGGGGACACGCGGGGGCTCCGCTCCGCTGCCGCTCCGCGCCGCGGGCCCTCCCGGAGGGGGCCGGAGGCTCCGCGGCCCGCGCTGCTGCTCCGCCGGCCTCGCGGCCCCTCCTGCGGGCTCCTGCCGGCCCGCGCTGCCGCTCAATGAATGGAGCGCGCGTTTGTCCCGGCAGCCCTGCCCGTGCCGGCAGCTGCCGCGGCCGCGCAGCCCCGCCGCAAACCTGCGCGCTTAATTGGTTGCATCCGCAGGCCAAATTCCCCCCTCGCCGCCTGCGAGGGGCTGCCGGGGGCTCCCTGCCCCCCCTCTTTCCCCTCCTCCCCCCTGTGCCCCCCCCCCCGGGCAGGAGCAGCCCCGCATTTCCCGGCTAGGCGACAGTGGCCCTTGGGGAAGGGGGCGGGGGGCACCAATCTAGCACCCCCAGCGCGGGCTTCGCTCTCGCAAGTCACCCGGCGCGTCCCTCTGGGCGCCGGCAGCGGGGGGGCGGCCGGCAACAAGTCCCGTCCCCCCCCCAAACCTGCCCGGCAAAGCGAAAGGTGTCGCAAAAGGCCGGGCGAGCCCCCCGCGGCCACCCCCCCCCGCCCGCGGCCGCAGCGGGGGC
>NW_020456210.1:1263605-1279392 GCF_003342845.1 Nothoprocta perdicaria | reverse complement strand
CGCAGCCCCCACGGGCGGCCGGGGTCCTCCTCAGCCCCACATCGCCCCCAAGGCCTCGCGCGCGGGCTGAGGCACCCGCCCCTGCGCCTCGCTGCTCCCTGCCTCTCCCCCCGCTCTGGATGCGCACGAGGCAGCCCTGAGGAGGAAGCTGAAGGGATTACATTATCCTATGGAACTGCCGAGCGGGCAGCCGTGTTGGTGCAAGGCTCCTTGCACCGGCCACACAGATACATGCAACCATCTCCATCYGTTATGTCAGTTCTTAACTGCCTGTGGATACATGAGGAGACAGAACCAGGCAAGGGTTACTCCAATCAAAGGTGCACAAGGGCTGAAGGGCGAGGAGTGTGCTGAGGAGACAGCTGAGAGGCTTTCCGTGGAAGAGGAAAACTSTGCAGACAGATGGTCTAAAGAAAGAGAAATCCTAGAACACTTCTTAAGGCYGCAAATATTCCCTCAGTGTTCCTAATCCAGTCGCAAGCTTTCCTAAGCTCTGCTTCCCCCCTTCCCCTAAAGCAACCAGCTATGGAAGATGGATGCAGTCCACCTGTTAAATCTCATAGCTATCAAAACAGTCCTATAGTCCGAACTCTGCTTTGAAAAGTACTCCGTTCCCATCACACCGTGAAGACATCTGAATGTCCCTACATCCATTCTGTGCATCGAAAGGTTAAGCTGCTGCATGGGAGCAAGATTCCAAGCGGAGATTGTAAAGTCTATAGTTTAAAGCGTAGCAGCAAATAATTTTTATAACATCCATTAATCTCTTTGAAGCACATTCATGTCTCTGGAAGACAGTGGTACATGCTATTGCTAAAAGCCTGTAGCGCCAAAACTGCTGTCTCTACAGATTCATCCCATATGGGCTATTAATAGTTCCATTAGTCTTTCCTTGAGTAGTTCTAGTAACAATACCATGGTCCAAAAGATTTTTACATAGAGCCATAAGCAGCTAATCTTCACATGGGAGCAATGCTCTAAACTCACTGCTGGAAAGCTGCTCGGGACAGGAAAGGTCTCAGCGCTCGCACGGGGCCCGGCACTAGAGACTCCTCGTCCCGCTAGGGGTATCTGCCTGCAAATTCGCTAGCACGGTAAGAACTAACATTAGCAAAACCCTGGCTTTATCATCAGGGTCCTAAAGGGCTATGGGTTTGTCAGACATTTGAATCTGTCTCAATTGCCTCCTTAATCAAAAGTTCTTAGAATATAAACCAGTATGGTATTCCTGATGGCAACACTACAACACTAGGAAACACTAGGAAAACTAGGAATATAGCTTTTTTTTCCCCCTTCCCCAACTAATCAACAACTAGCTCATACCTCGATACCTTAACACAGGTGAATGATACAGCATCCAGAGCTGAGAAAGTCCTGAAGTGGCTGGTGGAAGCAGAGAAGCCAACTCCTGGGTTTGTTCCAGATCCTTCCCCCAAAAGAGATGTGGTAACTATTCCTTTAGCAGTCTTTCCCACAGGCCAACCTCTTTAAGATTATTGTTGCATCTAGAGCAAACACTGGTGAGTTTAACTGTATAATTCATTGAATTCATACTGTGAAGCCACAGGAGTAGGGATGACCTACTTTCCACCAGCTTTGAGCTGATATTTAAACTTTGATCTGTCAACAGAAGTATTAATTGTCAACATTGTTGTTATTTTCTGGGAGTAACCATAGCCAAATAGGCATTTCATAAATATAAGATAAGATCTGGTTTSTACTCTCCATGAGCCTACAAATTCTGGAGATTTTCTATAGTAAGCTTGCGGGAACTTCCTACAGGATTAAGGTTTTGTTTTGGGGTTTTTGTTTGTTTATTTTGTTTTTCCTTCTCCATGCATCATGATTTCAATGTGAGTATAGAATTCAACAATTCAACAGTGACATATGTTACAAAATATTCAGGTAGTTCTATTTACCCCTTTAAGCTACTCTGATCTAAAGGTTGTCTTAACAGTCTATTTATAGGTTTATCAAGCCAGAGAAATGCCAAGGAGTGCTATGACAAATGCATTGCAGAGGGACTACCACATTATAGGTAGGAAAACCAGGAGCAAGAAAGCAAGAAAGTTTGTAGTGATGCCGTTTGAAATCCACCAAATTTTTCACATTGCTAGCACATCTTTCGCACAAGGTGGCAGAGATGTTTAAGTATAGGTGTGATTGATAGATTTCTCTCTTTCCACTAGGCAGGCCTCATAGCTGARCTGGAACATCTCACTGGAAGACGTCGTTCAGAGGTAAAGGCTGTGGAGCAAGATGGTGCTGGAGACCATCTCCTCCTTGAGAGACTTTCTTACCTCCCAGAGTTCAGTCCCCGCTACCTCACACACTCCCTTCCATGCATCTGTYGAATTAGGGCTGTTCTATCTAGCATTTTTGGAAGTCAATGGGAGAGTAGATACGAAGTTGGAAAGTGGAGTTATGTCCCATCTTCAACCCTTCTTCCACCTTCTGGCAATTGGAGCAAGGAAGGGATTACAGGGCACCACTCCAGCTCAGAAGTGGATGCCTCTCAAGGTCAGCTGTTTAAAAGACTAAGGCTAAGTGACACAGAATAGACTCGAGACTAGTTTCTTGCCATGTATCATTGTCAGATAATTTTGATGTTGCTTAGTATTCCATCCAATAGTATACTTTGTTACCTCGGCACGAACACTTATAAAAAGATCGTTTCTTATTCTGTAGTCAATATGATAGCTTGTATTGGTGGAGATGACCTGATACCACCTTGGTCTTTTCTTAGGGTGGATCTTTTTTTCATCATGCAGTCTAGCAGCAGCAATGGCATTTGCCTCAGAACATAGAATTTCAAGTTGTATCACAGTATCTTTTAGAAAGACCCCAGCCAGAAAATTACAGAGATTATAAATAGCAACAAAGAACCCCCTTCCCTTGCTCAYTTCTGAATTCATCTCCTTCTTCAAAAGCCTGTGGAAGGAGAAGAACCACATCCTGTAAGTCAGCAGGCTCATGCTGTGCGCACTTACAGGCAGTTGTAAGATAACCTATAGATAATTATAAATAGTTCCCACCTATGAAAGTCTCGGGGCTTACGTGGTGTTAACTGGCAACATATCACACAAGGCAAGAAGACTTTCCAAGCTGCAGCATTTCCTTCAAGGTCTGCAGTGTTGTCTTTGTGATAGTGAGTTTCAAGGTTTTCAAGGGCCTGCTCACCACACATGCACGTGTGCATTGGTGAGGTCACATCACCTGTTTGCTCAAAGGAACCCAAAGGTTTTTCCACCCAGCTTCTCACTAAGTACAAGTTACTTCAAGCAAAGTAACTTCAAGCAGTGTTAAGGCCCTGTCTCTGGGGTAGCAGCAAAGCTTTCACTTTCTTCTTTTTTCTTTTCCACTCTAAAGGTTTTGCTTTTCTGCCCATTTCCTCAATCCTTCTCTGAGCTCGTAGGTCAGCACTCCCTCAGAGAGTTCCCTAGCCTGGCTGTACTGGTGTTAGAGATTACCCTAAGTATAAGAGTGTCATTTGTTGGTGAGGCCTTTCACTGTTGCGGTTCACTGCAGCAGCCAAAGATATTTACCCAGTTCAATGCTACAATGGGTCCTGAGAAGCTGGGAATACGACTATTCTGTTTCTAGAAGAGCACTCYTCTCAGGAAAACTGCATTCTGTGAATATCTCCTATGTTGGTGGAAAAAGATAACTCTCATTTTCACTGGTGCTTTCTGCATGGACAGAATGAAGAGCTTGGACACAGGAACCTGCAGCGCACATGTTAGGTGGGCCAGGGAGAATTGCAGTTCTTCCACAGTCTTCCTTTCATCCAGCTGATGGAACCAAGGAGGCTGCTGCTCCGAAATCAGCAACGTGCAGATGGCTGGGATAACGCTGCAGGGAAGCGTATCCTCAACTGACAAACAAGACCCAGAAAGGAACATTAAGGCTCACTCTCAGGCCTTGTCTACACTTGGGAATTTTCCTCCCTCCCCCAGATTCCCACCACTGCTAGTACGAATGCAGCTGCACACTTGTTAGGGATGCTGGGAGCCATAATAGGAGAGTTTTCATCTCATCAGCCATTTGCAGCACTGTGTCAATTAACCCTCCTCAGAGCAGGGTTAACTGATACAGTGTTGAAAACGGCTGCTGGAGCCGCGCGCTGTCTGTACTGAGGCTCCCATTGTTGCTAACCCTCATGCAGCTGCAGTGGAATCAGCCCGTGGGGGATTATTTTAGCAGAAATTCCCCAGTCTGCAAGCAGCTTAAAAATGCAACATAGCCACCTTGTGGGCCAAAACATGCTTTGGCATCACCTCAACATCTTTGGCTACACCTCAGCAGGGAGGTTTTCCTTACAGTCCTGACAATCCAGAGGGAAGGTGCGTTGTGTGCAAAATGCTCAGGTGAGTTTAGCTCAGCAGACTGGTGGGATGTTCCTGCCACCTCCGTGGACTTCCTCTGCCCGTTTGTTCTCTGTAGCTCTGGACCTATGCATGTGTCTGGAGAAAAGGGTGATTGTCCAGTAGGGCCTCTCGTTGATTCATACATTCATTAATTCAGAACTGTGCTATCACTCACAGAAACAGGACCATTTGTTTCTGTTTCTCATTTCTTTAAAGCAGATCTATTATGGTTCATGACTGGAGATTCTTGCTCATGAGCAATTTTGGTTTTTAACTTTTTTATGTCAACAAATAAAGCCTTACTTATGYAGAGCAGTTCCATAAAGACTCCAGCTGATTTCCTATTCTGAATGAGCACAAGTGGCTGAGTCAGTCCCACTTGTTTCCATATCCTTTAGGAAGCAGTTATGAAACAGGCTCATGGAATGCATGGGTTTCCCCCTAGACTGAGTAAGACTAATAGTTCCAACAGCCCATCTCCGTCCTTATCCCTGCTCTATGACCAACACTAACTGAAACAAGTGTTGTTTTGGATTTGCTCTAGTTCTGCACAATACCAGTCTGCCAGTTATCAATAATGAGATTTGTTTTTAAGTGTGTGCAATTCAGAGGTGTGAAAGTGCTGAAACTCAGGCTTGAGAAAAACCTCAGGGAAAGACTCACTGAATCCTTGATTAATGACAGTCAGGTTTCATGTCATGCATGGCATTTTTAGGGGGAAACATAACATTGCTGTATGCAGATTGCTGGGCAACTGCACATGCCTCTAATTATCTACAGAGATTCAACATACCTGCGCAAGGAAATGGCAAAGAGGTAGGCACAGAAGAGAGACTGTCCACAGCTCACCAGCTGTTGCAGTAAGCTGTAGAGCCCAGCTCAGCCTGCTGGGATGTTGAGCAAAAAAAAGATTTGGCCGAAACCTGGATACAGCTGGGAGTTTCCAGAAAGGGAAAAGGGACCGGCTGGCTCTTCCTTCATCTCTCTTTCTGCTGTGATGACTGTTTTTCTCTTGCTAGGATCCCTTTGGACAAAGTGGGGGAGTGGGCAGAGTAACGGGGCTGCCTGCAAAGCAGATGGTGCGGCAGCCCTAGGAGGAAGGAGGAGCAGCACATCAAGCACCCTTAACTCAGATGGAGCAGTGGGGATGCACAGCCAAGTTACAGGTCACCGTTGTCACACAAGGAGCCTGCCACTTGGTGAGCATATTTATGCATTTGCTTCAATGGTTTGCCTTAGTCTTTTGGAAGGTTCTTGAAAGAATGGTAGAAAGTCCCACCCCAAAGCCCTGTGGAATGGGACTTCTCTCTTAGCCCCCTTCTCCTTCAATATTAGGTACAGTATCTTGCATATGTTTTTATATGAAACTCTGTGATTAAAAAAGTACTTAAGGCTGGTTCATTTTTCTCTGCAATGAGTTCAGTTATTTCCTTTTTATACCTTCCAGAATTTACTACACCATATCTAAATATTGGCTGCAGTCCACATGTTTTAGATCATTTTCTATAATGGTCCTGTTGTTACAGAATCCTTTGTGTGTGTGTGTGTGTGTGTGTGTGTGTGTGTGTGTGTGTGTGTGTGTGTGAGAGAGAGAGAGAGAGAGAGGGAGAGAGCTCGCACATATGTCTTGGAAGGGAGGCAGGGTGCATATAATTGTTTGGAAAAAGAAATCAGGGTATATTAATTCCATAAGTGATTTCTGAACCGATAACATAAAAGCAGTAAAAATAGTGAGCAGTGAAATTATAGACCTCCGGTGCTTTACCTTGTATGTGTGGTAAATAATACTTCTGATCCCAGCATGTTACTGTTCTATATATATTCTACCAATAAAATGATTCATTCACCTTTTATTGCTATATAATTATTTCAGATCAGATTTATTGTTGTCACATTTCCTCCTCTTTACTTGCGTTCTAAATGTAGATCCTTCAGCTTGAATCATAAAATGTGTTAGTCARTTGAAAGCTCTACGAAGATGAAACTAAGGCAGCAGCTGAAAGTCCTTATTCATTACACAAAGAGCTTATTACCTGGTGAAGACCATACAGAGAATGCACACATGTAGGCCATGTTGGGCATCCTGGGTACAAACAGGATTTGATGCCTCATTCAACGAACATCATTAAGCTCTGCCCAAAATAAGCGAAAAGCTTTACCCATATTGTCATAGCGTATGGATGAAGCTTATGAAGATTTAACTGAGAATTGTCTCTCTTCACCGACATTCATTACAAAATGAAATCAGTAGCTCTGTCCCAGTGGTCTCCTCTGACTCCTTCCCGTGGCTCCACACACACAGGATGCATTTAAAAGGTAAAGTGTCAGCATTCACTCAATGCATCTTCCCTCTCCACATGGCCAGCTGCTGCGGACGGCGAGTGTGAGGCAGCTCGTACCACATCACACAAACCAATTCACACTCACAGCAGGCTTTGCCCCTCACAACTGCAAGCGAATGCATGGCGAATTTGCTCCCAACTCTCTTTTAAACTTTTCCTTGTACACAAGCCCCAAGACGGTCTGCAAGTGCTATAAATTCACACCACTCTTGCAGTGGTGTAGGTTGCCCTTATAGAGAAGTGCTCAACTTCCCAAAACAGAACAGATGCAGAAGCTCCTGCACTACGTAGTCCACTCCTCACCCACCCTGCAGAGCACCGAGCCAGGGATTAGGCAGTTCAGAGGGCTGCATGGATATCCTTTTGTGCTGCAACAAATTCCACCCCCCAAAATAGTAAATTTAGCTCCTATCCTTTTTTTTTTTTTTTTTCCCACAAGCTAAGATAATTGTATGTTCCCGTCTATTAACAATCCACGTATTTTTAATCAGAATTATTTTGTGCTGTATTTWCCTTGGAAATAACAGGCGTATAGTTTATGTGAAATACAAACAAATGAGAGAACGATTTTTACCTAAATGTATGAATAGCATTTTGCAGTTTGTCATTGTGATATATTTATCTTTTGAACTTTAAGTGAGCTCAGCTGAAAAAAATGCTTCTCTTCAGCACATGACTGGAAAATATATTACACCACAGAAGTATATTGCTGTTTCAGTTTAGAAATTAGTGGCTAAATATAATTTTCCACTATACTTACTTTCTCAAATATGTAGTAAATTATTTACTTTACAGTAAATTTTTAGCACATATTCCAAAAGGTGTTAGAATCAGCATTCCCACTCAAATTAATGGACATTTTGTAAGTGTGCATTAAAACTAAGATCCTTAAGATCTTTTGTTGCCTGCTCAAGTCCTAAAACCACTGCAATACAGTTTGAACGAAACAAAATTATCAACAAAATGAGCCCCGGGGGAAGGAGAAGAAACCAGTACAGAGTGGAAAGAGACGGGCTGTCCGGTGAAGCAGTGACAATTCATAGCAGCTGAAAATGTAGCTCTGGCATCTGACTTAACACCCATCTCTTTCTAGTGGCCCAACATATGTTGCGACGTATAATCT
The DNA here is from genome assembly GCF_003342845.1 of Nothoprocta perdicaria. NCBI lineage: Eukaryota > Metazoa > Chordata > Aves > Tinamiformes > Tinamidae > Nothoprocta > Nothoprocta perdicaria. The sequence goes on along the minus strand of NW_020456210.1, from coordinate 1,271,560 downwards.
TGAATCAAAACTCCTCACGGAGCGCGGGATGCCTGCTCTTCGCCTGCCGGTGTAGCTGGGGAGGCTGCATAGAATCACAGAGTCACAGAGTCATAGAAACACAGAATGGTTAAGGTTGAAAGGGACCTCAGAGGTCATCTAGTCCAACCCCCTGCTCCAGCAGGGACACCCAGAGCACGGGGCACAGGGCGGCATCCAGGCGGGTTTTCAAGAGCTCCAGAGAAGGAGACTCCACAGCCTCCCTGGGCAGCCTGTTCCAGAGCTCTGTCACCCTCACTGTCATAGAATCACAGTTATCATGGATAACTTACTCCATTGGCTAYGGGGGGTTATTTGCGGCAGCAGCTCCCCAGCCACATGAACCCCATTGCGCACGAGGGCAGTGCTGCCTGCGCTGTGCACACAGGCAGGTCACCCCAGCTCCATGGCTTCCCCAGGGATGCCAGGGATCGGCTGTAGGCACGGGATCTGGCTCCTTCAGCCTGCTCCTCGCTCGCAACCGTCCTTCCTTCCTCGGAGCGCCTCAGGAGCAGCAGGAGAGCTGGCTGCAAGCTGGGCAGACTCTCGTGGCACTGGCAGCTGCTCCCAGGGGCTTTGCTGCCGCTTTGCCCGGGGGTCRTTCGCCTGTCACATCCCAGCCGTGTAACCGTGGTGCGATGGGAGAGCGGCCAAGCAGCCACGGGGAAAGGCTGGGGCCGGCCGGGAGCTGCTGCCAGAACATTTCATTCGTGTGCTCCCCGGAGCTGTACCCAGGGAAGAGGCTCTGGGAACAGGCTGCGGGCCGGATGAATTGTCCCGCCTGCCACGAAAGCCTGCAGGCCAGAGGGTGAGCACCTGTTTCCTACACAGCCCACAGTCATCACATTTCCGAACGGTTCCCTTTCTTTGATAATTAGATTGGGTTTTGTGCGTCTTCCCCATGTGCATATTCGGACTACAAAGGAGGGCTGGGATTCGTAGCGCCAGTTTGGAACTCAGGAAACACAGAATCCTCCTTCCCCATAAGGGCTCCCATGTCACCGACATGTGCCCTGGCCCTTGGAGGTGCTTAGGTGCCCATCCGAGAGGAGCAGGAATGGAGAGCCTGTATCCTGTCCGGAAAAAGCAGATGGAAGTGCTCCCTATCTTCAAGCTGCACTATGAAGATGAAGATATTTCTGGCCTACGAGGATAATGGCAGCCATTCAAAAATCAGATATATGAGAGAGGGTAGTGCAACACTGGAAAAAGCTGTACGAGTACCTAAGGCTAAGAAACATGTTTAAATATTTTCAATTGTGACTCAAAATAGTAAATGATGTTCAAACAGATCTCCCTAGTTAAAAGTTCTGTCTGAAAATACTCCTCCTCTTGTATTTATTTTTTTGAAGAATGATATTAGTAAGAGTTAATTATATAATCACAAGAAAATTAAAACTCTCCAGGGCATGCTCCTCGTTGTGTAATTAAGTGGGGTGGTTAAAAGTACAAAGTAAACCTGAAGCAAAATTTGTACCAGAACCACACCTCGTTATGTTTTGTTGCCTAAGTCTGTCATAAATGGAAATGTTTATTACACATCTGCCATTTAAAGTACGTATTACATGCAATGTTATATTTTATTTAGATTTAAAAATTTGAAAACACACGATGACAAGCTGTGTTTCTATTAACACATGCCTCAGGGGGTAGGGGTGCATATACACATTGTGCCTTAGGTTGTGTCCCAGGTCAGCCACTCCAGAGTTACAAATCRCTTACAGAATTATATTGTGTAATTAGTGTGCCTAATTTCAGCCCAAAGAGTTTCATTAGTGTGAAAGAACAACCAAACCCTGTATATCCAGTCACATTTACTAGACCAGACTTTGTAGAGCCCTTAGAGCACCACTCAGTCCTCTGCTTTCAAAAGCAAATGTCACTAGGAACTCCAGAGCTTCCCAAAGGAAAAGCAGTTGTTCTCTTTCCATATTATTATTTCCTTATGTTTGTCTTTGCAGTGGCAGTGATGCTCTAAGAACTCAAATATATGGGTGGAAAGGGTATGAAAGGGTGCACCAATTGCATCCTTCTTAATTCTTCCTTCACGTTTGCCTTTCTGATCATCCTCCCCTCCTGGRTTGCCTCCTTGGGCTGGCTTTGAAGAAATCTTCATATGTGCAAAAAATCATCTTGTCTAGGACCTGCCTGGAATGAAGTGCTCTTTATAAGTAACTCTTGATGTTTTAGATAGATCAGATCAGTGGCAAAGGAAAATGACTTCTAATACCTACCCCACTGGGCTTTTCTGTATCATTTCATGTCATGGATCACCTGGCAGTCCTGATTGTTTTCTAAAAAGCAAAAGTAGCAAATACATATGCTCCAAAATGAATCAGGCCCTTCCCTTCAGACCAGACTCAGTGAACTATAAAGCCCAGTGCCACCTTCATTTCTTGCTCCTCACCTGAGGAGTCTTTCAAGGCTAAGTCTTTGCCTGGTAACGTCAGTCTACAAGAGTTGGCAAGAGGGAAGGGTTTTAACACCAGCGGTTTACAAAGCCTGTCCAGCTCTGTATTTCTTTTCATCAAGTGCAMACAGCCGAATCTCCCAAATTCCTCGAAATTTCACTGTAATCCAGATCTCTGCATAAAATAGCTGGCAAAAACTGAACTCAAGCTGTTCTAGGGCTCAAAGGCCGTTGTATGRTCTACTTGCGTGTGATCGAGTCTAACAACAATTACCTTAGAGATTCTCAGCTTTCTTATGAAATAAAGTTCTACATTACCTGATTGTTTAAAGAAGATACCGGAAATTCAACATAGATCGAGACAGAATATTGTTTATCTTATGTATCTATGAGTTAATATTCCACACTTATGGGGAAAAGATAAATGTTTTGGTGTGGGAAGATGATGTTTGCAAGCATTTTCCTTGTTTTTGAGTTTGGTCCAGTTTCTGTCCTTGCTTTTTCTGACTAAAAGCAAGCCTCTCCAAACAGGAACCTATAGAACATATGCAACATACCTCTGTCCCTCTGGTCTTTAAACGCCTGGTCTATAAAGACACGTGTTTCAAAGAAAAGCTAAACTCTCTGATTTTCTTCATTTTCTTTCAAGTCAAATATCTAAACTCCTATGATGTTAGTAACAAACTTTTTAAATAGAGGCATGTAAATAGCAGTTTCCATAGAATTACATTACTATTTTATAACAGAATAGCTTCTATCCACAAAAGGTTGATATGGTACTACAAACATCTTAGAGCTGAACAGGTTTATTTTGCTTTCTGATAAAGCATAAAGTTTCCTCTGCCCAATAACACTAATACAGATGTTCTCACTAAGTTGCATAAGACCACTAATATCTAGACATCAGACATTTGTATTCTAGATTATTTCAAGTGTGTAAGTCCTTAAAACAAATTGAATTTATCTGGAATCCTTTTTCTGATAGATTGAACACTCTCACAAATGCATGCACTTTGTGTGAAGTCAAAAACGTAGGTGCAACATTCATGCATTAATTGGCAAAGCTAAATAATGGAGTAACGGAGCTGCATGGAATATAGTAGTCTCCTATTTCCAAGTAGTCTATCATCTCACTCAAAGCAAGACARCTTCTCTTCGCGGAGAACTCTATACTTGTCACACTAAGTACTTTGGCCAGGACCCAGGCGAGTGGGTAATTCTGTTCCCTTCATGGGGACAGCCACATGCCTGAAATTAAGCAGGAGATTATGCACTTTGCTGGCAGAATGCAAGTACTCTAGATCTTTGCAAATTCCCCTCTGAATGCTGAATATATTGATACGGTGTGTTTTATTTTGTTGTACAGGATTCCACAGTTTTGAAAAGATAGACTAAAGAGGGAAACAGAAGAAGCAAAGAAAACTAAGTCTTGAACTGCTCCTGGTTTTGATCGRCAAGAATGATTGAAGAAAAMATCAATCTTTTTGTTTTTTGTTGTTTTGTTTTCAGGATTCTGCTACTGCAACCAGCAGAGAGGATAAGCTGAAATGATCTCAGTTTTGAAGACAAATGTTGTTAGAAAGATTATCTCTTGCATACTCTTGCATCAGTACCTCAATTATGTTAACATTTATAGCAAACTGTAAGGCTTCACTAATTTTGCAGGGTTTGGAGCGGCTCAACAGAGATAGTGTGGTAGCTCAGACTGCTGAGCACTGGGATATCTGGGAAAGGCAACTTGCTTTTTATGTCATTATTTGGTCATTTATTTTGCTCTGGAGGGAGGACAAGCTTCTCAGAGTTGTATACTTTTAAAAGAACCCCCTAGTATGTTCTGTAAAATGGATGGCTTAGCAACTATGCTAAGCCTGTTCTAAAGACACAATCCATCAGTTTCAACTGTACTTGAAAGAACAGCTGAGGTCTCAAAAATAATTAGGCTCCTGCAAGTAAGTGAGAGGGATCTAGATGATTGCTCCAACAGAGGGCATGTTGGGCAGAAATCAGACGTCATGTATTAAACTTGACAGTAGCCTATAAGTCAGTCAGTACAAATGACTGCCTGGCCACTCAAAGCATGCAGAGTCCCAGGATTCCTGCAAAACTCCTCTTTTTGGCTGGCGGGGAAGTCAAATGTGGGACTGTATGCAGCAAAAATGAGAAAGGGAATTAGGGATAACAGACAGAAAAGCAGGCTTTATTAGCTGCTCATAGAACAACATGTTACCTGAAATTTAGCAGCTGTTTAACACTTTAAATAGTTAGCGTGGTAGATACAGAATGAGCACAGTAATAGCAAGAGTAGGAGTGGGGCAAAAAGGGTTTGTTCAGATCATTGTTTATGAGTAGCAGCTCCTGTTGTAAAAAGAAGATTGCTGTTCACACTGGAAGCAATAGAGCAATATCCACAGAAAAAAAAATATTTACTGGATGCAGGAAATATGATGTTGCAAAAAGTAATGAAAGTTATTAAAATGGAATATTGGAGATGCCAAACCACATTTATATGAACAGTTCCTGTAAGAAAAGTGTTTTACAGCACTTGAAATCTTAGATCCGTCTCTCCCAAGAAGTAATCAAAGGTTCTCATGCATTTCTGCGGACAGAGAATCGCACACTGGGACGTGGTGCTCAAGTAGGAGGTAGCAGAAAAGTAGCCACACACACAGCTCTGGAGTTGCTCACAGGTTCTTCACAACAGCCCCCACATTGGGATTAATTCCAATCAGTTTTGCATTTTTTTTTCTGGAACGCCACTTGCTTTCCTGAGGGATATCTTTGAGAGAAGATGTCTTGAACATATGCAGGAGAACATTAGCCCAAAGCCTTTTTTCTTTTTGATTGTTTTGGGGGGGATATTCTTCTTTCCTCTAGGGTTGTGCTCAGCAGGCAGATGCACCAGGAGGAAGAATTGAGTCTCCTTCCTTCACTACAGTGCCAAGCGTTTTAGTAAGATGGTGAGGAMCATCTCTGTACATCAAACAACACTTTCTCTCTCTTGATGGATCTGAACAAGTGTATGGGCGAGCAAAGTTTAAAAGCTTTGCTTGCTTCTTACTTATTTGATCTTTGGAAGAACTGAGTTTGTTTCAACAGCTTTGCCTGAGAAAAAGAAATCAAGATAGGAAACTCTCAAAGGATACTAACTATTTTAAAGCTTATACTAAATGCAATGAAGATTCTGCAGTCCGAATGTATTCTTAACACAGAGTCACAGAATCACAGAATGGCTGAGGTTGGAACGGACCTCTAGAGATCATCCAGTCCAACTCCCTGCTCCAGCAGGGACACCCAGAGCACGGGGAACAGGGCGGCATCCAGGCGGGTTTGGAAGACCTCCAGAGAARGAGACTCCACAGCCTCCCTGGGCAGCCTGTGCCAGGGCTCTGTCACCTTCACAGGGAAGAAGTTCCTCCTCACATGGAGATGGAACTGCCTGTCTTTTAATTTGCACCCATTACCCCTTGTCCTGCCACCGACCACCACCAAGAAGAGTTTGGCCCCATGCTCTTTACATTCTCCCATCAAGGTATTTGTACATATTGATAAGATCCCCTCTCAATCTTTTCTTCTGCTTTCTAAATTAACTGTTCCAAGGTCTAAAGAAGAGATTATCATAATTCTCTAAGAATAAATAAATAAATAAATAAATAAATAAATAAACCTGGGATTGCTGGCTAAGGGCAACACTCTCTTGCTTGCAGGTTCTAGAAGAATAAAAACAAAATCAGTAATTTGTGGTCTTGGGGATTGATCAAGTTTTCAGAGTGCAAAATAGGCAAAATAGCCCTATAAGAATCTAGTGGATGGGTCTGAAATTATTGCAGAGAAGAAATTTGATTCTGTTTTAAATGTAATTAAAGCCTTTTGCATCTCCACCAAAACCTCCAAAACCCTGGAGATCTCTGATGGTTTACCCTCTGGGGAGAACACACAGATATGGATTTTAATAGTGTCTTTTAGTAATGTGGTGGATAAAGACAAATTGATTACAGCAGGCTGGAAAAAAAAAAGCAGGTGATGCATTACCAGGGCCACTGGGTTCATGTTTTCCCAGACATGGTGAAGGCCACCCAGATCGTAAAAGAAAGTTGATATCTTTAAGAACCGACTTCTATGATTTGGAGCTTGATATGGCTTTCTTGTTTCCAGCCACACTGTGGATTTTATCAAAAGAAAAATAAGATGTATGGTACAAATTCTGTGCTCGTGTACACAAGATCAAATCTAGGCTAAAACCTCTGACAGCAATAGATTTGCTCTAGATTTACACCCATGCGATGAAAGAGCAGCTTCTGATTACAATAACGCAGAACATTATTTAATGTGGCAACAGGAAAACAAAAGAGAGTGAAAGTCTAAGAAATGTGAACTCTGACAGAAGTGTTTCTGTATAACTAGCATGTAATACCGGACACAGCACTCCTTAAAAATCGCTTTTAATGATACTTGCGCAAAGGGCACAGTTCCTTCTTGCCACTGTGGACATACTTGGGGACAATTAGAAAACTCACATATGGTTAGGAAAGACATTCCATTGACATGCCTGAAAATTATATCAGATAACTATCCTTCTGCTAGTCATCCTCTCGCTTTGAGTATGTCCAATTTGTGGGTTAGCATTCTATATGTGTGGGAATACGTACACAAATGCAAGTGTGTGCACACAGGTAGGTGGGTCTGTGACACACTTTCAGATCCAGGCAATTTTGAGCACCAGMGCTAGCCCGTAGCCTGCCCCACGTCATGAGCTTGGTGCACTGGGGAGCCTCACGCACTCCAGTGAGTGATCACTCATCATCTTAGCCTAGCTCTGAAGGAGAAGGTGGATCTAATCTATGCAGTGACTCACTCCATGCAGGGAATGGAGCTCTGCCCAGCTGCAGCTAGCTGATGTCTCTAAGGCACCTCTGTCTATGCCACAAGGAAGACTGAAATTCCTGCTGTCATTCATCAGGRCTGGAACAGATACATGTGTGAGAAACAGTGGAAGAATTATATTATCTTGGAAGAATTTTATATTATATTCTTGGAAGAATTATATATCTTGGAAAAAGTGTTAACCACCAATTTTTAGGGTTTTTTTAACAGTAAGAGAGTGAAATCTTGAATTTCCATTCCATCTCCTAGGACCATTCATAATTTTAAGCTAATTTTTAAGTTTAGCCAAGTATTGTTCAAGTAGAGCAGCCATACTGACAGCACCAAGTGGAACCCTCCTCACCATTAGCGCAAAACTATGCTTGGCCCTAGACTTACAAAACTCTACAAAACTCTTATTTACATTTTGCAGCAGCACAACCCTAATAGCAGGAATGGGGAAAGCCCTCCTTCTAGTAGTCTTTAATCTGGTGCTTAAAGTGCTCTGCTGGAAAACAGAACTCCTGCATGTGAATCCCCACCAGCAGAGCTGGGCATTGCCCCTGATCGCTTGTATCACAGGTGTGTGCTCAAACTGATAACATGAAACACCTTATTAAAAATAAAATAAAATAAAATAAAATAAAATAAAATAAAATAAAATAAA
>NW_020456210.1:1246837-1263555 GCF_003342845.1 Nothoprocta perdicaria | reverse complement strand
TTCAGGAAGTGCCAGGCTGTAGCTGCTGAGTGAATGGAAACAGTCTCTGCACCAGGGTACAGGAAACAAAGAGCTATAGATATTTCCATGTACAACAGAGGGAATCTTTGATTTGAGAATTCAGTCTGTGAGAGGACACTACTAGACACACAACCACCACGCAAGAACAGAGAGCACTCCTGATAGGTTTACACGACAAGAACTTACTGTGTTTGGAGAACACCTGACGAAACAATCAAGAGCAATTTCAGAAGAATTGTGTAATATTTGTTTGTTACATATGGAATCTCATTACCATAATTTGCAAACTGGCAAAGTTCATACAATTAATATGGTGATGCAGTTAATAGAGTATAACAACAATGACAACAACAACAAAAATGCACAGTGRAAACGTCCCAATGACTTACTGGTGCAAGAGTATGGTTCCCCACAGAGTTGTGAGAAAGCGCCTGGGCATTAGGTGCTTCTTCTTTTTCCCTTTTTGCTTTTGAGATGAAGCATACGCTGGTTTCTATCATTTCCTTTCCAGCCTTGGACAGCTGGATTTGTTCCAGAACTAACTGTAACACGACAGTCTATGCCACCACTGCTCATTAGTGTTGCCAGAAACGCTGACAAAAGTGCCCCACCATGGCACCCAAAATAGCAAGAACTAGAACATGCACAGCAATGGAACATGATGATTAGACCAATGCCCTGTTCAGCACAACATCTAGTCTCCAGGTAGGGCAAGAACTGACGAGGAACTAAGAAAACTTACAGGAGGAAACTCTAGGTCCTTCTACTGGCTTGCACTGCCAACTAACTTGGGCTCAACTAACTCTCCAGCCTCTAACAACTTCCATTAGAAAGACTTCAGTTTCACCCTGAGGCAGGAGGGTTTGTCTCTTCTACAGCTCTTGCTCTTTGCTTACTTTTTAAAACTGAATATATGTTGCTATTTATGTTCGTCGTGTTCTTGGTCTGAATCTTATGGCAAACAAGGCATTTTGCTGTGCACTCTATTGAAGTGACCTTCAATTCCTGGGCTGAGACAGGGAGCAGAAGCACCTCACTGCTCTTCCCTTGTTCACTGTTCTGTACAGCTTGCAAAAAGACACAGAATAAACAATTCCTGGCTTGTCATTTTCCTTGGATGGATCTCCCTTCCTCATTTATTACCCACCTGCCCATGCTCTCCTTTCTTTCTTCTTCAGGTTCGATTGATATTTGTGCTGCAATGCAGGCACACAGCAATGACCACCCATTGCTCCTTTAAAGGGTGGTTGGCCTTCAAAAGCTATTTAAGGCACTCAGACACTCACTGATGTAACCCTGTTGTTGATAGGAGCCCAACAAAAGCTAAATCAGTCAGCTGAGAGTATTCATGAAATATGAGGGTTAGAAGCAAAGATCTGCCATGGAAGACAGCAACAGATATAACACAGTTCTGTAGGACGCTTTGCAGGTGAAGAGCTAGCAACAGGCTGTGTTCTTTCATAAGCTGCCAAAGCTGACTGAAGGGAGTATCCAGCAAAACACTGTAACTTAGGACCAGTTTTCCAATTGCTTGGGCAACTTCTAACATGTACAGGTAGCAGGAAAGAATGGTGGATTCATATTTCACAGAGCCCAGKTTGGATCCAAATCTTGATGAGGGTCTTCTGAGAATTCTCTGTGGACTTTGCATATACATTTTTTTTCCTCTTGACAATCCCTGCAAAAATCTGGAAGGAATTCTTTGTTTGCTTCATGTGGATTTTTCTTTAAACTGGTTTATGTTTACGAAATCAAAATTGAAAGCGATGGAGAGAGAGAGATGAAGTATGAAAACTTATGTACAGCAAAGAGCACATAGTGATGCATCAACATTCATTGACACCCACAAAGCCTCACCCATAGCCTTTGCTTGTTCTCTCCCATGTAGCGTGTACTCTTTATATTTTCTCTCATTTTTCACAGTCTAATAGATGGGTGAACTGGGAGGCTCTATCTCTATAAAATAGGGAATCCATTTTAGTAGGTTGACTGAGTTAGTTGGCTAGTTCTCCCATTGGAGCAATTTGCTAACAGCAGGAGTCTATCCAGCAAAATGCAGTTCTTCGTGCAGACCTCCCAAGTTGTCCCATCTCTCCATCAGAGAAACGTTTGTGGGGCCTAGGGAAGGGAGAGTCCTTCTGTGAAAATAAAAATAAAAATGCCATGTCTAGGTGGAACCGTGGAAAAATTCCACAGAAGAAAATCTCATTACGATCACACACTGTAGGGCTAATGTGAAGTATTAAAGAGGGAGGCAAAACAGAGGAAGAGGGTCAAGAATGCAGTAAGTTCCTTGAAGGAAGGGAAATCCAGATTCTTTTCCTATCTCTTGTTCAGACTTTCTAGGAGATCTTCATCAAGACATGCACCTGTGGAAGACGCCTATGCGTCTTCTCTGGAAAAAAAAAAAAAGGCTCAATTCTATTGATATCCTTCCCAGAACTATCTGAAGGGATTATTCAGTAGTGTTTATAAAAGTATAATCTGGATCATGGATTTTAAAGACCAATAAAGTAAGTACAGCACACACTTCAAATGGCTGACACAGTGTGCGAGGCAAAGATAAACACGCAAGATAAGTGAGCAAAGCCCAATGGCTTTACTGTGCATGATGTTCAAAGCTCRGAGATGCCATCCTTCTGTTTTCATCAACACACATAGATTGTTAAATCCATYTTAGGTCCATTGACTGGGCTTTCCACTGACAGCAACTAAACATGTTTGTTTGGTATCTGCTTGGAAGGTTTCTAAACCTTATTARCTCCTCCAGAGAACTGTACTCAACTTAGCCACCCATTAAAGTTACCATAAGAAAAGATAGACAAAGACAGTTTTGTTGCTGTTAAAAAGATTATATGAGGGTGTGCATCTGGCATGGCTTTCAGAAAAAAAAAAAATGGTTTATAGTGCTGGGGAGAGCTMAAAGGTGCAATGTATGCACTTGGAGTACTAAGCTCTTTGTCTCTCTGTTCCTTAAGACATGTTTTGCATCTCCAAAAATGCACACCCAAATATTTTTAGAGTAAGGATATGCTATGGTCTCCCATCAGTTCTAAGAGAGACTGAAAAATATCAGGTTCGCACTATTTCTTTGCTCTAATCCTTGTTTGAATAGAGATAAAAGTTCTGGAAACCCTGCATGACTTCATGCATTTTTTTTCCAGGAGTAATGATAAGTAACATGAAAGACCAGCCCAAACCAATTTTTTGAGCCAGGAGATGAACCAGATAACTTAGACATGTATTTTCCAATTCATTCCTATTCCTGCTTGCAAATTACTGGCAATGGAAATACTTACTTGAGTTCYCAAATGCCCATGCAACTGGAAATCTCAAAGGCACAATTTGATGAATGGACAATTTTTCAAGAACCAACAAACCCAGAAAGCAGCAGCCTGTTCAGCTTTGAAGCTGTAGGGCATCTCTACATGGCCAAGTGAGAGCATCTTTTTAATTCATTTCATTTCACTTTTCAGGAAAAAAAAAAAAAAAAAAAAAAAAAAGATGCATACAGAATTTGCCAGGATATGTATTAGTCAAAATGTATTGTACTCCCCTAGAAAAAGCCAGGGAGGGAGAAAATGAACTGCAACTTTCCCTGGGCTTCTGCAATATTGCAGCTGCTCTCAATTAAAGTGTGCAGTGGTTTCTAGGGACTGTATCTATGGTATTTATCTTCCAACCATTTCTTTATTATTTTGCAATGATTTCATGAATTGCAATTGTAGTTCAATAAAGGGGTGTTTCACTAGTGACCATATTGTGTGCATATTTCTTCCACTGAGAATCCCAATGCGCATTATTTTACTGTCAAAGATTTAAGGTATAGCTATCTATAAAGCACCAGAACATAAACAAAAGTTAAATAATGAAACCTTTGTTAAAAAATTCATGTCCACTTTGTCCACAGAAAGCACCCTACGTGAGGGACAAGAGAAGAGAGAACTTAAGTGCTCCCAAGACTCTGGAAGATACATGGCAAGTTGCTCTCACTAGGTTAGACATAATGCAAAATGTTACACACAAACAAGGCCTCGTATTTAAAACCCAAGTAATTGATAGGCCTTCATCCCGATGCATCATTCTTTCCATGCCACTTCCTCTGAAGGGAGCAGGGGACTTCCATGCAATTTAGTTACTGACTTGGGCATTAAAATTCAAGAATTAAGAACAGGCATTTTGTTTGCACAGGGTGAAATCCACTAATCGATTCTAATTCTGTCCCAAATAGTTGCTGAAAGCCGATCTGTTCACATTTGTCTACTTTCTGTCTGTCCCCTGAAATCACTGGTGGGCTGGCAGAAGACCTGTGTTATGCCCTGTCTCTGTTGTGGCCTTCTTTTCTGGCTCTGGATGATTTTCACATTTACCAGCCCTGTGTAAAAGGGATGGCGATGGTCACAATTCCTTCTCTCCTCCCACAGTACTAGCAAATTGTTACTCCTCTTGTTTGGATGCACTGTATAGCCAGGTAGCTCTGAGTAAGATAGGAATAAACACCTTATGCTTACTATGTAAGGTAAAGAGGAGGCTCAAAAGCAGGAGTAACTATTTAGAGCCCTGTTATCCATACACCATCTTCCCATCTTGCCAGATGTTACCGTCAGCTGCAGCTCAAAGGATGCACAGAGCGGGGATCTGCTGGCCAGTTGGGCTAGCCGATGTTCTAGCCATGTGTGCCCTATACGAGCAGAATCTCAGTCCTTGCAGGCTGCAGAGCGCACGGGTGCTCAGGCTGACGTGACCTTTTCAGGCGGACACAAGGAGTTACGATGAACGTGGTTGGTGACCTGAGCTTGGGAGCCAGCTGAGCTTGTTGTCCCTTGGAGGACAGTACAGATATGTCCCCAAATCCAAACAGGTTTATCCCCTGCTAGGACAATGCCAGTTACAGAGTAGAAAATAACATAAAAATCGAATCTCCAGACCCTGTTGTAGATGAAGTCATACCAAGAAAAAAAAAAAGATTTCTCAGGATGGTGTAGTCCATTTTGAAAATTACTTTTAAAGAAGAGTTCTGCCAGCAAAACCTCAGAAGACCAATACGAGATTTGTAAAACACTGTACTAGTTTGGTTCACAGAGCTTAAAAGGAAMGGTTTAATCTACAAATACTTTCCCCAATAGAGATATAAATTACGCAGAGTATTTGGCAAGAAGACAATGTAGTAAACATGCCCATATAATTAGATATTCTCATCTTCAGACAGCTCAGAACTCTCTCTTTCCACATGGCAGTCACTATAGAAGAAAGCAGTGACCGCAGGTTACCAGTGGGCAGGGAGGAGAATGCACTTTCGAAACCCAGCATTTCAAGGTGACTATTGCCAGCCAATATATACAAAAGATCACACTTTATACTTGCATGTTGCATTATTCTGTCTTAACACTGAATCAATAACTTATAAATGGAGCACAGTACATAACAGTTGCTCCTGTGCTGTAGCTAAAAAATTTGGAAGATGCAGCAGTTGGAAACCTCTATATTCCAGAGAAATGGCCAAGCAGCAGAAACAGGGAATGCAGCRGAGTCTGTGATTCAGGATGTTCCTGCCTCTTTTTTGTAAGTACTTCCCACCCTTACAGTCGACCCTTGTTAACTCTGGCCAACTCTTCTTATTTTGTATCCTGTAGCATCAACCCTGAGAGTATGGTAGTCACTGAACTATGTCTCATAGTCTATGGAGCTAAAGTCTGGAAAAAATGGAACAGAAATTTGCATCAACAGATGTGTTTTACAGTTAAAGATCATTTAGCCATGACATAGTTTTAAATAACCAGAATCCCCTGTATAATGATGGCCCCATAAAATGATAAGTAAAAAAATAGCGTCATCATATATAAGATGGAAAGCAAATGGCTGAAATTTTTGATCTTGAAGCTATTGGTAGAACAGAATGATTGCTTCGAGAGATGGTCCCCTGTTTAGCTAGACATATTCATTTGCAATGTTTTACTGCATGATTATATGGAGTCAAACATCAACGGAATAACTTGCCTTTAAAAACACTGCCCCAGATGCTCTCTCTCTTGGGAAGAGCAGAGCAGCACAAAGCAAACTAAAACAGGGCCTTTTGGTCTCTCTAACAAAATAGCACCGAATGTTGCTCTAGTAAGTCTTGGTAACAGTTCTGTTTTGAACATGGATTTGGATTTCTTAACCATATCAACCAYACCAAACCATAGCCTTTTTCATTAGGATCATTGTGTCTTCACTSCTCACGCCCCCATCTCACATTGCTCTCCACATTGCCCAGTTGTTCCAGGACCATCTGCAGAACGCTGTGGAAAAGATGAACACTACAGTTTACTCCTTTAATTGCTACTTTTAAGGTCTATCTGATGACTYAGGAAAGAACTACTGAATGCTTGATACATACAAATATTTGGGCTGAAATATTAATAGCAAACAAAGGGGAAAAACAGAAGAAGARATCCTCAATTATTCAGCACCTCTGATGAAGGTGAGGTTGAAACTCCATGGATGCCAAATTCCTAGGACCTTCCAATAAGTGACCTGAAAGCCTCCAAGATAAAAGAAAATCAAGTGTGGTGACCATAAAACACTATTTCTGTGAAGTCCCTCCACAAATATRCAATGGGACTAGAGCTTCACTGTCCTTGAAGAAAATTAAGCAGCCCAGTGGAACAAGTTACTTTATATTGCAGGGATTTCCCTGGAGAATGCAAGGGACAGAAGTATCATGACCGCCTCTGAGTTGGAGGAGAAATGCAGAGCTATACATAAAATCCATGATATCTAGTGTAGAAGGACTTGACTGAGTTTGTCTTTGATAGATTTTGAGCTTGCACATTTTCTACCCATTCCTGACAACACATTCACACTGTCAGSATTCTCTGCACATGCTTTTCTAAGAACCAAGTATCTTGTGAGTCTAGACCATGGGAACTAATGTTTTTCTCCTTGATGCTGTAGACAACTATAGATTTCTACATCAAACACAATGATGAAAATTAAGAAATTCATCCATCATATTGTGAATCATGTGATCAAATGCAAACACCAACAATATGGAAACGAAAATTAGATGTACTAGTTGAGATTGTATTATTAGTCAATGACAAAAAAAAAAAAAAAAAAAAAAAAAAAAAAAAAAAGCCATAAATCATATTGCTCTAAAATAAACATCTAAAATAATGTTGAGGAATAGTGCTCTGAAAGTATCTCTCTTCTGAAAAGAAGCTTGTGGGTGACTTTTGGACAAGCCAAAATAGGTGAAGTGAATCCTAACCCTGTGTTTAATTTAAGTGTGCCAAGTGCTGAGTCAGGTAAGGGCTATGCCATTTTTCACTCCAATATTGAAATCTAAAACACTGGCATCAAACCTAACTCCAGGCCTTTGCTGGCAGGTATGAAGCACTCTCCTCTGTGGATGAGCGACATGGATGAACAAGTCTGTTTCATGAAAGTTCAACAGCTTTCAGGGCAGTGCCTGCACCAGGGTGAACAGAACAGAAAGAATAAACAGTGCTGAACTGCTGGAATGAGCACAACTACTTTCTAATGGCATGGAGAATTTTCTAGCACTTTCAAAAGTGGGGCAAGATAACAGGTTACCTAAACAAACCATGTTTTGGCAACCCTGGCTCAAGAGAAAGAGAAATCAAGCCATAGGAACTTTCATAACACACGAGTGCCTAACTGGGGACCTTTGCAACTAGCAGACTTTATAAAAATGGACTTCCACCGTATGTACTATATAGTGGAAAAAAATAAAAAAAAAGAACAGACCAGAAGGGGAAAAAAGGGAAAAGAAGAACAGTTCACCTGTGTACAGACTGGAAGCATAGGGAAGTGGTTTTACACRTGTTAAAGTCACACCATGGAATTGCATGCCCTAGGATACTGTGTRTGGTAGAAGTTCATTAAGCAAATTAATAGGGAAGAGAATTCAATGAGGGTGGTTAAACAGAAAGACATAACACCTGCCACAAGAATTCCATTAACTGCTATTTAAGGTGGCTTCCCAATATATCCTTGTTTCAGCAGCTTGTTTGGCTGCTATCAGGGACAGGATATGGAGTGAGCTRGAACTTCACTCTGAGCTGGACTTGTTAGTCCTGTTATTTATCAGGTATTCTTGTAGCAACTATTCTACTATAGTAAGTGTGATTCATGGGCTTTTTTAAAGTAGGAATAGTAKTTTGTCTTATTTTTGGCCACATATATATGGAAGTATTAGAAAGCTTTATTTGTGGAGGTAGGTATTTCTCACCTGTTTTATCAGAAGTTTTGGAGCACTAGGTAATTGATTGGAGTACAGGACACTTCCAAAATTTGCTGCTGCTACAGATTCAGAAGTGATGGGTTTTGTTCTTTATTGTTCAATGGGCCATATAAAAGCTTAAGAGAAATGACTAATTTTCATCACAATCTGATGGACAAGCTCATTTAGACCCTCACTTGCTAGTGGTCGTCCTGGTTAGGAAGGCCAGAGATGCAGTGACAGGGGGAGACACACAGCTAATTTCTTCTCCAGGGCAAGGTGGGAACCGATTGGCAGCTTAGTGTGCAGCAAGGCTCACAGCTGCTGCCTGCGTTGGAAGTGTTCTACGGCCGTACAGATTAGTTCAGTTTTGATTATTTGTCAGTCCTGTAACTCTCAAAAGGCTCTCTCTTTCTCAAAGTAATTTAGAACTACCCACAGTTCCAGAAATTCTCTTACAGACCTCTTGAGCAATAAAGATTTTAAATATTAGGGAATTACAGTTTATCCAAAGGTGGATAAACTTTTTCATTCAAGCTATAAAATGCTCTTTAGTGCAATTCAACAAAGCTGTACRGATGGTACTAACAGGATAGAAACAACAAAGCCAACCAATTCTCAAATATTTTTCCTTTTTCATTTTCTCTGCATTAAGTTACCAAACTCTTTTTTTTTTTTTCATACATATTAGAAAAATCTGTGTCTTGGAATGGGAAGGAGCTAAAGATAAAAACATGGGCTCYTACAGGAGGAGGGACGGATGCGGTCTGGGCCTTTCTGACATTCTGAGCTGTCATGTAGAAACTGTCTGGCCTATTTGCTGAGAGAACCTCTCTAAGACAGCAAGACTACAAGTGAAAGCAATATAATTTCCATCAGGTCCACGGTTACTATCTCCTTCCCATAATCTGAACAAAACCATACTACAAAAGAAGAAGAAGAAAAAAATACCCACTAATTTCTATCTACTTTTCACTTAGAAAGGAAAAAAAAAAAAGATTAAATAGGTCCAGTCACAACAACCAGACAGCTTCTGTCATGTCCTTTCWTGTCATCTGTACTTCCTCCAGTCTGTAAAGAGTGTCCCCCAAAAGCTACTCCCCATCAATAGAAAGCAAAATGGGAGACAATTARGCAACCTCCAGAGTAACCTCTATCAGTTTCAACTAATCAAATAACTTTTCTCATGGGGACTAGTTTTGCAAGGTCCTAAGGGTAAACTATCCCTGGTTTTGACAGGAGGATAACATCATGAAGAGCAAGTCTTGCTCTTCATGCACACACRTACAAAAAAAAGTCATGAGCAGATCTTAAACAATCTGAAGACTCATAAAGTTCTTATAAAGATTCTGACAGTTAATATAAAATCTGAAATACATGTGAAGATTTACAGGATGTCAGTGCTTCTTCTCATGGTGAAGGAGCCACCTATTCCCATTTAAAATATTCTCTGTTTTTGATGTTTCTTTGCTTCATATAAATTTTAGTTCAGTTAGATGTCTCAACTTGCAGACTTCTAAAATTAGTAATTTTAGGKTTTCCTAAAATTACAGTCCTATATACTTTCCAGTTTCTACTTGCATTGTAAAAATCAACAACAGACACAGAGTAACATATTTCTACATGTTGTAGAATTACTGAATCTTAATCTATTTTTGTATTCTTCAAACTCCAGTCATTCCCATAACTGGAATGCATTCCACTTTGCCACAGTGACAAGAAGACTGATTTCTTCAGACAGACAAAATTTTAAAGGCAAAAAGACAGAACACATTCTTTTAAGGGGTTTCTCTCCTACCTACATCTTCATATAATCAAAAAAAAAAAAAAAAAAAAAAAAACCCAAACCCATGCAATCTATAGAATTAATGTGTTCCACAAAACCCACCAACAATAAACTTCTTTAAGAATACCAGAAATTAGAGGCTTCACTTTAACTAGTAGCACAGTCTAGTGGTACAGTACAACCTCAAACAGCAAGCATGTTTTCAATATTTTTCTCACAGATTACACCAAAGTGTCTACATATGTATGGATATGCTGGGGCAAAGTGCTACATTCAATAGGAGCCTGGATTAATGGCCTGGATTAAAGATAGCCAAGGATTAGACAGAAAAACAGAAGTCACTCTGTCTAGTCCTTTCTTCTTACACAATGTATTCCACTAGATTTGTTTTCAGATTTCTTCATACTTGCTTAAAATTTTCTGTGCAATAGTTACAGGGTTAATGGATTATCATTTTAAGTACACTCTGGTTATTCTAGTGGCTGCCAACTATCATCTGTGTTTCTCTGTTCCTCTGTTTTCAAAAAAAAAAAAAAAAAAAAAAAATCAAATGGGGAGCTCTAACTACCTTTTAGAAGTCAGGATAAAATTGTTCTTCCTTTGAGTCAATAGGACACAAGTTATTGAGTTCAGCCTCACCAGGACTATCCCATTTTTGGGTCCCTGAAGCAAAAAGCAGGATGACAGCCACATTAAATGAAGACAAGTTCTGAGATTAWTCTATGCTTGTTGGGAAGTTTTTCTATGCCTAGATACAGCTCTTTCAGTTGTTTTACTATGCAAAGAACTGGTGTTGATCAGTATGCAAAATTTGGATTTGGTTGGATAACACTCCTTTGAATATCTAGACACACTTATCTAGGGAAAATCCTACGAACAACAACTTTTCTTATATACCACTCCTTTCTCAWCCTTCATTTATCTTCCAGTTTCCTCCTCTGCTATTCCACCTTCCCCTGGCCATCCTCTCAAAGCTGTTGGAGCAAATGGGAACCACTTGAGTATGCTGCTTCTATTTCCTGCTCGTCCCTTTTGAAAGCATGTCCTCCATTTGTCTAGCAGTGAGCAAGAGCCCACAACTTTCTACAAGGCTAGTTGCTATAGCAGGAAAAAGAAAAGGAACTGGTATGAACATTCATCTGTACAAAGGCTGTGGAACAATGTTAAATCTGGGGCTTTCATCAGAGCGATTCCGCAAAAGGCCTGGGAAGGGGACTAAAGGCACAGCATGAAAAAATGGGAATAACAGGTGCACGTTATAGTAGTACCCAGCAACACTGAAAGGCTGGAGCACGACATTCCTAGGGGTTTCTAATAAATGGATAACGTCTTCCTCTACAGTTGTACACCAGAAAATTTGTTTCTCAAATCTGTGATAGATGACTATAGCATGGAGGCCATACTGGCACTTTTCCAACCAGAGAGCTCCCACCTCCACTTCAGACTTTTCCCTAAGCAGCTGCACTAGATAAGCAAAAGATTATGGTGCGTGTGTGTGGACAAAATCTGAACGGGGATGGAAAGCAAGCTCTGTGTGTGTCTGGAGCAACATCACTAGGGAAAGAAGTGCTGGAACCAGAGACTAGGGAAGAGCGTTATGGATGGAGCCACATGAAGAAAAGGGGGAGTGATTTGCTGATGATGGATCATGGAAGAAGATCCGTGCGAGGGAGGCAGTGTGAGTATAGGATTAGATCTTATCCTATTAGATCTTTATATTAGATCAATGTAAGACAAGAGAAGTGCATGGAGCAATCCCAAGAGTAAGTTCTTTTAAGGCAAAGCCGGGGGTAAATGCTCGGAAGAAGACTGAGCACCGTGGTTCAGGAGTATGAAAAAGAAGGAAGACAAAGGTGTATTAAAATAAGGTAGTGCTAGATGATGCCTCTGAGCAACTAACTCCATTAAAACCCAAGAGTTTCCGCCTATCCCACAGAAATTTAACTGCCTGGCACACTGCATATGATTCAATATGGTATTTCCAAGTAAGTACAAGTTCTTCTCGGCACCTTTTCAAGAATATTGGCTTGGCCATTCTAAAAGTTGGAAGCTAATGCTGATGTGTAACTGAAAAGTAGATGTTTTATGAAAACAGTTCAAAATTATTAGAATCTCTTCCACTGATTTTGTAGTAGCAATTTAGAAGTTTAATACTTGGAGATTGGCTACTAAATACATGTAATATTTTCATACGTTAAAAAAAAAAAAAAAAAAAAATCTCCGAGGTGAATTTGGTGCATATCAAAGCAAAGGACAAACTGCCCTGACCGAGTCAAGAACAACTGCGAGCATAGGCTGTGCAAACTTTCACTCACAGCTATCAGTGCATCCAAGTTCTTATTTGCAGTGCTTTGATGTGAGGCTGGAGCAAAGTCCTTGCAAATGGTGACATCTATGCATGGTTCTGATCCTGCCTCATTCCTCTCACATGGGGACTCCCACTGACATCAATGAGTGTAGTCAGGCTGCTCACGGGAGTAACAGTCTGAAAAACAAAGCTATTCCTTYCTCTCAGAAGCCAAGTTAACCCAAACACCATCCACTTGAAGTGTATAAAACACAGGTACTTGGGATTGACTGATTTCAGCTTGTTGCAGATGTTACTGACGGTCACCTTGGCATTCCTGCTGCCAGGTTCATGGCTTATTTGGGGCTTCACACACATCAAAATGAGGTCTCAGCTCATCAGCTAATGAGACTCATAGGCTGCTTCACATCATAACTAACAAARAAGATGAAGCAACTTTGCCATTTAAATCAATGGCAATGGTTCTCAGGTGAGAGATCTGAGATCTGATCTCCCAAATCGAGGTGTGGCAGTTATTCAGAAGTGATACAGATATAAACATTCTGAAATGGTCCTGAAAAACAAAACCAGGAAGCTGCAAATATTGGAATCTTGATTACCTGAAAACTTAGTCGTTTCCCTACTTTTTCCTACATTTATAAATCATTTCATTAAAAATAAAAAAAAAGGTTGAAAATGTTGAAATAACATATTCTGATACTTGTGAACAATAATTTTCAGGGAATTTTCTGGTTCAGCAAAGATTTTAATATCTCATCACTCTTCTGGATGATAAACATCAAAATATTGGAGTTCCCTGATGAATTATTTTTTCTTTCTCCAATCTATAGGATGTATTTCCACATGAGATTGTTAAGTATTTCATTCCAATTTGCTGGATTGAAATAATAACGCTATTTTTTCAAGATTATTCCGTACTCTGAGACCTGGTGAACACTGTGGATAGACCAACTGTGGGTTCTGCTCTTCTCTACAGTCCTTGCTGATGAATTACATGYTCAAAGAGGCACCTGCCTCTCGCAGATGCAGACATTATCAGCCTGACACTCATAAATTCTCATTCAGATTCTTTGAGATATTCTAAGTCTTTTCTCAAGAAAAAAAAAAAAATATCAGTGAAACCTCATTTTCTGCCATTTTTCTGCATCTGTAATTAAAAAGCAGCTCTGGGTTTCTTCTAGGTCTTGTAGGTCTGGTGCTTTTTAGATCTTGCTGCATAGAGCCCAGGAGACTTTGCACAAGTCTTGTGTCCTCAGTTTCTGTCCCTATAAAATTAGATTTGCAGCTATTTACCAGATAATTTGCAAGATAAATTGCCTGATTTCCCTGGGTTAGAGTAGGAGAATGTAAAGTCTTACTACAATTCGACATACTGTACCCATGTATCTCAGTGCAGATGTCAGAAAACATTACCGGCTTTCTTAGTGCCTCCTCAAGGTGAGCTGAACACTTGAAAGTGGTATCACACAGGTAATTAAGTTATCTGTGAAAAATAGAAGCTATAGAGGTCTTTGCTAGCACTTTTCTTACTGGTCAGTGGCAGCAGTAAGTTCAGAAAGCCTCTGCTGACACTGTAACATGCCACCTGAGTGCTACCAGCCCTTCACAAATTGCCCTATAAAAGAGGGCAATTTTAGTAGGTGTGATTTTGCTAAACTTTCAGCATGTGCCTGTGCTACGGTAGCTTGTCAGGCCAATAAAATCTCACTAAATTGAATTAAAACTGAACAGTGAATGACCTGCAAGAAATCTGCACACTATCTGCTGCTGCCTTTAGCGTAACGGCTAGACAAGTGATCCACCATGCGAGAAAAATTTTTTCCAGTTTCCCAAATCTGGCACGTGGAGCAAAATGCAATACAACATAGCCTTGGGTCACGAGACCATTCCTGGAGACTGAAGCCAAGAAAAATTTTGCCCTAAGGATGTGATCTGCCTGTTCTTTCTTCAAAAGATATGTCTGATGACATTAACACCCCTTCAAGAGCCTGAGCGCAGTCACCATTCTGCATTCTCTCACATACAGCAATTTGGAAGCTCAAAGTTCTGAAGGAATGTGATCTCCTGTATTTAAGAGGACTTTTTTTTTTCTCAGCTGATTCAGTCACTTTTTCTAAGCAAAGGAGTAAAAAAGGGGTTTCCTTTAACAGATAAATCTTCCTCTCTGTGCTCAAAAGGTCCTATGCCTGCCACCACAGTCTCACTGCACAGATGTTGCCTCAAATGTCCTATTATTCTACCCTAACCTAGGCCCTTCAGGAAACAATGTTTAACTGAAGCAGTGAGGCACAGAAGGCAGAAGAACAGTCAAATTTTCAATTTTGTCTTACATCCAACAGGAGTTTTCTACCAYGTAGGTCTTCACAATCTCTAGAGAGTGTGAGAAACTGGAGGGCATTCCAAATTCACATTTCCACCTGCAAATCCCTCTCCCCACAAAAATATATATTTTTTTGGAAAACACAAGGGAACAGCTCATTCCTGCCCAGCTCTGGAGTGAGCTTTCCACATGAGAAAACAGTGTGAATCAAGGACCCTGATAAAACATGAAGTGAAACACTCACAAGGTACCTACCAAAAGCCCAGCTTTGGTACCTAGAACTCAAAAAAGAGAGGAGAGATACATGGTAGCAAGTACCATCCCTACTGGTGACACAAAAGATAGCTCAACAATATACRTGAAACCAATTCAAACTTGTCTATTAACTCCACTCAAGTTCTAATTSCTTTGGACAAGAGCGTATAACAAAGATTTCTGCTAACGTTGCCAAATTCAGACCAAATTTGTCTATGGGTCACCATAAGAGTTGAAGACATCGACAAGAAGAACAAAGAAGGAAGGTAAGATATTGTTGTATGATACCAGAAATTAAAAGTTTACTCCAGGCCCTTAGACATTTGGGAAATAAATAAATAAATAAAAATAATAAAACACAAACAAGCAAACAAAAAACCTCTCCCACACATGTTTTGAAGGCAGTCTGCTCGGRTCTAGGACTGATTTGTTCTGATTTTTTTGTTTGTTTTTAACTGGCATTTCAAATGTCTCTGTTTTGACTTTTGATTATATTTATTGTGACTAAAATTATAGTTATCTATGATGTAAGAACACACAAAGAATCTAGATCTCTTCAAAAATGAAACAGGTCTCAGTCTGTCTCTCCCTTTTCCTCTCTCTTTCATATATACAGACACAGCAATATAGAATCATATCTGAGACCTGTTTAGTCCATGAACTTGCTTCAGCCAGTGGGACCTGACGTCTCCAAGGAAGCTGCCCGAAGCCCTTTGCAAGCAGCTGTGGGATACTCTGCCCTCATGAAATGGCACCATAAGCCCTAAAACATTGGGTTCAACTATGAGCCATAATGATCCATGAAGCATTGGGTTTATTCCCCCTTCAAGATGATGTTTCTGCTACTTTGAGTAATTTACTATGTTTATTCTTCAGTGGAGGATGTTGGTGAAGCCTCAAGTTACACAGTAAAAGCCTTCTTGTATGAGGAGATATTTTCTTGGTATAGTTTTGAGTCTGCCRTCTTTCACTAAGTGTTCCTTGTAAAACCGGCTCCCAGTAAAGCTCAAGATATTTGACTATTTTTACCATAATCTCTCTTATTTGCCTGCTAAGTGGATCATTTGTCTTCCAGTTTACCCTCAGTCTTCCCATACTCCAGCCCATATTTGGAGATGTCATATCTCCGAAATGGCATGACTAGAACCACGTGCAATATTCTCACTGAAGAAAAAGGTGTTGCCAGCTCCAGCTTCACTAAAGGTACAAAACATTTTCCGTATTTTTACAAACACACACCTTGAAGACCTTACAGCCTAATCAAAAACAACCTCTCCCCAAGAYAGGGAAGAAAAATGTGATATCCAAGCGAAGTCATTAAGATGACAAAAGGTTAATTTTATGTTAGTTCAGTAATTTTCTTTAACAGAAATGCTTTATTTATATTGGAAATGCTTAGGGAATGATTCTCCATCACCTTTGTGCCTTAATAGGGCAGCTGGGCATTCCCTGATGTAGGAAATCCCTGCACAGAATGAGGCAGTGTAGGAGGCCTTCTTAGGTGGCCGGGGTGGAAAGGAGCAAGTGGCATAGGATAGGCCCTTGGGAACTGTTCTAACTAGTGTAATTTAGAGCATTCCTGCTCTGAGTTATGCCAGGGGCCACTTTGGCATCAAGTCAACCTAGAATCCAGGGAGATGAAAAACGGCTCACAGCCACCTTCCCCCTCCCCGAGCCCTGGGCCTGCACCATGTGTGGTTTGGCTGGCTCCAAGGATTTGGCCCCGTGATTTTTAAATAGAGCATTTTAAGTTGAAATTGAAAAGTGAAAGAAAAAAGAGTAACAAATGTTAAAAAAAAAA
>NW_020456210.1:1241849-1246807 GCF_003342845.1 Nothoprocta perdicaria | reverse complement strand
AAAAAAAAAAAAAAGGAGGGAAATTGAATGGATGGTACTGGTAAGTGTGAATCAGAGAGCTCATGTTCAGCAAATTGATGGAGCACTGGGGAGGTCTGGGTTCCCAGCTTCTTCTTTACTTCCCAGCTGTGTCAGGCACTTTCTTTTATAATCCCTGGAYTTGTCTCCACTAGGGCCAATTTCAAGGTGCCCATTGAGCTACTTTGACCACTATGCTAAGTACATTTAGTTCTTTCCCCAAGAGCTAACCAGCTTTGCCCACAAGCATCAGAGTCTGGGGTCAAAAGTGACTTTTCAGCCATAAATAGCTGTAATAGGAGAATTCCTGGAAAGAAAGACACTGCTATCTAGGGAGATTCCACATGACACATCAACGGCACAGCTTTGGTGCCAGGCCACACACATTGCATTCAGAAGACACTCAGCACTGTAGCTTCTCCCCTATCATAACTGAGATTGTACCATTTCTGAGACAACTCTTTCTATCTCTATCAGAACTGAGATGTCCCATCATTGTGCCATGATTGTGCCACCATAGCACTGTAAGATTGTATTTGGTGAAGCAAGGACAGTGATTAGGAAGTGCTTGCACAGCTGCGGGACCCTGAGGTCTCACCTTAAATGTCATAGAATCATAGAATCATAGAATGCTTAAGGTTGGAAGGGACCTCTACAGATCATCTAGTCCAACCCCCCTCCACACGCAGGGTCACCTAGAGCACGTGGCACAGGCTGTGTCCAAGCAGGTTTTAAAGATCTCCAAAGAAGGAGACTCCACAACCTCTCTGGGCATCCTGTTCCAGGGCTCTGTCACCCTCACTGTCAAGAAGTGTTTTCTTAAGTTCCTGTGGAACTTTTGGTGCCTCAGCTTGTGGCCGTTTCCTCTAGTCCTGTCGCTGGCCACCACTGAAAAGAGGCCGCCCCCTCCTCCTCGCTGCCTCCCTCGAGGTATTTATAGGCACTGATCAGGTCCCCCCTCAGCCTTCTCTTCTCCAGGCTGAACATGCCCATGTCTATATTCATCATTTGCTTTGAGTCTCTCTGCGCTTTGATTTCTCATCTCTAAAATGCGAATACTGTCACTTCTCTAAGCATAATGTGGCGAGAATACATTTTTTTTAAATAGATTTTAGGTAGTGCAGTTACTGTATTTTATACACCAAGACAGAAAATGAGGTGAGAGAGATCCATATTCAACAGTAATATGAAGAAGGAAGTTTAGCTTCAGATTTAAGTGAATGTTGACATGGCAGAAATAAAGACAGTTTACATTGGCGTTATTATTCAGAATGTACCCAAATGTTAACATGTTGGTAAAACTTTAAAATGTTAACCTAAAAATGTCCTAAGGATACTGGAATCTTATACTATCTGTATGGTACCCCACTGTGCATGGCCCCATGCCAGCCACCCTGTTGTGTCCTTGCCCCTGCCTCCCCTCAAGCCTTCTTGGCATCATTCCTGCACGGAGAGATGTTTTCTCCTTCCTGTGCTTCTCCTTACCCTTGGCCAGGTGCTCAGAGCAGGACTGCTGAGAACACGAGTGGAAGAAGGAGAGATGTGCAAATAATCCTCAGTATCTTCATTGTACCATGTCTTGCAGCCTCTAGCAGGGGATGAAGCCTTCCAGGGATATATCCTTCCAGTAGGATAAACTGCCAAGCAGGAGTTTAATAAAAGAGGAAGGAAATGAGGAAGAGGGAGAAAGACAGAGACTTAGATTTTCCACTTACAGCTCTGCAGACCTCACTGGCCATGTCTAAGTTTAACAGCATCACAGAAGTGGGAGGCATCATGTTCTGTTCTGCAGCAGCTGGGCAGGAGATGTCTACAGCCTGCTCACCACTACTGCTTATCCTCCTTCATACTGTGAGATGATGTCCAGCAGCCCTGGATGGGCTCCCTCCCACAAGATGAAGTCTTTCTTAGAAGTACCCAGGGAGATAATTCTAAATTCTCTCGACACAGAGATCACCGCACTCCAAATTTCACCTCCTGTGCCTTGTTTCCCCCCAAAACTCCTTAGACCACTATGTCATGCTCCAAATGGCTTTCTACACCAAGCCACTCTGCTAAGTGCCTCCATCCTACTGCTCAGTGCCTCCATCCTACTGCTCTAGTATTCCCTGCTTCTCTCCCAATGCTCTGATTGCCACCCTCTCAGTAGATACCACAGAGCACCAAGCCTACCCTTACCTAACTTCTCCTTGTAGCAAAAATGAAGAAAAGGAAAAAAAAGAAAAAAAAAAAAAAAAGGAAAAAAAAGAGAGAGAGGGAAATAGAATGAAAGAGAAAGAAGGACAATGAGAAGCCCCAGTTCCCACTCTAGCAGTTAGGAAAAGGTTACCCAGATAGGCAGAGCTGTCATCCAAGGGAGGGGGAAAATCAGATAGCCCTGCTCCTACAATATTATTCCTATTCCCCAAGGAAATGTACRATGCAATGATAGTTCTTTTAGCCAGCATGGGCTGGGTTAATTGGAAGTTAGGGATTTTTTTTTCTAATAACCCATTCATTTAATAAAAAATTGAGACCCAGTGATCACATTAAGTACAAATATTTCACTAAAAGGCTTGTTTCTTTGTTTCTAATGACAGAAATTCTTGCCTACTTGTAAGTCTCTACCCCAAAACACCGAAAAAACCCCAGCCTTGTTGAGAAAATAGCTACGATGTAAAACAATTGCTTTCATGTTTTCAGTTTTTCCTTGCATTTAAACAGAACTGAATCTCTCTTTTTTTTATTTTTATTTTTTTCCTGAAATAGCTCCTGAAAAAAAAATCACCCTGGGAAAGACACCACACAGAAAAATGCAGAGTAAAGGGTGAACARCTGAAATGCTACAAACAAATGAATGGAAAAGAGCTTTACAATGGAAAAAAATGGGACAACCTTAGAGCGTTGCCAGAAGCTCCACCTGTACTATGTGTCCACACATTATAATCAGCCGCTTTACTGCTGCAGCACTGGAAGCTGACCATTGCTGATTGCACAGGTGGAAGGATACTTGAATAGTTAGTACATAAGTGGGGAATGCTAAAATGCTAGAGCAGGGAAGAGGTGGGAAGAGAAGGGAAGAGTGGGAAAGAGTGGGGAAGAGAGTGGAAGAGAAGGGAACAGAGAGAGGAAAGGGTTAAAACTCTCTCCTTAGCTCACATGTAAAGCATTGGAGATGCTTGTCTGATTGGCYATCATCTCTTCTATGTTCTATGTTTCTATCAGCAATTACAGTAGCTGAATTATAGTAACTGGCACAACAATCCAAGATTCAGAATAGCAGAACTTGCTCTAGCTACAAAGATTGCTCTAGCTCCATGCTACCAGATTTTTTACGTCAAAAGAATCCCAAACTCAGAGATAGGAATCCTAGGCTCAAAGATAGGCTTGGTAGCAGCTTTATTRGCTGCCAGACAGGCATGTGTGGCTGGGGAGGTAGGGGGACAGGAGTGAGAATGGCACTCAACCTCTTAYAAGTAGTTATGCACAAAATTCAAGTATTTTCAGATTTGCACTTTTTTTAGCTAAGACAGAAAAACTGTATGATACAATCACAYGCCAAACAGAGAAAAACAGTAAATAATATAAGCTGACAAAGACATTCATCACATTAGTTTAAATTCAATCTTCTGTCGGCATTAAAAATAGTCCAAAATGTAAACGAATCAAGATATCAACCTGTGGGAGGGGGATCTACCGCGGACAGAAGGCAGTTTGCTGAATCTCACCCTGAGAATCTTACTTGGAAACATCAGGAACCATCTTCAACAAAAAATAGTTACACACTTTTCCTACTCTCCCAAAACCTTCTAGCCCAAAACGCTGCAGGTAAGAGCACCTTTCCATGTCTTTGCATATCCCTTCCTAGAGGTGATTTTTACGTGCTGGCAGATACGCCCGGGGCCCTGGATGCAGCTGGCTGTAAATGGCAGCTGCCCTCGGAGGGTCGCGTGCAGCCCTGGCACCGTCTGTCCCGCGCTCCCTGCCCCGTCATATGTCATATATGTCATATATGTCATATATGTCATATATGTCATATATGTCATATATGTCATATATGTCATAGCGGGTTATCATGTGGGTGTCATGCGGGTCCCTGCCCCACTAACATGCTCTGCAGGGTGCTCTGCTACCACCAACGGGGACAGCCCTCGCGGGTGCCAAGCACCTATCCGGCTTTCTGTAGTCACTCACGTTGTGAACTGCACAGTGCTAACATTGACCTAGCGGGCAAACAAAGAAAAAAAAACTACCACCCTGACCCACTCTGTGTGCCTAGAATGCAGCTGTTGAGGCAAGACAAGAGGCACAAACAGCGCAGTCGGGAGTCTGTGTGTTTGACTTGGGTGCAYTAATGTCCCCAAACTGTCTTCCCTCCCTCCCTCACACCCCTTCCACAAAGTCTGCATTTTATTTATTGATTGGATGCACTGCGGAGATCGGAGGGCGCTACCCCCAAACCCACCCTCCTCCCGGGCGAGGAGGAAGAGGGGGAGGAGGCGGAGCGGGTGCATTACGAGCTGATTGTGCTCTTGCCCCGACCTCCAACAGCCTGATGCGCCTTTGAAGTTTTCCACCCCTCGACTTGAAGTGAGATCGATTACAGAAGAACAACAGGGACAAAGAATCCGCTGCTTCACGTGCAGCCTCTTTCCCACGACCGGCTCAGCCCGCTGGCCAGCAGCGAGCGATCCCTGCTCGGCCCGCGCCTCCCTTGCGCACACGCGCAGCGCCCGCGCCGGCGGAAGCCGCGGGAGGCGGCGGCCACGGGGACGAGCCGCGTTGCCCGAGGATGCCGGGCTGACTCACACAGCCTCGGGGTTTAAACGGGAGAAACGGGAGAACGGGCTCTGCCCTCCAAGGGCAGCAGCGGCAGCCGCCTCCCGCGGAGCGACACTCGCGCGCGCCGCGCTGACGAGGACGACAAGGAGGAGGAGGAGAAAGAGGAGGAGGAGAAAGAG
>NW_020456210.1:1204818-1241508 GCF_003342845.1 Nothoprocta perdicaria | reverse complement strand
AAAAAATAAAAAAGGAAAAGGCCAGCGCAGGGCCCCGCAGAGGCGGCGGCGCGGGGGCGTTTCCTCCGCTCCGTCTCCCCCCGCTCCGGGCCGCTGTTTGGGCGCCCGCCCCTGCCCTCCCCCGCCGGCGCGGCCGGCTCCTCCTCCGCAGACTGCGCGGCGTCGGGGCCGCGGGCGCGGGGCACGGCGGCGGTGGCGAGCGCGGCTCGCGGGTCACTGCAGGAAGTGGAAGCTGCGGCGCGTTTCCTAAACGAGATCGATGGCTCCGCAGAGCCCCCGGCCGGGCAGGGCCGCCACTTTCATGCTGCCCTCCGTATTTATTTGTTTGTTATTTTCGGCAGGGAGCGATCAGCGGGCAGGCGGCTCAGGCGGCGCTGCGGGGAGCGCGGGTCCGGGCGGCCGGCAGAGCCGCGGGGGCGGCCGCTGCCCCCGGCCCGCCGTGGCCCCGGGCCCCGCGGCCGCCCACGGCCCCTGCGGCAGCTCCGCGCCGCGGGACGCGGACCTGGCGCGAAGGGCAGGTGCCTCCTGCAGTCGCTTTCCTCAAGAGGGAACCAGGATGGGCTTAAAAACAAAGAACCCCGACCAAAAAAACACGCTACATGTTCGTGGCCACAGACGCGCGGCGCTGCGGTCTGTTCTGTGTGTCCTCCCTCGGAGAAACCCGGGTATGGGCACAAAGAGCAGCGATTTGCAGGAATGCCTCAGCCCCCCCAAAAGCACCAGTTGTGACCTCTCCTGTTAGGCACCTGAGTGTCCAGACGCGCCCAGGGTKTCTGTGGGAAAGGAGGCACCATCAGTCCTGGGCTGCTCCCCGCGCGCCTGGAACACGGTGCGCACCTGGGAAGCAGCTTCCATGGAAGGAGAAATTCCATTTCTGGCCCTGCTGGTTGTAAAAACGCTCCCTTTCCATGGCGAAGGCTCGATTTGCATCAGGGTTAGTTGGTGTTGACAGTTTTAAACATTTGAAATGTTAAGGCAGATTCAATTGGGCAACATCTCCAAGTATCAGTAAAAACAGTAGTCTCATACTTCACTGATAGTTACCTTAGTAAGACAGATAAGATTCTAGCTTTAAACGTGTGCATTTATATTAACAGATTCTTAAGTATCTATCATACAAGCATGGTTGCATGTCTCTGTAAGGTTATGACAGGTRACCAACAGCCACACAAAATCGGTGCTGGTATATTGGTTTAGATGAAGATTCATTGTCCCTACAGTGATTTAATTGTGTGTTGATATATTAATTGTTTTGAAATATCATGTATCTATTACATAGATTATATATAACATCTACACCTATTATATAGATATGTAATATGCATTGCAGAATATGTAACATGCATTTATTATATATATGAATTATTGCACAAATAACATATTTTAAAAACATATTGCTAGAGATACCATAATTTTAAAGTTCAAATACTTGCCTAAAAAACTTAGAAAGTAGGTTAAGGCAGAAAATAAAGTCATTTAGATTGAGGATGAATTTAAATTTTACTTTTTTTTTTACTTGAGGATGTTTACTTTTTTCTTTTTTTTACTTGAGGATGAATTTAATTTTTTTTTTTTTTTTGTTTTGTTTTCCTTTCATGCTTAGGACATTTTTTTTTCCATTAAACTATTAAATTGTTTTTCTATCCTTATTAAATAGGTGACTTCTTATATTCATGAGATTTTACTTTACTCTTTCAGCATAATATCTTATTATTGGTCATGTATTAATAAAATTATTATACAACATCCTTATGGAGTTAGATGTCTAAGTGGTGTTGAACTGTGCCAAGATACCGAAGCAAAAGTGCAACTGTATGACCTCAATGCTTAAAAATAGGCGTATCTGTCCCTGGTGTTTTTCCTTAAAGCTTCAAAAGAATATTCAAAATTTGCCCATGATATTTTTGTGCTTCGGAGCATGAGGAGTCTACCTGTATTGCAGTCACTGCAGCTTGGGAGTTGCTAGTAGCAGTATCATAGCTGTGCATTTCTCAGTGCAGATTAACCACCCGAGATCTGAGCCAGTCTGAAGCAWGCTGTACAGTGAATGTGCTTGCTGCTGGGAGCCTCCTGCCAGCAGACCTCGTGCTACCAAACTTCAGGCAGCTCAGATAGCTGCCAGAGCTGCGCTCATGACGTAAACATGCACTTCGTCTCTACTCCATTCTCAATTCTTTTCACACATTATTTTTCGTTTCCACAGCCAATGGATAATACAGCTGTTTCACCAGACCAGCTTTCCTACCCTCTCCTCTTATTCTGCCATGGTTTTTCAAAAATTAACAGAAAATTTTTAAATAATCCTTTTTTTTAGTGGTGGTTTCATTTTCACTCAACAAAGACAATTTGGAGCAAGCAATGCAAACAAATTGATTTACTATTTTGCCTCATTAGACTTTCATCCCTGATCTCTGAAAACATACTCCTGTGTCATTAGCTTCCATACACACAGATAAATGTATATATGGAAATATATATCCAATAGTAAGGAAGAAAAAAGTCATGAAATACCTATTTTTAAAAGTAAATTTAAAGAGATTCAGTGTACMGAACGTTACTACAAGGCTTGAAGTTGCTGTCACTACAGCACCGTTAGCCTACGTTCTTAATGTATATCCCTTAACATATATCCGTACTCAATGTACCTTGTAATTACCTCATTATGGTTAACTACTGCTGACCCCTGTGTGGAACATGTTAACATACAAAGCAACTGTGAAATACCGAGGATATTCATGGCCAGGGTAGTTGTGGGTAGCAAGGGTAGGTGTTTCAGAACCAGCTTAAAGCTCCATGTATATGATTTGTTCCACATTATCATAGGCTTTTYTTCATTGCCGCCCTCAAAATAATACATTCCTTTAATCAGCAAAACAAAGAGCTATAATGTATGACAGATGAAGCAAATCAGAAGAGCTCGTCAAGAAACACGTAGATGAAGCACCCAGGGACATGGATTAGCAGCCATGGTAGTGATGGGTTTATGGTCGGACTTGATGATTTTGAAGGTTTCATGGTAATTCAAAGACCAGGCACCACAGTCAGCTCRTGCTACGTCCCTAGCTATTCTTCCAGCCCCAACGCAGGAACATGATTGTGCACTCCTAGCATATGGATATACCCCCACACAAAATCATCCACCTCTCCCTCCTCCAGACGTAATTAATCCTCCCCATGAAATACTTGACTAGCTAACTTAGCTATTTATTTAGCTTTATACAGAATGACAGAATCGTTGAGGTTGGAAGGGACCTCTACAGATCATCTAGTCCAACCGCCCTGCTCAAGCAGGGACACCCAGAGCACCTGGCACAGGGTTGTGTCCAAGCGGGTTTTGAAGATCTCCAGAGAAGGAGACTCTCCAACCTCCCTGGGCAGTCTGTGCCAGGGCTCTGGCACTCTTACAGTAAAGCAGTTCTTCCTCATACGGAGATGAAACTTCCTCTGTTTTAATTTGTACCCCTTGTTCTSTTGCTGGCCACCTCACTCTGTACTGACGTGGCGAACAGGAGACCAAGGCAGCTAGAAGATGAAGTCTAGTGGTATCTGGTGCCTTAATAAGAAGCAGTTGGAGGTTTTCAACCCAGGAGGATGGCAGTGACCAGTCAAGGGTGCTCTTCCTGCACAGAGACAGCTTATCCCTCCCAAGGCTTTGCAGAGTCCGAAGCCTACAGCCTGCAAGGAAAACCACGGAGCTGGCGGCCCCGCTAATGGTTCTCAGTTGCTCAGTTTTCACTCTCTTGGCTCTTGTAATGTCATTGTTTCCCCTTGCTCCCCAGTTGCCATGGAGCTCTCCAAGCCCGACAACACCTGTATTTCTAATGCTAAAAGAAAAATACCGTTTCTGGGTTTCTTTATGCATCATGAAGAGGTGCTGAAGGGCACACGCCACTCAGGCAAGCTGTGGTGTCGACAGCCCGCGAACTAAGGGGATCCTGGCCCTGGTGGGAGCCAGCTCACCCGTGGGAGACATTCCCATCTGCAAACTCCTGCCCTGGGTGGATGGCACAGCAGGGCAAACAGGGTTGGCTCCATCCTCACAACTGCTGCAAGCATTTGGGGAAAGAAATTAGGAAATCAAGGTATTGCCCCCAGTTTGCTCTTCAAGAAATAGATCTCCTTTCTTCTTCCTCCTTTTCTTGAAGGACTGGTCATTCTTTTCCTCCCTTCTCCTTGGCTTTCACAAAATGTTGAAGAAAGCAGGGGACAACAGATCTCTACAGCTCCAGGAACAGTCCAAGTGCGAGTGTTTGAATAAATGTAAGAACTAAACCCGTCCTGAATTTAGGAGCTGGTGCTGCCAAGGAGCAGGCAACCTCCTCTCCAACACTGTGTGCCCTCCCTTGCCTGGGTGCCTGCAAACCTGGGCACCAACATGGAACAACCACCCAGCACTAGACCAGCAGCAGACTCCATGGGAGGAAAGAAAAGGSTGGGGTACCCCCATTGCTATCAATCATTGGGAATTTCTAGACTGGAGGAAAAGCTTGAGTTCTCGACGGTGTCAGTACATGACTTCTGTCCTGGCCTTTTCTGAACAAAAGCTTTTCAAGAAAGAAGTAGCTACTTACTGTGTTTTTGTGGAAGACTGTAGTTGTCATGCATGTGTTCTGCAGAAGGCAAGGAAGAGAGAAGATGAAAAGGTAGGCTCAAAAATAAGAGCTCTAATTTATCATATTTTAAAACTTTCTGTCTCATAATATCCCTGGGGTCTGAGTGCTGATGTGCTTTGGTAGTGGTTGCAAGGGGTAGCAAAACTGAGCTTATTTTTTAAAATAAACAATTGGGGATCTCCAGCGCCGGTTCCCAAACTGAATTCCACGACCATTAGTGAGGGTCACAGAAATTCCAAGTGGAGTCAGGAGCTTTACAGAAATTAAGTTGCTTACAGCAGCATCTGGGGTGGGGAGCCCAACAAAGTGGACTTGTCCCAACAGACTACAACATTTACTCATTGCCAGTCTCCAATATTTTTAGGTTTTCCTCTCCAGCTCCTGAAGCTCAGTGATTTTCAATTTCTCYGCAGAAGTCAAGGACCACCAGCTCTCTTTCCATGTGGTGGGAGGAAAAAAAAAAGTTTGAAAATATGAGAGAAATGCACCCTGATGATTCAAAAGAAATCAGTCATGGTAGAAAATCTGTGTTTTCCTTTGTTTTAATTGTAGAACAACTGGTATTTTTTAGATAGGCTGGCAACCAATGTTGACTGGAAAGGTTTTTACATCTAAGTAGGGGCAAGCTCCTCCCAATGTATGCATCATCTTACACTTCATAACCTGAACAGCTTTAGATCCTGTAATGCTTAACTTTGTCCACTCTGTAGATATTAGCTCAAATGTTCTAGAGTGATAATATATCTATTTTTGTTATGCCCAGTCATTCATGATAGAGACACACATGCAGAGTACAGCATTCTCGGGGGGGATATAGCACATGTTTATCAACATCTATTTCTAAATTATAATGAAAATCAATCAAACTTGTCCTTGTTTTTCCCACCAAAAGCAGAGATACATTTATGTACCTAAAGCTTTTGGGAAAAGAAGCAGTGACTTTCAGCTTCCTCTTTTCTTCTGCCATTAGTTTCTCTATCAAGCTCAATCTTCCTGGGCTTTGGCTTCCTCACGTGTCAGATGGGAATAATTATGGTCCACCTGACAGCAGCACTGAAATAATTAACATTTGCAAACACTTTCAGAGCCCCTTGTGAGAGATGGAATATCAAAGCTGTACAAGATATTGATGCTCTCTGGAAGGTTAAGTGTACAAAACAATCATGTTATTCTGCTGCTAACTATTGTCGGTTAGAATTTTTATTAATACAATATTATCTTTGCATCAAGTTACTACGTTTATGTAGTAAGATTTTACAACCCTCTTCCCCATTTTTCAAGGGATGCTATGTCTCCTTTTGTCCCAAAGCAAACATTTCTGGTTAGATTATAAAATACTTGAAAGCAGTCCTTTATATTGGGAAGTATGAAGCAGTGTGAGCTCTCATAGCATCCCCACACACATAAGGTGTTGGGATGTTTGTACGTATAAGGATATTTCCCTACTGCCCAGAATGACTAGCTATTATGCCCAAAATAGCCCTTGTATTTTACTGTTTTTTTTTCCTTGACAGTGTCACACTGAGTCTCTTCAGTCAAAATTTCCTAGCCAGTCATGCGATCCTGAACAGATCAGCCGTGTTCCCCTTGCCAAGGTCGGCTTGTGCCACGGAGACTCGTCATCGTTGCCGCTTCCCACCACTTCCTACAAGCAGCTCCATAAAGAAGCCCTTAGGTAAACGCTTTGGCCGCCGCTTCCCCAGCGCCCACTTTGGAGTAATGATGTGACCTGCCCTTCCGCAGACACCCTCCTGGGGAGGAGCTCGCCCAGGGCTTTGCGGCTGGCGGGAAGCATCTCCCAAAGCTGCTGTTTCACCCACATGGATAAGTGCGCTCGGAAGCAAGCGAGTGGCCAAAGAGCAAAGCGGCAGCGCCGTGTGCTGTTTGCTCACCTCGCTGTGCCCCAAAGCCATGCTCTTCCTCGCCCTTTTCCCACAGCGAAGGCTGCGAGTGGGGATTTTGGGGCAGGCACGTCGGGAACGGCCCCGGCCGCCTGCAGACCTGCAATTTCCTCCACATGGAGCGGGGAGGAAGTCGCTGCGAGCTGGGCGAGCCCACCCAGCGGTGCTGCCCCCCGAGCAAGAGAGCAACACCCGGCAAATATTTAGACTTGCTGCAAACACTCCTTTATTCGCCTGGAAGCAAAGCAAATCCTGGGCAAAATCCCGAATGCACGAGGCTTTTGTAAGGGAAATAATAACGAAAAATAACAAAAATGGTGTTATTCCTGTTTTTGGAAGTGATTGCTGGATTTAGAAGTCACCTTTCAAACAAAGGAAACACTGACTTGTTATACAGAATTAACTGGAAAAAGTTACTGATAGCACAGGCTGCCTCTCAGGGGTAGGGGGGAGGAGTGTTTAAATATAGCAATAGCCATAACTATCACGACTTCTAAAATTAAAAAGAGCCACAACAAGAATTTACAGTGTCAATGAAATTAATTCACTGGAAAGTGAGGATAATCCACTCTCATAAAAAGCAGAAAATAACTTCACTCAGTTGACAGTTTTATTATAGGAACACAGGAAAACGGTGACAGAAAATGATATCTTGATGCCGATTGTTTTATTTGTGCCTCTTTCTGGGTGTTTTCTTTTCACAGGTCTGAGCTTTTAATACGTGCTGACTGTCAAGTAATAAGCAAATGGAATGGTGTGAATTAATTATTTCTTTCATTTAAATGTACATTTTAATTAAGTTTATTGGTGGGAGAATTGACATCTTGAAAAGTTCTTTACATTTAAGAGATGTTAAAATAACAAAATCACTGGAGCCTAAAGAACATCAAGTAGGAATGGCATTTGTTTTACTTAACTTACTGGGAGATGTAAAAGACTTGTCCCATTGACTTTTAAAAGACCTAAAAATAATAAAAAAAATCCGGAAAAGTTAACTCATTTAAAATATACTTTTGTTAAGCACTGAATCTGTAATTAAGAAAGAAAGTGGTAGTTATAATTAGAAGCGTATTTCCCAGAGGGAGATATAGTTTTCGATTCCTAAAATAAGAAAAAATGTAGACAAGAACTAGCGGAAGGTTTGGACTCTTATTTTTGAGTATGGAAGGAGACTTGATCACTTGTTTATTATTATTATTTAAGTAGAGCCCTGCAAATATTTTCACACCTGAAGTGGTATCATGGAGGTATTTTGCATTTTTGCAGAAGATCTTGACTTTTTATGTGGCATGGCTTCACAGTTCGCAAAAGCATAACACATACAGAAGAAAAAGGGCTTTTATTTCATGGAAAGGGTCAAGGTTTAAGTGTTGCCAGGCTGCTCTGCTTGGTGGTGGGTTGAATTCTGTGCACAGGGCTCCGTGCCCGGCGCCTCGGGGCTGCCAGCGCCTTGGTGAGTGGCAGCGGGACAGGTTTGGGCCACTTGCTCCCAAACCCCACGGTGCAAAATGACTTTGAGCCCACGGCCAAAGCGGTGTGGGAGGGTTTARTCACTTCTATTGGTGGGAACATATGGCTGGAGACTCAGTGCTTTGGACATAAGCTGGAGTCGAGGAGAGGCAGAGGCTCAGGCTCGCTCCTCCTTGGCCTTGGAAGTCTGGCATTGCTACCTATCTGGGGTTGAGACCTCAGGCAACTGGCAGGTTTTCTTGCCCTTGAAACCAGTTCTGCCAGCATAAACATCTTTAAAATGCATTGCAATTGTTATTACTTAACTATGGATTMATTTAATTTTCATTTTCTTTACCTACACACAGCTGTCCAGAATCGACAAGCCATGGACTGTGCTTTTTACCTTTGATATAGTCATGTATTGGAATTCTAATTTGTAATAACTGAAATAGAACCTGTTTTATTAAGAGCAGCCCTAATGTTGTTTACCTGGTGGGGTTTTCCACAAAAACGTTATAATGGGTTAGTTCTTGCATATGCCCATGCAGGCAAGTAATGCAGTGGATGGCAATGCCAAGTCACCCCGCTCAGGCCTACCTGCCCTTCACAGACCACATTTGGATTACAGCCTTTCCCATCACCAGAGATGGAAAAGGAGGAGGAAAGATGGGCTCCTCTAGGCCCCATTACCATCTTGCAAAAAATGTACCTTGGGCATGTGTGAATTGGAGCGTCATATTCCTTGCTTTGATGATTTTCAAATCAAATTCAATGAGTTTAACCTCAACCTAAAACTAAATTAAGCTAAACCCTAAAATTTCATTACTAAACATAAAGAGTTAAGAGCTCCTGATTTTCTTCTTTTCAAAGGCTGCACAAAGATCTGTATCATAGTCTCCACCTTGGGTAGGCGAGCAAGTGATGAACAGGAGGAGGATGACCTGAAATCACTCTGCAAAGCTAGGACAGAACCTCGGAGTAGGATCTCCACTTGCCTAGGCCCTTGTTTGGAGCACGTGGGTGCACTAACTAATAAGCTGCAATGCTTTGCTTCTCGTTGCCATTGCTGCCCTGCAGCATGTTTGCTCCTCAGCTTTGCAGGTGCAGCTGTGCACGGTGCCATACTGTCACACATGACCAAAATGATGGGCACTCAAAATTATCCTCCTCTCCCTTGTCTTTTTTCTTTTTAATTTCAGAAGGGTGGTTTAATTTGCAGCACAAAGCAACTAAAATTGTCCTCTGGGAGATGGGGGGTTGTGTCACAAGGGGACATTGCCAGGTCCCACTGTCTGTCTGCCTTCACAGGCACCAGCTTTTATTTGTGACTCTGCAGTGCTCTCATGTGACACATGGCAAATTGTTTAACCTTTTCCTCTTCCTTTTCCCTTATCTACCAAATGAGGATAACACTCACCTCAGAGTATTGCAGGAGAGTAAGTTCATTAGGGTTTGCAGAGACGCGTGGGTGAGGAGCGCATAGAAGTAC
This sequence comes from Nothoprocta perdicaria, assembly GCF_003342845.1. Lineage (NCBI taxonomy): Eukaryota > Metazoa > Chordata > Aves > Tinamiformes > Tinamidae > Nothoprocta > Nothoprocta perdicaria. The sequence goes on along the minus strand of NW_020456210.1, from coordinate 1,232,053 downwards.
AAAGCATTATTTTAAATTGAAGAAATACTTAATTCCATCTCTCCAGCTGCTTGCTGTGGCTTCCCTGACTCATAAAAAGTCAGTGTAGAGGCTTTGGAAGGTGCTGCATGATACTCTTGCTTTTTTCACTCTTTCTGCATTGCAGAGCTCAAAATTATACATTTTCCTTAAGCAACTTTGCTGTAACAGACCACGTCTTTGTCTTCCACCTCTCTATACAAAAGAGTGCTTCCAATTTGCTTGCATGAGTTTACCACATTTTGTTTGTAATAGTTTTAAACCTCAATAAATGTGTATTATTAAGCCTTTATTACATCTTTTGTATTTTACCACAATGCAGAAATATTTACCAGTGGAATTTCAAGTGTCAACCAAAATATAATTTGATAGTTTCATTCACCTTTCTAAAAACGGATTATTTGTAATATTCATGTTATCTTCCACAATGTTGGGTCCTAATATATTTATGTATGTATGTATTTTTTTAAAGGTAAGTAAAAATTCACAAAATTTACAGGGCATAATCTTTTATTTTTCTGAACATTGTCCAAGTGAGATCAATCTAACTGTAATTACTCAACACTACAGAATCTCTCCTTGGGCAGAAGATTAGATAATAAAGCATTTATGACAAGCACCAACCTTTAAAAGGGCCAGTGAAACAACATCTAAGATATCAGGTGGAAGTAGAAATTCTACTTGAGAGAGCACACTGGTGTTTCTATTTATTAACTTATCAGCTTGTCTTAAATTAACTATGACTGAAATATGCTCTACCCTTTTCCTCAATTAACTTTCCATTCATTCACAAATTCATTGGGCCTCACCCTGGAATGAGACCCTTCATCCTTCAAAGAGCCCGAGTGACCTGCTACAGTTTTCAACTAATCAGAGAAACAGAAAAGGGCCAAGATTAAACCCCCAGGAACCCAGGCTATCTTGGAATTCACTTGCAAGAATAAACATTGTCACTTACAACAAGCAGGTCTGCAGATATTTAACAAACCCCAGGGTGCTCTATACAGTGAAGATTTCCCCATTTGATTGCCATCTTATCCACCAGAGTGGTTTTCTTAGTTACTTATCTAATCAAAAAGTTAGCTGGTGTGTTAAACAAAAGAAACTTTCAGCACACTTGTAAGAGTTTAGACACGTTTCCATGTCCCATTGCAGTGTGGAGGTGATATCATGTGTAATAAAATCACTTTGGAATCACAATTAAAATATAAATCATGCAAAACTGGAAAGCACGAAATATGTGTGCAGTGGGTCAACCAATGTGTGACCTTTACTTTTGTAAGAAAAAAAAATGCCTAAAATGTATCATGATAAATGCGACAATTTCTAAATGAGCTTTGTAGTAACTATCATTAATTGTCCTTTCACATGAACACACACATATACACAAAAAGATATTCCAGGACTTTTCATTGGCAAGGGGGGAGGAGGTGGATACTGACTGAATGCTTGGAGCTAATTTGGTATCAGTATTAGAGATATCCTTAGTAAATAGCAAGTACGGCTCTGGAGTCTTAGCAGAAATCTGCTAAGATTTAACAGTACAGTTGCTTTATCTACCCCCAAACTATTGAATGTGTTTTCCATTTAATGCAACATAGTGTGGTTTAGATGTTACAGAGCTGTCTGAGATCTGCCTRTTGAAAATATCCATAAAAGAAAGATAACAAAAGAGTAAAATTCTCTACAACAACAACAACAAAATCTCTAAAATAAGCTTTCTGATACACTATGTGACCTAGGAAAACGATTTCTGATATGTTCTCCTTGGACGTGCAAAGTACAGAGGGCAGATATCTTCTCATAACTATTATATTGATAGGAGGAAGGAGAAAAAGCAAAAGAACAGAAGAGTTGGGACAGAAGTGCTAACCATGGGTGACTCAAGGCCTAGGGAATGAAGAGTGGTCCAGAAGAGAGGTCACAACCGTAGGACAAAGGGCTTTCATCAGAGCCATCACAGCTCACCTAAGCTGTGCTCATCTGAAACAATTACTCTGMCTCTCCTTAATGGCAGGACATTTCCCCTCTACTGCCTTTATGTGCAACAACAAATTRATCTCTTCAGAAACTGAAAGACAAAGCTGGAAAAGAGGAAACAGCTTCCTCATGCGCAAAAGTTTGTGCAMCCCTCCACTTAGGAGGGAGGTTTGGATGCACAAGAAGAGAAATGTCCGGCATGAAAAAAACGTGGCTGCTTGTTTGAGTGTGCACTAACACAGATTTCAAGACTTCAAAGGGAAAAATCTATCTATCTATCCGTCTTTCTGTCTGTCTAATTTATCTATCCTATTGTAGTTGAATTGGATAAATATCTAAGTAAAGTGAGATTCATARAGCGAAATGGTGAGAAGCGGTGTCCCTTATATTTTTTTTAGGACCAGCTCATATGATTAAAAAAAATAAATAAATAAAAAGAAGGATGAGCAGTTGGATACAAACTGCCTTCYTCAAGTCATATGGCTGCCGAGATGGGATTTAGCCCTCAGAGCAGCCTCTGTGCATGCACTGGGTTACCTAAACTCTGTCCCAAGCCCTTGTGCTGGCAGGACTGGGGAGTGCGAAACAGATGGTGGGAAGTGTTGCACAGCCAGGGCTGGGGATCCCTTGGTCAGCACAACGAGATCTGAAAGCGGATGTCTGCCTGCCACCTTAGCTCGGCTGAGAAAGCGAAAAATGCAGYAACGCTTCGACTGATCCGGATTACTTATCTACAGGGTTAGCTCAGCTTGGGTAGATTTAATTTTAAAATGTCAATTTGGCTGCCACCTTTGTCCCTTAAAATGCAAAACCAACGGGCTGGGAATGTGAAGGAGCTTCGTGTACCATCTTCCTCGCCAGCGCAGAACATCAAGTGGATCCTGACCTCACATAAGAGTCTAATTCTACTCTTATTAATTTAATAGACTACAGCCTGTAGTAGGCACAGCAGAAAGCCCCATGGAATCCATAAGGACTATTGTGCTGAGAGGGATTTGCACAAATTCTGCTCTTTTTGCTCCATATGCCTACATGGGGAATGAAGGCCAGTGAGCTTCCATGCAAGCAGAAAACGTGTTTCAGACCACACACTTCCATAGCGGATGTACAAACTGGTTTCAAGAGGACACTAGCACAGGGTTATTAAAAACTATTGTTGTTTGAGCCCTTTATYCTCTTTTTTTTTGCTAAAWTTTTTTTTTGTGAACRGTTTAGAACTGCTTTCTCCTGATTTCAGTTAAACTAGCTACTCTGTATTTCTCTGTGCAGGTTGTGGAAAACAGGATTTTACGAGGAACTCCAACTACACATGAAGAGTCTGTTAACAAATAAGTGGTGCCAAATTCTTAGGTACACAGAACCACTGCACTAAAAACAAAGGGATCGCATGGGTGGGAATAGGAAYAGCTTTGGCAAGGAATGTGGATTCCCAAAGGAAGTGGTAACTTTCATAAGCTCTTGAAAAGCCCATTTTCCATACCCGCTGCTCTCACCACCTTCTACTTGTAAACTGTGCTGTTCAGTAAAACCTGCCTTTTTCTGCAGTGCTGCGTCGGGAATTACGGCTGGGCAAGTAGGGTGAAAAGCAGACGTGAAAAGTTCACAGCCCAGCACACACCAGCACAAAACCTTGCCTGGTTTCAAATTCCGCCACCAGCCCAAACCCCAGGGAAGCTTCACTGAAAGGTCTGTTCAGGTTCATGAGCCGCAGGATGAGTTTGGGGGGCAGCCAAGAAAAAGCGAGGTCTGGAAGAGTGAGCAGAGGGTGGGAGACAGCCCTCGTTTTGGGCTCTACCATGGGTTCCTACCACGGGGTGTGGGGCAAGCCATGCTCCTCTGGTGACACCTACAATGGCACAGCATTCAAATTACCTCATATAAATTGCCACGAAATCACAAAACGTAATCCCARTTTATTAGCAATCTCACTAGGGTTATTTCACTGTTTTAAGCATTATTAAGCAATTGTTTACCCAAGGATGTCAAAGAAGCTGATACAGAAAAACAAAAAGACAAACAGAATTAAATACAGAAAAATGTATTTAATTGCTACAGAAAAGTGATCCTATAGAAAAAAAAAAGATCCAAATATTGCCATTATTTTTCAGGTAAAGTGTCTTCCTTTGGGTTAAATCCTGCTTTTGATCAGAGCTCTGAAATTTCACACACAAAAAGAACGTGTRTAGGATAGAAGGTAACATATCACTATGCTGGCTTCAGAGATAGCTTTGTTTTAAAGCTGAGTAAATACATTAATCTATTTGCTAATCTATACTGCTGTTTAGAGAAATTGCAACTATTAAAAATCATGAGATCCCGTATTGAAAGAATTCAGGTGTGTCACAGGGAAATATATATAATAAAGCATCCCATCATGGCTCTATATTTAATCAAGTATTTTATTTAGCTGTTTAAATGAATGCATTTAAGAGGAGCCATGTGGTTTTTTACCATGTCATTAAAAGTATTTAACATATCTTGTTGTTTTGTCTGCAAGATTCATTTAAATATTGCAAGCCTGCAAAGCCCTACCCACAAATTCCTCAATACCAAGGGGAAGAGAGCTTTTTCATGTCTGTAAAATAATTTTATTGGGTATTAAGGTTACTTACTGCAACCACACTCATCGTGGGGTGATGAAATCAGAGACTTTGTGACAATCCCATAGTGTGCRCAATGGAGTGTCAAGATATTGATTACAGTGAGAAATTTTGTGAAAATTTCATTTTGCAGCAGCCACACAGACTGGTGTCTGATACATTCATTAAAAAAAAAAAGAAAAAGACTTTCTGCTGTGCAAGTCTAGACAGGAGGTCTGGTGAGGGTAGAGAAATACTGGATGCAATAATGCAGCCACTCAGTAAGAAGCAGGCAGGTCTCTATAGCCATTCTTTACATGGGATTAAATGAATCTGCAAGATAAGATTGTTGAATTACAGTAGATATTGTTCTGATGAAGGAATGAAGGACTAGGTAATATATAATTTATATTTTAGAGGAAGGTTGTAGGACTCAATTTATATTTTAGAGGAAGGTTGTATATTATTCAAAATGAGGGGAACATCCATCTTTTAAATACATTTACGTAACTTTGGACATTTTTGCTGGAAATTTCAGTTCATTTCAACATACTTGAAGAGAAGGTAAGAAAGTTTATGTAAAAGATTTATTTTCCTGGGGACTAGACATGGCCAATGAATTCATTCTGCCTAAGAAAAGAGTGACCACACGCCACTTAACTATCAGAAGAAAGCATAAAACTCATTTATTGCATTTGTCTTTCTTCCTGCCAAAACTTCAGATGTCACCTTCATATAGTTTGCCCATATGCATGTGCATATGTGCTCACCTGAACATACATATGTACAATCATATTGCCTATTTCCATTTACCCTCCTGAAAAGGAGAATGTGAGACACTGMTGTTGCATTTTTTCAGGTCTAAATGCCTGTAAAGAATTATCTTCTAGTTTTCATTGCATCATGGAAATAATACACAGATGCAGGACAGTTTCCAAAAATGAAAGCTTTTATACAGATAGATGCATCATAGACATTAAAACTTCCCCTGCAAATTTATCATTTCTACRTCACAACTTCACCAAGTACATTATAAATCCAAGAAAATCTACTCCCATATTACAGTAAGAGTTAAGACTAAGTTACTGTTTATACCATTTTATATTTCAAAATCATTTATATGTAATAATTAAATATGACAACTAACATAAAACTCATCTGCTCAAGGCAGGTACATAATGTGTATTGTGTTATAGGTGATTTTTAGGATGTATTACAGTCCTTTATTCCTTCCTGAAATAACACATGCATGGCTACAATTTATGCAGTTTGTCTTGTATCAAACCTATTGAGAAGATGAGCGCTGCAGGATTATATCCTATATATCAGCAAGTTCAAGCTGATGTCTTAGCTCTCTGCCCTTGGAAGTCTTCTCTTGCAAACCAACCATTGCTCGGAAATGTTCCTGATCTCCACCTGCTAGAAATAGGACAAATATCCTGTACATTTACTTCCTACATGGTTATTTTAAATGACATATTCAATGATCTAGATGTTATATTATAATGATCGTTATCATTATATATGATGCATATTATTAGAAGGATGGATCATCAGACAGGCATCGCTCCTCTCTTCAATCCAATCCAATCCAATCCAATCCAATCCAATCCAATCCAATCCAACATTCTAGACATTATAGTCTCATCTTACGAAGGTACAGTTTGGGAAGGATCCCTCAAGGATCTCCTAAGGTTCCCATGAGGAAGACATACACAGAAGATTACTGATTACTGACAAACTAACACATTGATCAAGTGAGGGCAGAACGGGTCTACGAGCCCTTGAAGCCAGGAAAACCCATTCGCTCTTGTGTTGTGGGGTCTCTGGGTGTGATGATGACACGTTAGATGTCTCCTGAACCCCTCATGTTGCGATGCTGCCAGCGCCCATGTCTCTCTCCAGMAGACGTCCTTAGTGTCTGACTTGGCAGCAGAGCAGGACTTTGCCACCACTGCCGATTGCTTTCCAGATACGTCCTGTGGTCATTGACTGGGCAATGCTGCAAAACTCCCAGCACGGATGTTTAGACTACTTGACGGAGTGACTGATATATAGAGGCTTCTTTCTGCGGTGCTGATAGCGCCTTAGTAATAACATGGAATAGCATTCAGTAAAAACACTTCTCACAAAGAAAAATGACCTTTTTCTTTTCGCTGCAGAAAATACAAATGTGGCCAGAAATCCTCCTGAACGGTTCCTCCACATGCCCTGGCTTCCATGGGGGCTTCTCCATAGGGCCAGCATCGCTCTGCGCCCCACCATGACAGCAGCAGCTCTGCTCCCTTGAGTTCAGCAATGGTTTTAGCAGGGACCTCTCCCCATAGACCGGGGCAGGCAGCAGGAGAGAGGGAGGGAAGCACAGACCACGCAGCTGCAGGGCTTCCCAGGAACCCACTTCATTTATTTTATYCATTTACTTGATAATTATTTATCCATTTATGGCCGGGGGCAATTTGTCCAAAATTGTACCTTATCACCACCAAAACATTGATTAGCATCAGCAGGACATTTTAGTCTATATACGGTCCAGCAGCAGGAGGTTTTAGTGGATTCTGGTGTAAGACTCACTAGCAGCTGGCTTCTTATCACTAGGTCAGCCCTGTAGTATTGACCCGTCTGGGTTCATTGTTTTGCTCAAGAAAGACCACAGAGATGAATTGAGGGGAAATAATCTGGTTCAGAGTGAGGGCATCTATGCATCAGGAAAGGGAGATGKTGCCTTTGATCCTACCTATTTTTGTACGTGCGCAAGTAAGGCATGCTAGTGACATTTTATTACCTACACTTTGCCCATATAAACATGCACACACACATAAAATAAATACAAAATTAGTGTAGGCTCTCCATGAAAGCCTGGCATCAACTCTCAATGCATGCAAATGTTGAAATGCAGAAATAATCTCTTTTTTAGTGTAATAGCTTTAAACATATACATAAAGTGAAAAGTCTATAAAATATAAGACTAAATTTTAGTGGAAAAGCATTTGTAAAAGTTGACAACAGCATAACAAGAACCCTAAACGCACCGAGAGTCTTGCGAGTCCTTGGTAGCAATAAAGTTGCAGCATTCCTATGTTCCTTATTTTTATTTTTTTCATAAAAACACTCTCTTAAAGCTGCTTTCCAAATACTCATGACTTGTAATGATTGCAGGAGAAGCCCACAGTGCAAGCAAGCAAGAGTGGTGGACTTCATAAATCTTCCTGTAGAAGGAATGTTTCCCTCTCCATCAAATCTCCACCAGAGGAGCTGAGTTCACTGTATCAGGAGATTTGTAGAATCTGTAGCATTCTGGATTAATCTTATCTGGAGTGCACACCCTTGTCTCCCCCTTCTTTCTTTGTACTCGCAACTATTGCCTCCAATTTGCCTCACAGCTGCAGCACTAATGATTTATTTTCCCGGGCACCTCCCTCCCACTAGCTGAGCTGTGTCTCCCTCCAAGCYGAAGGAGGGAATTTGCCTGCATGGATCAAGCCTCACCAGGATGGGCTTGCTGAACTTCCACTTCTCTTTGGTCATGACTTCATGCGCTTTACAAAGTTATCCCCGTGTCTCTGCAAGCTGGCGCCAGCTACAGCAGCCCCTGAGCTGCTTTTCCTGACGGAAAGCTGCTTGGCAGAGCRCAGGGCCAGGGACTGGGGCACGGAGAGGTGGCTGCGTTGTCCTCCGTAAGCACGAGCAGAGATTGGCACCAAACTGTGTTCTCGCACAAATAGGCAAACCCAGTTCACTCGCATCTGGAAGCAGCAGCCAGCCAAGTATATTCAGTCTCAAACATTTGGAAGGGGATAGTTTCCTCTGAGTCTTCATGACCCAGGCTACTAGTGATAAAAGGAAATTCACTGCATGTGAGCTAAAAGTTATTTCGGTGCCAAATCCACTCCCTCTCGGTCCCCCTCGCCTTCTCCACTCCTGCCGCATGGCCTCACGCGAAGGATTCGGTGCAGAGCTAAACTTCCTCCGTTTTAGTTCCCTTGTGTTGCTCATCTCAATGTCTTGCCCTCCTTTCCCTTCGCACTTCTTGGAAAGGCCAAGGCGCATCCTTTGGTACCAAGAGAGGTACCTTAGGTATCTAAATTGGAGGAATCTGCTTTTCCAGAAGATTTGGGACACTAACTTTTGTTCATTTTTGTTCATTATTTTTCTTCACATTAAACGACTCAAATTCAAGGCAAAGTCAGATGAGCTCGTTAGGCATCCCCAGGCGGGAGAAGYGGGCCGATTAAAATGGCTTCATGACAATAACAGTTTGCAGTCAAAGAATGGCTTTTTTTTCTGATTGAAATAATGTTTTCTCATTGCTAGTTGACAATGGGATTAACATCCCAGTGGGATTAACATCCCATTAACAATATCAAAAAGGCACCTATCCTAAAGGCACCAGTCCTAAAACCAATGTTTCCTTTTAAAATGTAATTTCAAAACACATGTGTTTACTTTTATCTGAAGCATTCTTTCACTCTTTCTTTTGCTATTTCCCAGCCAAATGCTTGTTGAAATTTGCACTGTAAKATGTCCTTCATTATGGCATTTTGTTCGCTTTTTAGGGAGAAAAAAGATCTGTTCGGAAGTGGTGCTTAACAAGAATCTCCTCACATGGTGGTACACTGGCAAAATGAAAACCACTTTGAAAKGGGGCCTGCAGACAACTTCCAGCAGTGTAGGTAGAGATAATTTGGAGGATGTGACTTAAGTGCATTAATACGCTGACTCTCGTGCATCCAGCAGTGGATCAACAACACTGTTGCTTTACAGCCAGCAGCAAAACAGGACACTGCAGTAGGGTGACAAGAYAAGAGGAAGGGGTGCAAGAAGAGAAAGATGCGGTTCCGGGTGTACAATTGGATGAACAGTGACAGCAATAGAGTCTCTTCTGCCCTACACTCTGGGGCAAAGAGAGTGGAGGATGCGAAGGGCTGTGTATTTTCCTGGGCATGGTTTGATGCGATGGAGAAGAACCTGTGGATGTGGGATCCTAGACTGAATGTGGTGATAGGGGAAGAAGAAGCCATGTCTCCTGTTGTCTGTAGAGAAGATCTGCCACCAAGAGCTGCCAGTGCCAAGGACACATGATGGTTGCCCATTGAACACCTCCCCACAAATAAACCACATTTGGAAGCATTGGTTTAACATGAGAATGGACGTAGCCTGCATCATCTTAGTTCATTTTCTTGAGGAGTAAGGAAGAGGAGTAAACTACAGTGCATTTCTCCAGGGACATCTGCTTGTACCCACCAAAAAGCTTGCTTTGGTAGAGACCTCATATCCATACAATGGTACAATGAATATTGATCAATCCTTAATAAGCAAATTTTGCAAGAGGAAACAAATAGCATTGTGAACATTGTCCATGTATAAAGGTGAGTCTCTTGAGCCTTGAAAAGTGAATCAGTTGAGACTTGAGTCTTTCCACAGGATGGAAGGGAGCCCATTTCTCCCCGTTTTTCCCCAGGACCAGTGCACTGCAACCCCCTTGGAAATTCCAGCCTAAGCGATTTGCCCCAAGGTCGCACAGTGAGTCAGTTTGCACAGTGGGAACACAACCAGGCTATCCTGACTCTCTGTTTCCTATCCTGACCACTGGACTACTCACAGGATATTTGGTCATGCAAATCTCATTCCACAATACCTTGTCAGCAATGTTTTGCCATGAGAAAAATTGTCATCCCCAACAGTGTATAGGAAGCTTTGAAGATAGAAACTGTAAACCCAAACTGCTCTATATGTTCAGAGCTAGAGATCCCACGGTCAGATCTCTCTACAATCAAATATTTGTGGTGAGAGGATCGAGATGAAATGATGCAGTCCTGATAAAATGGCCATTAAAGACCAGATGTATGCACCTGGAAAATGAGGCACACTGCATTAAGCCTAAGGCTACAAATACCCTATTTCCTACTTSGGGTCAGAGCTAAAGTTGAGTGAGATCACTTCTCATGCTGAGAAGATTCTTCTTACTCTTAAAAATTAATGTGAAAAATAAACAACACAAGCCAGGTATCCATGTATGTCACTCCAACCTGGAGAAAAAATTGTTATATTTGTATGTAGAAACACAGTTACGCAGTGAAATAAATATATTCATACAACTGAAAGGAGATTTTATCACTGCAGATGAAACTGTACTCAGCATATTGAAATTAGCATTGAGTTATAGTCATTTRTATATTCAATTATATATACTTTTAGCAAGAGTTGTCTTTCAGCACTTGCACACTCAAGTATCCCTCTGAAACTAGGAACTGCTATGGGTACCCTCTAACTTTGTGTTCAGCTTTATAAATTACTATATATCTGAAATTAAATATATAAATTAAATTTACCACTTTTATTCCACAGGAAAATAAGATTACAGAGAATGTTAGCAATAAAATACAGTTCTCCCCTTGATCTGGCAAAAAAAAAAATAAATACAACTGGCATTTAGAAAACATTTCCCTTGGAATTCTATACAAAGACTGAACTTGTTAGGAACTTTGCAGTAGGATGTCCATTAACTGAGTTTATAATCTATCACCTTTCCATTACAGTGTCTTTAACTGCAACAGAAGACCAAGAAAAATACCATTTTGTCTTAAAAATAGCCACAGTCTCCTTCAGAAGCAGATTACACTGAGATACAACAGACTCTCTGGACGGGAAAAACGTTCCTCATTTYCACATGGTCATATACTGTTAGCATTATTTACACCATGGGGCTTCCCAGATACTCCAAGAAGTGGAGTTCATTGTGTTAAGCTCTGTGGAAACATCATGAAAAAATAGTGCCTGCCTGCAAATAAAAGCTTTATGCTTACACTGTGCCCCTTTGTGCTCTTTTGACAGTGCAAGTCTATTCTAGCTGGCATTTGCCAATACATCTGTAATGCCATAGGGGCTCCATGGAAAACAGGATTCTCGGTGTGTAACATGGCTTTTAATGGTCATGTGCCACCACAGATGGGAAAGTCGAGCAGCCAACCAGTCATGTCTTCGCCTTCTTTCTAGCTCCTACTACCCTTTCTCCTCATCTTATGGCTGTTAACAGTCCAGAAAGTGGGTGTAGGATACTCCTGGGTGAGACCTTTGCACATATTTGTGCATACAGGAGCACTTAACAGCTTTGTCATCAGGTGACCCACACTACAAGATGCATCTTTTCATTCAACAAATGCTCTTCCCAATGAAAGGTAAAAACAAACTTTGTGTAAATGCAGTGACTGCTTACACTGCAGCTGGCTCACCTGATATAAGAAACATTGGAGACCTCTCCCATGGGCGATGAACCACTTAACCTGCCAGGAAGATGAGGAGCAACTAGCTCTGAGAGACGAGTTTTGAGGCAAACACTCATATTCAGTGCTCTTTTCTTGGCTGCTAATAGTAAATCTGAGCAAACAAGCAAGCATGGACACCAGCAGCAGCAGCAGAAGGCATGATTGCAGAGTGTGTGATTTCCAGGTGAGACTGCTCTTTTTCTCAACCAAGCTGCCAGCTCCACTTTGAACATACAGTACTTTTCCTACCTTTTTACCTGCTTGGGTGTAAATCTCCTATGGGCGATAGCAAAAGCCGAGATAAGAGAGGGCTGATAGGGGGAAAYCACCCAGCATCCAGGTGCAAATATTCCTAAGCAGGAACATGGAAGCATAGCTGTGCCAACTGTCTGTGGCCAAAGCCAGCTTTACTTCCAGTTATGCATGAGATCTTTCTCCTCATTCTCTACCTGCATCTTTCCCTTTCCTTGTGCCTACATGTCTCCTGAATAGATTTTTCTTCAAAGAAAATATTCACAGTTTCAACAGGATCTTGACAGAGGGTGTTTATACATAGCTAAGTTTAGAAAATGACATTTATTGGCAATATCCTTTAGGGAAAAATAATCCACTGACTTGAGAGAAGTACCTGTTCCTACAAGCTCCCTGAAGAGCAGTAGTGCAGAGTGCTGCATGGTGATTGCATCTCCATCTTCTCCATCTTCTTTCAATCTTTTTTCAGAAGATTGCATCTTCTGGCACTCATGGAAGACCCTAAAAGTCAGAGATGTTCACAGGGGAAGCCAACTACTTTCCACCACAAATGCTGGCTACAAGTCTTACTGCCAGGGAACCTCACTTATGATCTCATTTGTTCTTAATTGGTGACTGACAAAAACTCATGAGCAGGACCAAAATCTGAAGCATTTCCTGTAGATAAGTAAGAATCTAGATACTTTGATGTATGTGTCCACCCTGTCCAGGGGGGTTATGATACTTATGGGGAGAGTTTGAATCCAGATGTAAATGCATCTATTCTCCTCAGTGGAACCGGGTACCATGGAACTCCATTTGCTGTTTTCTAGCTCTGCATTTGTTAATAATGCACTTCACCCTCTGCTTCCAGTCTTTGCTTCCAGCAGAACTCAAAGATTGACTTAAGACCCACTTGAGTCTTATCACCTTCTTTAATTCACCCAGTTCGGCTGTACTGTCCCGAGACAACAGTTTAGAAAGCTGCACATGACTCAAGTAATCAGAAATTTTATTTTATTTTATTTTATTTTATTTTATTTTATTTTATTTTATTTTATTTTATTTTATTTTATTTTATTTTATTTTATTTTATTTTATTTTATTTCCTYCTCATAAAYAGCATAACAATTATACAGGTGTCTTTATATATATGTGTGTGCATACATTCATACAGATATACATATTTCCCGTTGTCTTGATCAGAGACAGAAAATCTTCTGTGTGAAGATTTTTTCTGTGTGTAGTCTGTGTGAAACAGATAGATGTCATTTACCTCAGGAGCATTTCAGCAACCCWGTAAAGAATTCTATAAAACCTCAAAGAAAATCTGTCTACAGTAGAAATAGAGTAATTTAATTTACATTCACCCAGTGCTGGCTCTGGGTTTGCTGCAAGTCTGGACAAAAATAAATATATTGAAAATTTACTATACACATGGCTAAAACCCAGCTGAGGGTCAAAAGAAGTTGACATGCCTTCTTCTAATGGGTTAGTGCAAATCTCACCTGTATATTCAYATTTCATTGTTAATCCAGTCCTTAGTTTGGTTCTTTCATTGAGAATGACCTGCTTTGTCTTCATTTTTTTTCTGTCCCTGAAACAAAAGGTTTGTGTAATGGCTACACAGAACAGCTGCTTGGACTATGCATATGCTAGTTTACATTAGACTGGTTTTTCTTGAGAAAGTCATAGTTTAAACAAATGGCTATGTCTATTTTAATCATTTTTGTCTTCTTTTGAAGTGTTTTTTCAAACATTAGCTTTTTTTTCCTTCAAAATCAAGTTTAGCTTTACAAATTAGTCTACTCTGTCATGTCCCCTTTAAACACAGCTGTTACTACAATATAAACTTAGGTTTTAAAATGTAGATAAACAGTTACAAGAAAGAGGACTTCAAGTGTTTTTAACACATGGTCAGTTCTTGCTCACTAGATTTTCCTTGGTTTAAAATCAGAATTCAGAATACACACTGTATTTCACAGATTTCATTCCTTCAATGATGATAACACTGACATAACGCCTTACAGTTTCCAAGTGATGAACAGGGAGACACCAACTAATAATCATCCAAATTCCTCTGTGGTAGAAGAAAGCATTATTTTATAGGTGGTGAAATGAAGTTACGTGGTTATAGGAGGAAACATTTGCAACTTTTTCCCACTGTGACAAACACAGTTACAGCCCTGTCAGCGATAAGAGCTGTTGGAATCCCACCAGTACTCCAATTACTATATTGTAATTCTTTATATAGCAGCAGCCTTTAAGAGCATAAGTCAAGGTCCAGGCCTGAGTCACTGTAGCTAAATGGTTGGTCGCTGGCCCATAAAACTTATATAATAAGCACAAGTGAAGATGGATCATCAGTTATCACAAGGAAATGAAGCTTAATGGAAAGTACTAGGTAACAACTTATAATTCAGAAAGTTTGTGACTTGGGAGTTCAGATTCTCTTTTTAAAAGTTTATTGGAAACCATTCAAGGGGACATAGACTTCTCAGTCACTTTTAAATAGATACAGATACCTTTGGAAAAATTATGTATACTTATTAACAGCAAAGACTCACGAAGTCACCGTATTGGTAGAACTTGTGCTACCACTGTAGATTTGTCAAAAATAAGCACCAACATTTAGAAAATGAGAAGACAGATCAAGGTCATCACCAAGTGATCTAGTCATAGAAGCTCAGAGCAGGAAGTAAAAGTCTCTTCACTGAGACATTAGATGCTTGTCTTCTCTGGACATCATTGCCTCTCTTTAACAGAGCTATTTCCTGCTTCTCCTGAACATTGTGCTAGTATTTGTAGCAGCGAGGCTCACTGGGACATTACCACCCTGTTGAAAGAACGTCAGTCATRTAATGAAAGAGTAATTTTAATGTGAATATTTCTGTGAACAAGAGAAAGGGCATAGGTAACACGAGTCTGAAGCAATGTTTCCTTTTAATGAATTAAGCATGACTTCAGACTTAGGAAGTACTAAAATAAAGTGAAATTATGAATGAACTCTCCTGTCGTGGTTATCTCTAACAACCAAAATTAAAGTGTATGTATTTCTGCTGCATTTATATCAGTCAAGTGGGAATGACTACAAAGCCATTCAATGTCTAGCATAAAATATTATACCATTCATTTTTCTACAAGAGTGCATGCCAGTTCCTGCAGATGAAGTTACGAGTGCTTTCATCCTGGAAGCTCATTTTCAGATACTTAAAACTATGTTAAAACATCACCTTTTTGGAATGTGTGTTTCCAATGTTGAACTGAACTGCTTTAAACAAAATTGGATAGGTCTTTTGAGAAAATGGAGACTGAAATAATATGTTAGGAGCACTATAAAAACTACTTGTGCTTTTCTTAAATTGAGAACAGTTGCTTCTTAGGAAACACAACTTTTAATTTGCCATGAGTGGTAGGCCTTGGCATCAGACTTCATCCTCTATAGAAATTAGGTACCAAAATCCCTTTTGAAGCCACAGTCTTTACATTGTAGCTTAGTTCCTTGGAGAAGATTAGTTTAAATTTGAAAGAGTTCAGAGCAATATGTTTGCAGGTGCACAGTAAATTTTGTCACAAATGGACTATTGATGCAGGAAGAAGGATATTTATAGTTAGGCACTAAAACCAGGAAAGACACAGAGGATTAAGATTAATCTCACTTGAGCCACCAAGCAATTTTGGTACCTAGGTCTGGACAGTCAGGTGAACTGAAGGGAAATTCCAGCACAGAATCTGGTTTGCTGTTATTTTATAGAGAGCTGAATGCAAGAGTACACATAAGAAAATGGATTTTGACTTCTAATTGGTGGATACATATAAAATAAGCCTGCATCTCCTCCTCTTTCCATAAAATACACAAAGAGTATGGCTTCATAATAGGGTATATCGAGGGGCATAATGGCAAAAGAATTCTTATTTATTTATTTATTTATTTATTTATTTATTTACTCATACCAACCTTCACCCTACTGTCCATGAAAATTAAGCAGACTAAAGTCAATGGATTGCTATCTAGCAAATAAAGGAATCTCTTGTTCTGTTCTTTTTTTTCTTATATACACCTAAGAAATTCACCTACACTAAAAAAAAAAAAAAAGAGAAAGAGAGAAAGAGCAAAAACAAGGGGAAAGAGGGAAAGGAAAAGGGGATAAAGGGAGAAAAGGAGTGAAGGTAAGAAAAGAAAGAAAGAACGGAATAAGGAAGAAAGAAAAAAGAATAAGAAGAAAGAATGACAAATAGAGAAGGAAGAAAGAAAGGCAGGAACTTATGGACACAGTTTAGCAGGCATGGTGTTGATGGGTTCACAGTTGTACTCAATGATCTTGAAGGTCTTTTCCAACCATAATGATTCTATGCTTCTATGATTCTAGGAAGAGACATAGAGAAAAAAACAAAGAAGGAGGAAAGAGAGAAGGAAGGAAGGAAGGAAGGAAGGAAGGAAGGAAGGAAGGAAGGAAGGAAGGAAGGAAGGAAGGAAGGAAGGAAGGAAGAAAGGAAGGAAGGAAGGAAGGAAGGAAGGAAGGAANAAGAAAGGAAGGAAGGAAGGAAGGAAGGAAGGAAGGAAGGAAGGAAGGAAGGAAGGAAGGAAGGAAGGAAGGAAGGAAGGAGAAAAAAAAGAGCAGCTAGTCAAAATCAAGCAGCCCGTACATCCTCCCACACCTTTGTCCTCCGACAACAAAGACTTTGATTGCAATGTTCTGCTACTCTCACCTGCAAAACACTTTGCTTGTCTTCCCATACGGTGGATAGTTCATGGGTGAACAGGATAGAGAATTTTATGGTGCCTCTTGCTCTCCTCCCCTGCTCCCTTTTCCTAGGAAATTGTATATGAGGTGGATAAATGAAAAAAAAAATGTAAGGAAAATATGGTGTTTTAAAAAACAGTTACTTTATCAGAACCTTGGTTACCTTGACAAAATTTTGCTGCTTCCTTTACAGAGAGGTCCTATTTAAAGGCAAGAGGCTAGGGACGGTTGGTAGTTTTGTTGGTGGGGCCTCAGAGCCCACACAGAAATGAGCCAGTTTGGACTGATGAACACACATTGTACAGGGAAACCTCTGGCATTTCCCTAGTTCCCAGATCCACCATGGCAGTGATCTGACACAATGTCATTTGTCCCATTTTTAATAGAAATGTATGTGTCACACATCTGTACTCTCATGAAAGCAGTTCCTCTTGTGCACAGAGCTAACAGGCTTTTTGGTAAAGAACAAGGCAAGAAATTTCATTTGTTGAGTTATACACCAGAGGGAGTCCCACGAATGTAGTACAAACATCCTGATATTACCAAAGAAAAGTCACTTTAAAGTTGTACATAAAAAAAAATGACAGGACTCAAGAACTGTGGTCTGTAATTCATGCCATAGCTCCTCCTGCCTGCAAAAATTCATGACCATCGAGCTTCAGCTACACTGCACTTTTCATATGCAGCCAAAATCAGGGACTATTGAAAGTGATATTGCTCTTTATATTTCCAGAATAGATCCTCATCTATTTCTAAATGAGAAAACCATGTGAAACTGATTTCATGTAGGTGATATTAGATATTAAGTTTCATGTAGGCTTGCATGAAACAAACATGTTTCCCACATTTGGAACTGCTTTAAGACAATATCTACAACTTCCCACCCTGCACAAAGCACACAAGAACTGAGAGCCCTTCTCTTCTCCCCACTTACTCCTTAGGTGAATTTGCTAACTTCCATGGCCTTTGCCCCCTGAATTTTGACATCAACTTGTCTGATGAAAGCACTCCATTAATAATTCTATTTTCATCCATTATGATTTCTTTTCCCATGCCCTCTGGAAATGTTGCAAATTTTAATGCAGCAGACAAGCCAGTCTAGTTCTTCCTTTCAGCTGTTTCCCCTCTCTGTAACATTCAACTTCTCCCGACAGAAATGTCATCCAGAAACCTGCCATACACATCCTTAATGACCTCAGAAGTTAACTTCAAATGTAGGCTTCGAACCATGGTGGAGATAAAGAGGGTCAAATGCAGTTTCTAACATTTTGGCAGGTCTCCTTTCCTACTTTCTTACTACAATTTTTTTAATCAACTAAATGCACTTTGTTTTGGCTTTTGCATTCATCAAGCTATTTATAGAACAGGTCAACTCATGTAACTGAAATTCTTCAGTAACATAATGCAAAGAAGGAGTGCCTTCTTTGAGGGCAACTCTGTTAATTAAAGGAAAGGCTCGTACTGTGTGAACATTTGATAATTCTGACTGTGGGCTGAGTTGCTGCTGCTCTTTGTCTGAGAAATTCAGACTCCATTAGGCTGATAGGCAGTGCTCTTCTGAGGAAACTACAGTCCTTGTGGCCCTTCCTGTTTCCTTTCAACATTCTTAATGTGATAGTGGAAGAGGATATCCTAAGGTCAGACATTAAAATGTAAAGTTGTGAGGTGATGATTAAATGGGAACTCAGTGAAAACTTCACTTTTCATTATTTTAATATAATCCAGCCTGTGCTGATATAATCATTTCCATAAGATATTTAAGGTAGTTATAGAAATGATGAAAAGAAAAGCTTTTCATTTATTATCTTAATTATATTTTGTGTGTTATCTTTTTTTTTTTCCCAGAGACCAACATTAACTGTTCAGGTTTAAGTCTCTCAAGTCTGTTTTAAAAGACAAAAATATATTTTTTCAGCTCTGAATGGCTCTTTGATCTTTTAAAAATATAATGCCTCAAAAAGTGTGGCCACTTCAGTTACGATTCATCAACATTTTCTATCATAACCCCTTGYTTTCATGGACTTGTAACCTCCTGAAAAAAATCTTTTGGGCTGAAATTGTCCATTTTCAGTCACTGCCTGATGGCAATTACTTTGTAAAATTGAAGAGCAATCCCTTCAGCTATTTTTTTTTTTCTGAGAACAGCAGAGAAAAAAAGAAGCGAGAATTTTCCCATAGTGAGTAGACTTCTGGATGCAACTATTAGCAAAATCCTCTGAAATATTAGTCCTGAAGCTGGTTGACCAGATTACACTTTTCTGTGGACTGGCATTGTTCAGTTTCTTCTTCATCACATGGTTGTCCTGCATCTGTGACTGGCTTTGATAAGAGGCAGTTTTCAGGCTGATGGACTTGCAGGATTCCCAACCGGTCCTGAGCTTGGAGAGAGGCACATGCCTTTCACAAAAGTGCTGCAGTCAAAGATCAAACACAGCACTCACCTAAGTAGCCAAAGTGGAATCTTCTACAAAATAAGGTGGTAAAATAAAGTGTTTTGGCCCAGGCAGTGAACGGAGAGTGCCTGGAGTGCCACGATCTTTGTTTCTGAGCTAGCAAAATTCACATACACCATACACTGGTTTGAAGCCTTCAAGAAGAAGGTTCACTCAGCGACACAGGAATGCCTTTCAGTTCATCTTTCCCTTCTTTAAAAGCCCATAGTATTAATTATTTGCCTTTTTAAAGTGGAGACTCCCAAGTATGGAAGATGAGTGGCTAGGTTAAGGTTGGTGGGTGCAACTTTCCTTTCTCCATTTCCTGACATTTTGTGACTTTAAGCGTGCATCTGGAATGAGCCCTAGGTACAGGCGTTTTCCCTCCATTTAATTTTAGGTTAGTTCAGACTGAGTACAATAACCTTGGTAAATTAAAATGTCACGTGGTTTCCTCCCTGCAAGTTCAGCAGATGCGTCTGCACAGCTCTAACTAACGAAGAAGGGTTAGTGCAGAAATGGAGAGCTTGCCCTCCAAGCACATCACGTCTTTTCAACGTTTACAGCATTAATGTGCAAACAAATAAACAAAGCAAATTCTGAGTGAAATTCCAACCTGAGCAATATATTTGGATGAGCTGTAGTCCTCTCCTGTCTGACATTAGGCCTTCATTTGGAAAGAAAGTTCAGTGGAAATGCATGGAAAAGCTGATGCAGTAAGATGTGCTAAGGTTCGGCATGTCAGTAAAAACTTTGAGACTAGTCTCCAAGTTCCTACACCTGGCTGGGATTGCAATACTTTTCTAGCTCATGTCCAGCAATTACTTGGAGTCTGAGCTAACTGTGGGCCTGTGCAAGAGGTCATGAATCCAGTTGTTCTTATGCTCTTAAGTCTGGTATTTTCGACTTTCCATTTCTCTCTCTTTTAGAAAGGAGGCTGCTGCTGCCTCACCTCGTGGAGAGGGAACAGACTCATGATATTTTGAAGAGACGTGAGGGACGTTGTTGGACAATGCTGACCTCTTTCAAGTCCCATTACGCAGAGTCAAAAGCTCTCGGCACTTCTCAGGAAGCGTTCAGCAATTTGCCGGAATGGGCTCTCAGGATCTGGGTCACCTAATGAATTTTAACAGAGCGGAATCACATTATGAATGGAAAGCACCAAATAGCAGATACTTTTCGTTATTTAAACTAGGCGCCCACAATTTCTGAAATACAATTGACTTCTTTCAGTCCCGGCCCCATCRCCTAACCGCCCAGGGATGACAGGAGGATTTGGAGAGTTCAATGTGCAACTGAAAACTGGCTTCAGAATGGCATTATGTATTAATGATTCCCAGAACAAATTTGTTTGGTTCACAAGTGAAAAGCTGAAGGGTTTTATAACTGCCAGCACTGCAAAATCCCTCGGGGATGTGAAGGTCAAGCTTGCGCTATTTCCTCCTCACACATCATCATCACCGTCATCAGCAGCAGTAAAGATTACGAGGACCAAGCAGTGCCTCTGTGACGCCTGCACAACCTCCGACACATTTTGTGGGGTTACACAGATGGGACGAATTGTCCTCCTTGGACTGAGCTACCGGTCCATGGTGGATGGGCGGACGGAGCCGTGCTCCTGGGCTCTCCTGCTGCCTCTCCTGTTGGGGAGTGGGTCTCGTGGTGGGGAGCAGGTGTTGTTGCTGTGACCGACCCTACTTTCATGTGACCTCAGCCACCTCAAACCCATCTCAGTGGGTGGGAGTGATGTAGACTAGAGGCTGGGCTGGGGCATGTTGCGCAGCCTGTGCAGGATCTCAGGATCAGACTCTGCATGATTTCAAAGCCTTTCCATAATAGGAACCCAATGATGCAAGCAAGAAAGCAGATGGGTTGTGCACTTGGAAAGTTGGTTCAGGGTCATTTTCAAGTCTATGATGGCTTTGTCTTTCCCACGGGCTGGTGCTGCCTACCTGATGCAGGTTCGGATGATGAATAACACCCAGGACTGTGGTGCACCGACACAGGAAAGAGCAGAAGAGGAAAATTCATATAACTACAAAGCCCAAAATTTTGGGGAGGATTTTGCTGTCACTGTTTGTTGGTTGCCTAAATTAATTTTTGAATAATGTACGCGCTTGGATACTCAGAGCAGAATACTAGTTCCTAGAAGAATCTAGTTCCCTTGGCATCTAACCTGGTATTTCTGTCCCTTAAGAGAAGTGGGCACCAATTTTCAGATTAATTTTTTTTTTATATATAGATTATCTTTTTCCTTTGGAGTGAATTAAAAAATTAAACTTACTTAGGTATAGGTTCAGTCAGGTCCATTTTAAACTCTATGTGGTCCCAGAGAATGCACTAAACTTACATGTACCATACACACATATCTACACATGCACACATATATATATATATATTTACACATACCATATGCACAAATTATTGCCATTATTTCTGCATGTATGCTCAGCACGTGTCTGAGCTGTAACCCATGGGGAAGTCATTCTAATAACAGGTATGCCATGGTTGGCAGTCAAGGGAAGGGTAATAAGCAGTCGTTGTAGCTGTTGGCCAGCGAAAGCTCTTTGGGCTCCCTGTCTACTGCAGCTGGGCACAGCTGGGGGGTTGTCCAGCTTCTTCAGGCTCATTTTTTAATTTCACTCATCCTTGGTGGCTGTGAAACAACCAGCCAGACCTCCTGGGCAGTCAGTTGCAGAGGCAGTGTGAGTAATTTACACATGAACAGTATGAGTTACCATGCTGGCAAGGAAGGAAAGTGTACAGGAGTGCAGGATGGTGTCATTTACGTGCCACAGGGAGCAAAGAACAACTTTGGAGAAGGGAAGTCAAGCAGCAGGGTGAAGAATGAGAGCTAACATAAAGGCACCAACCATGCGCTCCTCACAAACTCTTGTTAATAAGTCTCACTACCACAGGCTCACCCCTTGCTCTCAGCAGGTATCCACTTACAGCAGCTTGCAGGCAGGTAACTTACAGCACCATGTTTCAGTTGAATGCCTGCTCTTTCACAGGGCGCTGATGATAAGCAGGTGCAGCAAAGAAATCCTCCACAGAGAGAACTAAGAGAACTTTCAACCACTTCTTAATATGACAATAGCCTCTTCTTAACAGTATATATAGAGAGAATATATAGTTATGTATCTATATACACTAGATATATAGAATACATCTATATATACTAGATAAATAAACTCTAGGTAACAGTCAGTGTTGGTGTAAATCCATTGACCCTCATTTTTTTTGTGCAGATCTCYATGGGAAGCCTCTATATTTACTTGCCACCATTAACACCAGATTCCAGACAATACTTATTATTTACTTATAGACTAAATTTCACTCTTATTTGTGTGTTAAAAACCTCTAGCAATTATTTATGTCAAGTAGCTAATAACTGCTGGAAAACACTTTCAGTTGAGGTAGGCCAGATGAGGTGTCCCATGCTTGCTGCCTGGGCCGCTTTCCCCACAATACCTTGCTACGTGACCAAATACACATCCTTCAGCTCACCTTTCAAAAAAAAAATTAAAAAATCCACATATCATCTTGTATCCTCCACAGATKTTCACCCGCAGTCATCGACCAACTGGACTAAATCTTGAACAGCTGTGGTTCTGCCTTTTCTTTTCTGCATCTTGCTTATTCCCTTTGTGGTGAAAGGGAATACAAGTTTCTTTGGGTTTTCTGACAGTTGTTCCATCATGATCTACTGCTGTCTTGGACCAAACGGGCCTTTAACAATACTCAGCCTAGAAATGCATGTAGACAAGGSCTTATTCTGTTATTGTGTTCAGCTGAGATTGTAACTGGAATCTTTTTGCAGTGAAGCACAAAGTAGCTAATTCAATCAGAAAATTGGAACGTGTTTTACTCAGGCTATTCTGTGGATTTCACATTTCTCTAGTTGAAGTTCCTAACAAGACAAGGTCCTACTCATTTTTTTTKATTGTTTGTTGGTTTTGAAGAGACTAGACACAAACACCCCCCACACCTTCRTATATTTACCTCTGTTTATCCATACATCTATTTACCTATATATGTGTRCATACATATATGTGTACATATACATGTATATATAGCTGCATATAACAATTCATACATTGTTTTACATCAAGTACTGTAGCAGAAACTGATCCCTCATAATTCATTGTTTTCTTCAGCCTTGGATTTATATACWGTCCCAGTGGTCCTGGTCTTTGCCCGTTCTTGTCAAAAAGATTGCATTCAGCCTTTTTTTTTTTTTTTTTGGCCTGACAAGTTTTGACTCCTTTATTCCCTAGGACTGAAACACCTCTCAGGAGAGCAGCAGCTCTCTTGGTGTGACAGCAGGCTTGTGTCCTCAGGCAAAGCTCTCCCTGCTTCCTGCCATCCCTCCCCAAAGCCACCTACGTGCTTGTGCTCAAGGTCTCCTCATCTTTGTTCTCTGTAGGTGTGAGTGTGTCCATGGGTCTGGGCCCCACAGGGAGGGAGAGCAGAGGAGGACCAGCAAAGGACAAAACCCATCTCTTTACCTCCTGTGCATCTGCTCTCTTGGGCTGCAGGGCCTTAGGTCTCCTCCAGCATAGATACCCCTAGGATTTCATGACAAGGTAGTCGGTGTTTGGAGCAGCTCAGAATGCTCAATGTGTTGTGGACTAGTCCCAGCTCATGCAGTAGGGCAGCTTGGACTTCTCTGAGGAGCTGGGATTGGCCTATCCTTTGGGCTAAGTTTCCAGAGCCTCCTCCTTGGTCCTTCAGCTCTTCCTTTCCTGTGGGTTTTCCAGGCACAAAAAAAGAAAAAAGAAGAGAAGAGGCCAGACATGGTAGAGTCTCTGACCCCAGTGCAATTATTCCTGGGGGTCAAAGGGCCACCAACTGGCATCTTATTTGTCTTGTTAGGGTCCCTGGCTAAGACAGGAAAGCAGGGGTTACATAAGCAAAACATAAAAGCAATTTTTTTTCTGGGCAATGAACAGATCAGGTGAAGGCTGCTTCCTTTCTTCCATCTGCAGCAATTTAGACSCTTTTAGGCAGAACAAGGGGCTACACAAAAGCCAGGGGCCAACTACGTGTTTTGGTATTGTGTGGGTCTAATTCTTTAATCCCATGTCATGCTTATCAAGTGACCAGTGACTGACTGAAATGAAAAACACCAAAGTATRTATTTTAAAAGTGCAAAAATGGAATCACTTAAACCATCGTTAATTAAAAAGGAGACTCTACCTGCAACAACAAGCAGATCAAATTTTGCTGGTTGTAAGATCACACATCTGCAGTGTCATCTGCAACAGGAACCAAGCGCTAATTGCCTGATGCTATTAGACACCTTGTCAACAGTGAACTAGGGCTCTCTGTGATCACAACTTTGGAAAACCAAGTCCTTTCTTTATGCTTCTTCTGCTTTTGTGTTTTCCAGTGGAGCTGTTTTTCTGGCGCTGATAATACTCTATATCTACTGTTTTGAAACCCACTTCTGAAGAAGTGCACAGAGTAAGTTTTCACACAATCTGGATTCACTAATTGGAAAAAGACTTGAGACAAATCTGATCAGCACCGTGTTTCCCCATGTCATCACGGAAGGGCTGATATTCTTCAAAAGACCTCAAGGAATGGTGGTGACACATTTAATTTTCAGAAGAAGGAAGAAAACAGGAAGATTAAAATAAAAATGCTAAGTACAATGTATCATCTTGCCAACAAGATCTTGTCTTGCAAAGCCATTATTCAGAACAAGATGAAAATATGAGGAGTTTGACCGCAATTTTTTTCAGCTGCCTTTCCTGGGTTCAAAAATATGATCTTTGGACAATTTTAAATGATTGAAAAAGAGCTGCACCAAATTTACAGATTATGCTGTGCAAAATGAAATAATGTTAACCATGATGTTTAAGAGCATGTCACTCTCCTAGAAATTTCCTTCACCTCTTAAGTATCATAGTAAGGTTGAGTGTTTTATATCTACAGGATATAGGTGAGGCAAATGCTTGTGAAGAGTTTGCTCTGTAAGACAACCTGTACACTGGTAGAGGTAATCCTATCAATAGCTATAGCCATATCTAAATCTGTGTATTGACTACTATCATGGATGATGCTGTGCTGGTTTTGCTTGGCAAACTGATTTCGGTAGGAGAAGTCCCAAATATACATTATTATGGACAAGTTATGACCTTGTCTATTAGAAACTAGCAGTGCAATATTGTGAAAGAAGGGCTCCACAAGAGCTAATTTGGCAACTCAGATGGAAAAATAAAAAGGATCTGGTATTTCTGTAATTCAGAAAATCTTTAAATATTGAGCAGAAAATGCATGGGTTGTATATTGCAGTCACAGAAGATCTGTGGCCTGTGAAAATACCTATTTATTTCAGTCTGTGCACCAGATCAAAGGCATAACTCACTCTAGGAACAAATCCTCGAGGAAGACGGGGTGAAACGCCTGAACTTTTAAAGATGAAGGAAGTTTCCAGGAATACATCAGAACTGAAGGAAGAACTCAAATCTTCACATTCACAAGAGAAATATTACAGGACAATGACCTCAGAAATAGTGGATTCTAATCATTATTCAGCATACATATGGGCAGAAAGTTTACACCATTATTTTAATTTTTGAGATGCTCAGAATAACTCTACATGTTTTAAAAAAGAAGCATTCAAGGAGCTACAGTTCCTCTTTCAATTATAATATGTTTATTCTCATTCCCTTCTTGCAAAATAACTAGAAGATTTCCAAAATATTAATGAAGATATTTCAGAAACATTTCAAAGGTTGTCTTCCCGAGACGCTAAGTTTTGGAAAACTTATGCTGTGTGAAATGAAGAAAAAAAACTTAATTGGAAGATTATATTAAATCTCTGAATTGTATTTCTTCATTTAGAAAACATTTTTAAAAGATTCTAGCTTTAGTTAGTACAATTTAAATATTTTCCATATTGACCTTAACCTTGTTATATGAAGATATGTCCTACACTTAGCCAAAAAGCATAATACTATTTGTTTTCTGCATTGTTGCAGTTGACAAAAATTATTTTGGTGAGACACATGATGCAAAGACAATTTACTGMTCAGCAGGGAAGGAAAAGGTGTTTTTAGTTTGAAATAGGACAGTCTTGGCTCAACTACTGCATGGTTTTATAAGTCCACTAGGACAAAACTGGTGACCTACAGCTTACAGGTGCCATAAAATAATTATTTTCAAGAAATGAGACACAATCAATCATGTGTGTATAACTCTTGATTTCTTATCATTACTGAAAGGAATAGTGCTAAAAGGAATGATAAAAATAATGTTATCATGAGTAAATAATCAATTTTTTAACAAAGTAAGATAACATAGTTCTGTGTCATACTCCATCTCTCCTCTACAAACAAAATCCCTAAATCTTAAGTAAAAAACATCCTGTATCCCAGTTGCAGTATCCTGTGTCATCCTACTTTTTTTTTTTTTGTGGAAAAGAAATATAAAAGTAAAGAAAAAAACATGTCCTCATTTATATGGTTCTCATTTGGATCCCTTCATTCAAGATTAATTGAAGATGCTGTTAAATATATATCTAATGAGGAATAGTGTTTTAAAATTTTAAAATCAACTCTTTCCAGGTTTTGTATGTGAACAGAAAAAAAATGCAGTAAAGCAAATGGATAATGTCTTATAAGTCTCAAGCAGTAAAAAAAATGCTTCCTTTGTCTAGTTTTAATTTTTATTAAAAATGGATAAAATAAGAATATAATAGGAAATGAGAGGAAAGAAGAATAGAAAAGAAAATAAAGGAAGGGAAAGGGAGAGAAAATGAGAGAGGGAAAGGAAAAGGGAAATGGAGAGGGAGAGGGGGAGGAAGAGAGAGGGAGAGAGAAAGAGAGAGAGAACGAAAGGAAGAGAGAGAAAAAGAGAGAGAAAGAGAGAGAAAGGAAAGAAGAAAGAAGGAAAGGAAAGGAAAGGAAAGGAAAGGAAAGGAAAGGAAAGGAAAGGAAAGGAAAGGAAAGGAAAGGAAAGGAAAGGAAAGGAAAGGA
>NW_020456210.1:1183658-1204398 GCF_003342845.1 Nothoprocta perdicaria | reverse complement strand
AGGAAGGAAGGAAGGAAGGAAGGAAGGAAGGAAGGAAGGAAGGAAGGAAGGAAGGAAGGAAGGAAGGAAGGAAGGAAGGAAGGAAGGAAGGAAGGGAGAGAGAAAATGAGCACTGGATTTGTAAGACTCTCCTTTTACCAAGATGTTATCAGTCACATGAGCAAAGAGTTGTGATTGTAAACTTTGCTCTCATGTGCAATATGTCAATTGATTTGTCCCATTTCTCCAGCTTGCATAATTGTTCTCAGAGAAAATCTAGCCTTTCCTAGACAGGCAGCGACTGTAGCCAGCACCGCTCTCATTCCAGTCACATACCTTTTTTTAGGCAGTATGTTGCATACAAAGAAACCATTGTAGTTTCATTTCTGCCAAATGTGATACAGCTTACAGGACACAAAGGAGTGGAATGGTTTCTTTTAATAGATCTTGAACTTCCAAGTAAATATATGGAGGTTGCTCAAGCACGAACCTCTGAAAACTGAGCTCGGCAGCTTTGATGGTGGGAGCTCAAACAAACCAAACTCAGCAGGGCTCGCCTAGCAGTAATTGCAATAAACAACACACAAGAGCTCCCAGATATTGCTCAATTGAGTACAGCATTGGCGATCTGCCAGGCATCTGAAGGCCACTTTTGATGTGCACACAACATGCGTGGTGTGCGTCTGCCCTGTGGCTTGTGGGGCAGGATGGCCCAACCGCGGCTTGGACTTTGGTAGCTGCTCTCTACCAGCAACATGGGCTGCATATAGAGCTGTGGAAGCCATCAGGTGAACTGCTGATGTCTGMGGGTCACATTTGGTCTGAGTCTCCCCTGGTGCTTAGGTCAAGAATTAATAGGTAAACAAGTCACGGAGAGCAGTAACACATCCAAATGCAGATGTTGTGACCTAAATAAACAAGGCCAGCAGCACGTTCCATTCAGAGGAGTGCTACTCGTAACAACAGAGAACCTCTTATTATATATACAGCAAAATAATTTTGGCAGATTATGCCACTTATTGAAGAAAATAGTTGGTGTAGAGAAGAGTCTGCTCCTGTTCCCATTGAAGTCACTGTCAATACTACAGTTACCTTCCTATGAACAGTGAGTTTTGCAAAGAGTAAGACTGTGTGTTCATTGCAGAAGAGCCCTGTGAGGTGCTTGGTGGGATAATTCTTCACAGAGGGAACAAGGAGCAATTTCCCAAGTAGCAGGGAGTAACTCCCCTGCTGTCTCTGCTCCTTGCTCTTCTCCACTGTCTTCCCCATAAAATATATTTGAATGCATAAAGCTGACCTCCTCCTCATGCAGAGAAGCATCCTGAGGAAAAACAAAAGCTGGATTTTCTTTTGAATTTGACAATATGGGCAGAATCGCTTTTTTGTAGTTATTACTCCAGTGGACAGGATGCTAGGGGGAAATATTACTGTCAGAAATAGTGTACTGAATTAGAGAACCTCAACTGGAAGGCAGTAATGAAAAGAGTAGGCAGTGATGGTATTAAAAGTGCGTGACATGATGTTTTGTTCAAAAAGCAAATTGCTGCTTTTGGACACATTCTGAGGGAACTTAAGTAAATCAGTGTCATGAAGCACTCCCCTTTTCACAGCTCAGGA
Source organism: Nothoprocta perdicaria (assembly GCF_003342845.1). NCBI lineage: Eukaryota > Metazoa > Chordata > Aves > Tinamiformes > Tinamidae > Nothoprocta > Nothoprocta perdicaria. Next base: position 1,202,802 of record NW_020456210.1, on the reverse strand, counting down.
CTCAAGTAGGAGACCCTGCTGTATGTTGGTGAGCACTTAGTCACAACAGCAGTCCCATTGTCTCCATGAGCATAACTCGTGTAGTCTGTTTTATTCTGGGTTCCTCCATTCAGAAGAGCTAGTGAGAAGCCAGAGCAGTCTAGAATCTAACAACAAAATTGATAAAAATTTCAAGGGCCACAATAATAGAAATAAATGACTAATCAGCACATGTGGTCATAATAAATCAATCATTATGGAAAAAAAAATTCAATTTTTTTTTGGTGTGGGATGAGACAAACAGAGCTAGATTTCAGAAGAATCAAATCCCTCACTGCTGGACTCTTTGAAGAAAAATGATATGCCAAAGAGCTTGGGTTTGCAAAACCTCCAGGCTAGTGATAGACTATGCTAATTAGTTTGCGGTGGTACTCAGTGGTCTTGAAGGTCTTTTCCAACCATAATGATTCTATGATTCTAGTTTTAGCCTGGAGATTTACACAGCCTTAAGGCTTGCTTAAAATGTTACTTAAAAGGTACCCACTATAAGAAACATAAAATTAGCTGAATATGGTCACAGGTCTTCAAGTCCATGAGCACTGTAAGTAAATTAAAAGCCAGCAAGAGGAAGAGATACAAAACTCCAGCCTCAGGGTCAGCTGACAGCCAGTGAGATAAATAGGGGAATTATTTATGCAAAGCACATAGCTGGAAATCACGTTTTAAGTCTATAGCCAGCTCAAGGCTTTCCAAGTGCAATGAGATGTTAAAAATTATGCCAGTGTTATTAACCTGATTCACAGTCTCCAGATAAGTCTCCTCTGGCCAAGACGACAGTATATCCAGCAACAATATTTCTGTCTTTCCAAAGCTGAGGACAAGACACCTCCAATGCAGCCAAAAAGCAATAACATTCAGACATTCCTCCACAACTTAGATTGAACTTGCAGTGTCCACATGAAATACTAGCCGAGTATTGTCAATATACTCTACCTTATATTTTATAATGATCTCCCCATCTGGCTATACTTTAAAGAACACAGACAGCAAAACTGACCCGTATTTCAGAGCCCTCAGAGACGAGTCCAAGCAGCCATCACCAGGAGACGATTCCAGTACTCTGAAAGGACAGGAACCACTGGAGAGTAGCTTCAAAGAAAACAAAAATATCCCTGGCTGCTGAATCAACGGTGCATGATTAGATATATCACCAGCTTCCAAGAAGTCCAACGCTAGAAAAATAGCTTGGAGATTTTGATCTTACATTAGCAAAAAACAATTTTCAGCTTCTCATGCATTTTCCTTTCTCCAAAGAAATACTGAATGACAGAAYGACATCTGAACCAACATCCTCCAAAATGGAAGAATCATCACCTTTCTCCAAAAAAAGAGGCTTAAGTTGGGCTGTTGCTGGCAAGCAATCCACAAGACGAGGTGATTTCTTGAGGACTGGGTGAAATGCTCATGTGTTTTAATGTATTTGGTGTTTTATCTTCAGGAAGCAATGTGTTAAAAATGACTGTACCTTACACTTGCTTTAAGTAACTGTGATGAAGAGGGGAGAATTACAAATGATTGTTCTCAGAGTATAAGAATGTTGGAGGCAGCCCCATCAAAAGCTGACCTGAGCCCATTGACTGAGCAAAAGCCCATGGAAACCCCAAGCTCCCCATCAAAAGAAAGAACTTGATGAAAGCCAATTGACCTTTTCCAAAAGGAACAATAACAAAGTGTTCAAACCACTTTATAGAAGGTAACTTGGATTAATTGGAACAGAGAAAAGAATTCATATAGATAATTCTTTCCATCACACAGTGCTCGGGACAATAGTATGTCACAGCTTTAGTTACATGGCCACTCTCCCTGGATATGTGCAAAGTCCAACAAATGATCAAATTCCAAGATGATCTTCAGCGATTTCCTCTCCAGGCTGCAATCCAAATGCTTCTGCTCCACCTCCCCCTTAAACTCCCATGACTTTCCAAAAACTGAGACGCAACAGGGTATGATGTAGAGTTCATGAGTCAAAAGTTTCTCCTATGAATGGATCATGGCTATTGATGAGCTACTTTCCTGGCTAGATGAGTAACAGCCACATCAATTTGTCAGTAGAGTCAAGCACTGGAAGAAATTGCCCAGAGAAACTGTGAAATCTCAATACTTGGTGATTTTCAAAACTTAATTGGAAAAAGCTTGAGCTATCTGGTTTGAATTCAGYGTGGGTCCACTTTTGATCAAGGGTTCAGCAGATGACATGCTGAGGTCCCTCCCAGCCTGAATTATATAGTTCTGTGATTTGCAGTCTTAACATTAATATTGCACTAAAATAAGACAGATCTATTATACTGTAACATTTTTCCAAAACACCTTGACCACAGCATTAAGAGCAAGCAAGAATAGTTGTCCTGCAATGAAGAAAGTGATAGTCAGATCATCCAGTAGGAGACCTGAGGACCAACAGCTTCCACACCAGGGCCCAAAGCCTGTTGGCAGGCTGTTCTCTACCATAACACAGGTACAGAGCTTGTATTAAATCCAGAGGGCACCAGTTGCCATGTAGGTAATTTAAGTTATATGAAACATCCTACAAACTGCACTCCAATATCAAGGTCACAGGCTCCATTGGCTCCTTTAAAGATTTCTCTAGCAGATCTGGTGATCCTTTCAATTATAAAACCATCAATTTTGGTCTACCACCTATTATAAAGAAAGAAAGAACAAATGCTGCCTCCAACACTATGAGTCCTCTCCCATCCATCATGAGTCTAAGGAATCAAACATGGACAATGAGGAATGAYGTGAAGGGAGAGATGGGTCCTGCATGCAAATCTAGAAGTATGTGGAGAAACTGTAGTGATATTTGTAGTTTGTGTTTGTGTGCTAACAAGCTTTGGGCTGTTTAATATCTCATTTTAGAATTTCTGTAAGCTTCATCCCTCCTTTGAAAAGAGACCATCGCTCGCCAAATAGCATTAAGTCATTTTTGAGCATAGTAAGCTTACACAGCTGATTAGAAAATTCAAAAAGTTGATTGAAACGCCAACAAGAAAACAAATCAGCATTATCTGTGATTTTAAGATTCCCTGCCAAAAGTTTAAGAATCCTGAGCATCATTCTTTTTTTTTTTTTTTAATGATTAAAAAGAATTGGCTTATTCATAAACTTCTCATTCCAAAATGAGAAGTTTATTTTATTCATGCTTTTTTCATGCTTATTTTACCATAAGCATGAAAAACAGAAACATTTTAAACCAAATGAATTTTCCATTAAAGATAATACAAAAGAGATGAAAACTCTTTACATAAAATATTAATTTTGACAAAAAGGCACCCTTTTTTCATACCAACATATCAGCACATCCTTGATGAGAGTTCTTTGACTGTGTCTGTAAGTTACTTCTGATACACGTGGTAAGAGGGGGAAGAATGAAGCTCTGCTGTGTATAGTATTGTCAGACGTATTGGAATAACCTCAAAGGTATATGAATGAAAATCCCAGTCAGACTGTCTCTACAGGAAACAGTCCATTCAAGGTCTGGATTTCTTTCAGAGAATTTGCTAGCAATATATACTAACAATTATCAGTGAGCATTAAAAACAAGTCTTACAGGTTTGTTACTGGCTGTTTGTTAATGACCAGTATAATCCTTCTTCCAGGGTCACTGGCTCCTTGGTTGACTTTCATTCAAATAAAGCCAATGAGACTTTGGGACATGATAATATTTCATCTCTTGCAAAAGACGTAGATTTATCACTCAGTTTCTAAAGGGCATTGCAGCATGCATGGATCGTGACAGTTATTTTCTGGCATCTGGAATTAATGTGTGATAACTTACTGTTTTCAGGTATGATTGGGGATGAGCTTTCTTTGATTTTCCTCCTTAAGATAATGCCTGATTTGTCACCTGAAGGCTGGTTTATTTCCTAGGTCCATTTGGAGTCCAAAAATATTAAAGAATTCCTTAAGTCTGGATTCATTCCACTAGGAATGAGCACTTCTGGAAGAAAGAAAGCGGGAGACTGGCAAGCTGTCCTATACTGCCTGCAGGACAAGGGGCCAGCAATACACCTATGTACTTGTATACTCTTGCATAAGCCACATCAGATAGAACTGAGTGTTGCCCACATATGCACACACGGGGTAAGCAAGGGATAAAGAGACCTTTGTTATTGCCATTTACCATTATTAATGATCTGCTTGGATATGCAGTCAGGTTGCTGACTGTGACATAGCAGAGCCCACTCAGAATGGAGATGAGCTCCACGAGCAGATGAGGATAGAGCGAGSAACTCTCGTGACTCAGAGGCAGTTTGCTTTCTGTTCTGTGCCTGGTTGATACCTTGTTCCTCTTTCTCAATCCTATCTTCAAAATGCATAATCTACTTAAACAGGCTTTGGAGAGGAAAGGAATTTATCAGGAATTTATCTATCATGCCTAGATCAGACACTTGCACTATCATCCATTGTTTTTTTTCGGGGTCTCAAATGACAGAAGTGCTGATTTTAATTTCAGCATGATTGTATAATTCATTAATATTCAAAGAAAAGTACAAAATTGGGATAATGTAGTTGTTTTGGCATATTTTATTGCATTTCAAGCCAACTAAATAAAAGTATTATATTTGTGAGGTAAACTTTTTCCCTTTTTTTTTCTCTTCTATTTTACCTCTATTGTTCTTCAGGGTGAGCAGACTATATTTTTGTGTTGATCCATTCTCATCTTCCCTTTGTTCTTTCTAAACAAATATCTTCTGGATTTAGTCAGGTATAATGTTAGATCCATCACCTTTCTCTAGTAGCAACCAAGAGCCATGATCAGTCACAGATTCACAGATTCACAGATTCACAGAATATTTAAGGTTGGAAGGGACCTCTACAGATCATCTAGTCCAACCTTCCTGCTCAAGCAGGCACACCTACAGCATGTGGCACAGGGTGGCATCCAGGCGGGTTTTGAAGACCTCCAGAGTAGGAGACTCCACAACCTCCCTGGGCAGCCTGTTCCACTGCTCTGTYACCCTAACAGTAAAGAAGTTCCTCCTCACCTGGAGACGGAACTTCTTGTGCTTCAGCTTGTGGCCATTACCCCTCGTCCTATCGCTGGCCACCAGTGARAACAGCYTGTCCCCTTCCTCCCTGCATTCTCCCTTCCTGAACTTATACATATTAATCATATCCCCTCTGAGCCGTCTCTTCTCCAGAGAAAACAGGCCCAGCTCACTCAGCCTCTCTTCATACGAGAGATGTTCCATTCCCTTAATCATCCTGGTTGCCCTTCTCTGGACCCTCTCCAGAAGCTCCACGTCCCTCCTATACTTTTGGCGCTGCCCAAACCTTATACCATTTGCTCATAAACTATTTTGGTATCAATGCAGAAGAACAGTTAGAATTTTCATGATTTTATCAAATGATATATATCTCCTTGTCTGACTGGTTACAGGTAATTACCTATCTGCTCTTAAAAGCCAAAAGATCTAACCAGAACACTTTTTCTACCCTTGACCCATGTTTGCTGCCTAGTGGGAAGCGCTGCAATGCACCAGTCCTAACCTTTCACCTGGCAAAGGACACCTCATGGCATCATGTGAAATGAGAACTTTGTGAGAATAAGTAAATAACCATTTTATTTTGCCTTGCCCTATCCTATCCCTTCAGTTGCATCTCTTCCTAGTTGATGTCTCTCAGTGTATTTTGTTTTTCTTGGCATGGCTCGTGTTCCATAACTTGAGTTATCTGCTGCTGCTGCCTCTCTGTGCAGTATTTCTTCTTCAGGTATATTCCTGTTGAGATGAGCACTCTGCTTGACATGTGGATTTATCTGACCACCCACCAGCTGCGTGCAATGTTGATTTCTTGTTCCCTTCACAGATAAAGAACTTCATTTCTAGAGGCCTAGAGATGTACCGTGTTTCAACCCAGAATATGAAAAGCTCATCTCCACTCACTACAACCATCTGAAAGGAAACTTCATGTCTGTCAGAAAAGGTGACAAGCACACACAGAGCACACTTGAGTAAACATGCCACAGTTGACTTGCAGTTTCAATAGCCTTAACAAAATCAACCCAATGAGCAGAATCAAGCAGCCCTTGCAGGATGAGTCATCGGGCAGCCAGCAGCTCTTGATTGTATTTACCGCAGTGTGAGCAAAGCACTTGCTGTGAAGCTTCAGAGAAAGCTGAGTTGCATGTGGTCACCCTTGGGCCAGACCTTGCCTCGGCAGTATTTGCTACTGTATCTCATTCATCTCTTGACTTTGGAAATTCTATTAATCCTTGAAGCACCACAGAAAGTACAAACGGTTCTCATTACATATTGGTGAGTGTATTTCCTTAAGAAGGTTCTTGGCGTCCCTTGGAAGTAAATGAATCACTGGCTCCTCTGGCTGCTGCATAACTACTTATTGTTTTATTGAACAAGAGAGTAAAAAGTCACATAAAACGTTGCATACTATAAATGGCCAGGGTATAATTCAGACCTGCCCATGTGCACATTAATTTACGCATTGGTCTTTTTGGAAAAAATGTCAACTGAATAAATATAGCTTAGGCTGAGCACTTGAACCACAAATGACTTTTATTATTTTTTTGGTTAAATTCCATTCACCTTTTTTTTTTTTTTTTCCTCTTTTTTTGGCTTGTGAGTTTTCTGAGTGTAGAATAAAACCATTTGCTAAAAAGAAGAAAGAGAGCTAGGAGTATAGAAAAAGCACATACCTTTTCCAAAGTCATTAAGAGCAACTTTTTGGCATATACGAGATGGAAAGCTTTATGAACCTAGTTTTTAATCTCTAGGTTGTCTACCCAATTTATATGTTTACTTATGGTATTGTGTTTTTTCCCTATTAAGMATACTGTCAGGTTTTTTTAAAATTCATACGTAGGAGACTTTTTTTACATCACCAGGAGAGCTTGAATTTCAAGAACTACAAACTGCTTCTTCAGGATCCTCAGAGTCTCAGTTGCACATATATATTTTTTTAGAAAAGCCCAATTTTTGTTTCTTTCGCAGAAGTAAACATGCCCTACAGCTTGTCATGGATTTTCCCTGAGCCTCTCCCAGTGCCTGATCCCCCTAAGCACCAACATCGTGAGCATCAAGGCATGCAAACATCAACGTCCATGAGACACCGCTGAGAGGTGCTGAGTACCTGCAACCCCCTGTGGAGTTAATGAAAATAGCAGGTGCTCAGCATTTCTCCAGAGGATGACAGAGATATGTGAAAAAAAGGAGAGAAAAATACTAGTGGGGATCCCCAAGGAAAGAAAGCATGATCTCCCACTTCACTGGCTGTAAAGGGAATCCAGCTGACAAGCTCAGATACGGGTGTCTAACATGTGTCTTGCCCTTCCACCTGCAGGCTCTGGAGGCAGGAAGTCTCCATGAAGCTGGTAAATGGGATGCCAATGTCATGTGCATGGGATCCCTCCCTTTCCACTGCAGATCTTGAGGTAACTGAGATGCTGTTTTGCAATATGTTTCTTTCCCAGCCCTTTGCCAAATACGTGTGTSTGTGTGTGTRTGTGTGAAAAGCAACTGCATGGCTTTTCCTGTGATCTCTATAGAAGAGAACTGGGATAATACATGTACCACTGTGATAATACATGTACCAATGTGCAATGACCAACTTCCGCAGACCAAGCAGAGGCAGAAAATGGCCCATCGTCCTGCCTGCTCTCTGTGCATTACCTGAACCAAACCAACAGTATGTCCCTTGTACTTGCAGGCGTTTTCAGATGTGGTAGGCGATTGTAGGGTTATTTGGCTCTGTGGAATGAAATTCTTCAGTGGAATGTTGGCTTTTGTGGAGTTTCCTTTTCTTCAGACCTCTGTCTTCATTTCCCAGGCATTGACTCCCCTAAGATACTACCAGTCTTTTAAATCAGGGGAGGTATGTATTCAGCTCTGTCAAGCGAGAATGGCAATATTCCCTATTCATGACGCATACACAAAGCAGTGGGAAAGTCCGACTCCCCCAGGGTCTCAGCTGAAGCCAGCACAAAGAGCAACACTGTCTACTGAAGTTGTTTGCTACCTTTGATGCAGCTCTGAGCCAGGAAACCTTTCCACCTACTTAGAAATACATATTTCAGCTTTCTAGTGCCACACCTGAAATGCTACCACTTCCATAACCCTGCAATGTTCTTAGTAATGCGGCTATTTGTAAAAAGGACAGCATTTCCCACTGAGATTCAAATTTCTCTTTCTAGTTTTACCTCAGGAAACAGTTTTTCCTCCTTACGTCTCCCAAGAAATCATTTAAGGCTTTCCTATGTTTATTTATAAAAAATTTTGACTCCATTCAGTCTAACTTTCTCCTTGCTTCCCACAAAGATTGTAACTCCATTCACCAATTTTGAGTGTCAGCTCATTCCTGAAAAGCTTGGAGCACTTCTGAATTGCGTCGATCCACTCAGCTCTGAAGGTGATTGCTGAATGTGGCTTCTGACAGCAGCAAGCACAATGGGAAAAGAAAAAAATTAGATTTATTCTATGTAACTTTTGATTTAATCAGCCAGATGGAGCAACACACAGAGGATGGAGCTGGGAGAGCTGGTGGAGAAATTTCTTATTTTTAGGAATGAATAGTATTGCCCACAGGTTAAACCCAAAGAGATGCATAGGAGATATTAAGCTCAGGATGACACAGTGGGAAGGACTGACTTCAGTTTGAGTAGTAATAAAAATGTTATTGTTTCTCTCCTCATAGATCAGAAGAAATGCCTCATTTTCTTCAGGAATAATTCACTCTCTTCATTGAGATAAATGACTCAGACTTCTTCCCCAGAGTTTATTACCTTGCAAACCAAGTGATTGCCTCRTAAAATGGAGCATCTCCTCCAATTATCCTTTTAGTGATAGAATAACAATCATCACAAGTGCAGAAAACCCGCCTCAGTGCAGCTGAGTTCACTTGGACAACAACTGGCTTAGATCTGCTCCTACTATTAAGGGAGGAATGCTTTTATTTGTATCACATATGATGATTAGTTCCGATTATCTCTTCAGAACTTTAAATAAACAGAGACTTTAGTGACTGATTAAAGAAATAATGAGCTCTGAGTTATTTGTTTCATGTGAGTGGAATTTAGGGAAATTCCGGATATGACCCAAAACCCAAGAAGAGACTGTTCTCCCCCTTTAGAAGGCATGTATGCACTTTCTTCAGGACTTACTTATTTTGTCACTCTTAGATGGTGTAAATCAGCAAAGATTTGGAGGCACCAGTGGAGCAAAGCCATTTTTCCACAAAATGAAGATTTTGTGCTAGCTCTGCTTTTCTTGTCTTCCCATAAGACTTTGGTTTGCAAATGAACTATTTTCGTGACCAGCACGCTGTGACTCAACAGGGACACTATGGTGCATGTGCGATGATTTTTCTTCCACCCTGTGAAGTGTCTTGGTTCTCCTGAGTAGAAATCTTTACGATGAAGCTTCACTGTTTTGTGGTACTGAAATACCTTTCCCATGCCCTTCATATTTTTGTAAGCTGAGTCTCCATGGAGTAACCAGCTTTGGACAAGTAGAGGTAGTCAGAGATTTCTGTACCACTAACTTAATCTGCAGAAAAAAGGAGATATTTGAGGAAGATCTGAAAGACATTAAGCACGACAAAGGAGTAGCAGCAGTAGGCTTGCAGTCTAGGTACACTCAATAGCAAGGCTGAGGCCACCAGACACTAAACCAACTCAAAAACAAAAAGAACTGAAGAAATATGACAAGCGTTTCCCCGAAGATTAGCTACTCATGTTTTCACTGTAAAGGAAGAAAGAAAACTTCAGTCTCTCTGATAAAGCCATAAATAAATCAATAGAAGCAAGCAAACCTCAGAAACCTTAACTTGCCTGAGACATCAAGAATTTCCACGTGAAAGAGTGCACTAACAGAATTCCCTAGCATTATCTCACATTTCCTGAGAAATCCCTGAAGAGTGCCCCAGTGCATAAGAAACAAAAAAGTAATAAATCTCATATAAAATATCTCCTGAGGAAAGATAATGTGGAAGGTAGCTGGTAGGTTGTATGGTATGGTGGCATGCCAAGAACTAGGGGAAGCAAGACAAAGCTTTCTTAATACAAGGCCACTCAGCTCCTCTGTGCAGAAGCAGTCCACCTAAATATACCATTCTCTGGTTGAAAGAGGATCTTTGTCACATGCTGGAGGTTTCCCAGAATCATAAAGAAATAGTAAAGAGGAGAAACTCCTCATGCTTTTCAGTACATTAAGAACTTATATTCTGTGAACTGAGGGAAACATCCACTTGGGAACTGTCTGCAGAGTCTGAAGAAGATACCATCTCTCYCTTCCATCATCTCCCGAACACTCCCTGTGTTACCATTTCTCTTGGGGAGATTGCATCTTGACCAGTAGAACCAGTGGGATGAAAGACATGGGCACCACTGTTGTTTCTGCAGAGAGGGTCCACCTTGSTGTGCCGTCAGAGGGCAGGCTCCCGTGGAGCTTCCTGACATACTTATAGTTTGTACAGCACGCCTCCAGACAGCAACCTGTTAATCAGACAGTTTTAAGCTTGGCATAACTGTTTTAACAGCAAGGCATTGCTTGATTTGTGCTGAGCACATGAGACGAAGAAGGTATCAGGTGATACTAGAGGAAACATACTGGGTAACTCAATTTCCATTAATACTGAAAGATCACATTGGCTAAAATATTGACAATATGAGGAAACCTCACATAGTACAAATTCGTTATACTTTTCCTTTACAATAATCAAAGGATAGCCTTTGTAGCCTTTCACAAATGCCAAGATGACTTTTGAGTATAGGCCAAGACTAATTTTCATGGCATACATAAGAATAGCTGAACCCTAAGTCTTCATCTCAAACATGTTCAAATCTCTTAGGAATCCAGTGGAAATTAGTCACTATGGAAAACTGGAGTTCAGTCTTTAAGTACGTAGATACTTTCAAATTGTTCACTCAGCTCTTGATCTTTAAAGTGGATACAAATCTCACTCCTTTGCTATGTGTTTTGGACACCAAGGATATCAGGGTAACAGCTGGGGAATTTAGCATCTATTTTTGTCTTTTTGTCTTTTTAGTTAAGTTTGTGTTTGCATGAGCATTGCTAAGGAGATTTAGCTGATATAATTTTGTCTATTCAAGTATTATTGGGGCACAGGGTCTTGGAAAAGTTTCAGTTGATGTATTTTCATATAATTAAAAAAATCTTTCCAAGGAAAGCCAGTTCTTTTCAGAGTTCACAGACCCACAGAAAGAAACTTAGGGCTTCTCAGGAATGCACAGCTACAATTTAACTTTCTGAGCAGCAGCTCTGACCAGGACAGGTCACATTTTGCTGTAGCAAGCAGAGRAGGATGGGGAGCAGCCTTGGGATAATGAAGAGTCCTGGACGGTCACACTGACTGCTGCTAGTGTAGATGAGAAGGTCCTGGCAGCTCTTGATTGGAGCTATTGCATCCACAGTGGTACAGGATACGAGTATCCTTCCTGTGTGTCACTGGGGGCATTTCAGGGTTCCAAGCTGGCATCAAGGTGCTGGTCTGTGACCTTTGACAAGAAATATAGCATTAGTAGGAGAGTTCAATCTACGCAGGTCATGGACATTTTGTCCTTCTCTCYGGTTTATTGCAATGAGTAGTTCCCTTGGCCAAGCAAGAGAAGTGATGTTCAAAGCAAAACAAAGAGGGTAGAACAAGATGTAATCAAAAGCAATGTTTTTCCAATGAGAAGAAAAGAAACATCGTTATCAAAAACAAAGTGTGTAGAACAGCCCTGAAACAGCATTGAATTGAAAGCTTGAAGAGTATTCAATTTACTTTCAAATTTCCTTAAGCTAGGAGGAAATGACCAACAGAGATAGTTAAAACTCTTCTTTAAAAAGGAGGATCTAAAGTGAAAAAAAAACGATTTACCACAGCTCCTGTGGAAAATCATCCTATGCAGTACAATGAAATATTTGCATGCACTCCTAAATTTGATCTAAAAAGAATCGCATGCCACTGTTCTGCATTTAACCTGCAATAGTGAAATTCAGACATACAGTAGCCTTTTGATGAAATGCAATCTTTCTGCACTTCATACAGTGTCCCATTCCATGAATCAAACTCACTGAAAGCAATTTTGTCTTCTCCAGTACTACATTTCTTCATTGATTATAGATGTGCACCTTAACAACAYTTTTACTTTTTCTTGTTAGCAAAAGCCAACAGCAGTTATCTCTCAGCCTGTTACCCAATGGCATGAATTAATGTATTTATTATTTATACAGCAGCATAATTTGGTCTGCATCTCCTGAYGTACATTGTAATCACACACTGATAACTTACCATACTACTGGCATGAGTCAAAAAAAAGTCAAGTCCTTCTGATAAGTCCTCTTCAAGGTGGAGGCTCAGTTCCTGTCTTCTCAGTCTTCTATAGAGTACAATGATTTGACATTCAAAATGAAGACTCTGAAAGAAGTATTAAAAGCTACCCTTTAGCATTAGAAATGGTACCTTTACAACTTTTCCTACCTTCCCAGGAATAAAGAATCATGCAGAGAGAATCAACKGCACCTGCCTGTAAGCACCAGCATTGCTATGGGCAAGGAAGGAGTTGACTGAAGACCAACTGAACAGAAGAGCCRGGAAATCTTTTTCTCCATTCCTCGCTCCCTGTCTGTGGAGGAGGTTGGAGGCCGGCAGGAGGCCAGAGGAGAGGCTGGAGTGAGGAGAGCCAGCCAGGAAGGAGAGAGAGAGCAGCAGAAAGGGGGCTTGGCAGAAAGAGTGGGGTGAAGAGCAGACAGAAACCAGAGAATGCGAGGATTTTCAYGTCTCCTGGTGACACACGTGCACAGTTCATGAGAAAGGCAAGCTTTTGATAAGGAAAATATTTTATTTTCATTGTTAACTTAAACATTTGCAGACCCCTGAGATCAGAGAAATGCTTTGGGATGCAGTCACACACACAGCCAGCCATCACATTAAAGGCAGGACTAAGCACAGCGATATTACCCCAGTATTATTTTAGCCATAAGCAAGCAGAACGATCACCATAGTGTGGGCTAGGGGATTACAGATGAGATCAAGAGGTGGACTCATAAGACCATCTTRTTCTCGAGAACGGTTTCGCACCCTGAGAGAGCTTGAATGCATCTGTGGGCTAGCAGGCCCCGTAGACCTCTCCGGTATGACTCCACCAGATGTGAGGGCCCATGGGCAGCATCTGGCGTGACACAACTACAAAAYTAAACGAACCAACATTATATGAAAATCCACATCGCACGCAGCACGCGGTAAGTGAAAGCAGAGTACTGCAAGGGAGGTGCAACATCAAAAAGTGGGCTGCCAAAAAGTGTAATCTTCCTTCAGGAAATTTATTGCCTTTAGGCCTCTGCGCTCTTCCTTTGGAGTATTTACCACATGAAGTTATTTGCTCTCGGTAGAGAGCAAGGGTCTAAAGCTGTTGCCTGCTGCATGTAGCRGGCTGGGCTCAAGGTGTCCAGGAACCCTGCTCAGAGGTAGCTGGTGGGCAAGGGGCAAGGCAGAGGGACTTGTTCCTCCTTCTTCCTGCATCTGCATGCCTGGGCATGGGGAAATCCTGACACTAGCTGCCCACRTAATGCTTTTCTTGCTTCATCTTCTCTTTAAAGTCTACATCTCTATGTCTCCAAAATTACCTGGCTCTGTGAAAGGGGAACACGGCCCTGTGCTTTGCRCCTACAGCCTGACTATGGGTGCAAACGTTGGGCTGGGTGGGATAAACCTCCTGTTTTCCATCCCCAATCCTGCTTCTCCAAACAAAAGGTGCTTGTCCAAGGAGAAGAAAAAGCAGGCCCCTCTCCGTCCAGCTGGGGACCAACTCCAGGTGGCTCAGAAATGCTAACACCACATACCCTTGCTTCTGTCTTTCTCATTTCTGTTTTTACTAGTCTTGCACACACACACACACACACACACAAATGCTATTTTTAACCTCTGAAAATAGGTTGGTAGAGAATTTTTTCCTATTGGCTAAAAGTGGAGGCAAAATGACTTCATATATTGACTAGAATTTGGCTCCAAACATGTTGAAATATTTGTGTGAGGTTTGTGCATTGGGACCTAGCAGAGTGCTGTACAAGTTGATGCAAGTGATACACTGGTTGCCACGATACAGCAAATGTTGAGATCTGTTGGTTGGCCCAAACATGCTCAATGTACAAAGCACGTCTTATACCCGGCACCGAGCAGCGAAGCTTCACGGTAATGAAGCCAGAGATTTCATTTAGCTCACTCCAGTTCGCSGACCCCAAAACATTTTCCAGTGGAGGTGTGAACCTCCTTAGAAACGTCACTTGCATAGGCTGCTGTGTAGTGTATATGAGCTTGCTTTTCTTCATCACTTTTTACACACTTCTTAGAAGCCTTTGGCTCCCAGGCTGAAAAAACACAGGCTTAAGTTGCATGCAATGTTTCCGCTTTTGAATGGCTTCTCTTTGCTTCCCCARCCATGCTTGACCTAAGGAAACATGGCTCATGCTTAAGCTCAGAAAGAAGAGATCCTCTTTGTTTCTCCTCCCAATTTCAGGAGATACAGGATATGCCTACTGTGCCGCAGACCTGCTCAGSGGTCATGAAGCTGATATTAGCCATGATGCCCGTTCCCATGCCATCAGCAGTGGCTGGCTGGCAGAATCTAGACCCACAAACCTGTCCCCATCAACTATCTGGTGATGTTGGCCATCCCATGGCCAATGGGCTTCAACACTGAGCTATTACAGCAGGAGTGTGCAAGGTTGGGGAAGGTTGGCAGGTYGCTTTAGAAAGGTGGGTGCCTCCAGAGCCATGCAGACCTCATTTGCATGGTTGCAAAGAGGATTGGTGCTGACTGGGTGGCTCTCCATGCCACATCCCGCTGTGCACCCAGGCTCCCTGGCTCAGGATGGGCTGCCAGACTGGTCCTGTTGTATATAGTGCAGGACCACGGAATATATATATATATATATATATGTATATTCCACACATACATATGAAAATATATGCATATAAATACATACATATCTCCTCAGGTGGCCAAGGCTTTGTGTATAGCTTTGCTTCTCTTTAGTCAGAACTTTCACCAGTTTGGGGAGGGAGTAAATATGGTGCTTTGGGACTTTGGGGATTGGAGCTATGATAGYGAGAGCTGGAGAAGGCAAGACTGAAATAATTTTTTAAAACCAGTGGTCGGATCCTGGCGCCTTGGTTCCCTCCTGTCTGTACCTCTGGCTGAGCCTCTGTCTTCAACCTTGATGCTCCTATCACGCAAAGCTCACGCTATCGCGTGTCTGGAGGGGAGGGCACGGAGGGGCCGAAATGCTCGTGATATCCTGCATTTCATCAGGGCCAAGTCAGCTCTAGGTCAGGCCACGTTGCAAGGGTTGGGAGCCAACTTTCTGCTTATGAGCCCATACACTGTGCTCTGCTCAGCTCTTGCTCCCAAACCTCGGTAATACACTTACAGAACATGCTCTCCTTGAGGCAAGCTGGAAATTTCACACTTTTGAATGCAAAATTGGTCATTCCATACAATTACCCCATTTGTGCCAGCATATCCAGAGCTGGTGCCAGCATACCCATAATTCCAGATACAGCCTATATCCCTATCTTCTGAAAATTCAGACAGCTCTTGTCTACCTCCCGAAAAATGGAGRTTTGTCTTTTCCATATAAGGTTTAATGTCCAGCCTAGGAGCAGTTTAAATACCCAAAGGAGTGGGGTTAAAACAAGCTAAATGATCCCCAAGGCAGTCTTAAAATGGATTTCCTGTTCCCCAGGTGGGGGGAGTGCTTTCCCTGCAGCTGGACCAATGAATCGGGCACCTTCTTTCTTTCTTTCTTTCTTTCTCTCCTCTTTTCCCTGTTAGCCAGAATGTAATAAGGCACCACAGGCATCAGGCATGATTTAAATAACCATTTTTACCCCTGCTGGATGTGCACATCTGCACAAGGTATAGGGATATTTTTCCTTACCCTCTTTTCTGTTTCAATTTATTCCCCTCACCCAGAAGTTTGCTGATGAATACAATAGACTCAGACTGGAGAGAGCTGAAGCTCATTTTCTTGTTCTGTTTGAATAAATGGCTGTTGGCTCTTACAGGACTAGGTTAGCCTTCTCATGTGGTTGTAATCTCCTTAACTCCCAGCCACAGAGCTCCTAATGCCTGTTGTATAAATTATCCGCCTTTCATACATGGCCGTGTTTGTCCCTGTTTAATTCTTTTTAGTACATCTATCCCTAAAAGCGTTGACCCTTAGAAAGCCCCATTGTAAATATGCTTTTTTGAATACCCTTGTTCTTTTTGTTCAGGTGTTTTTCACTGCTCAACTATACACCTCAGCACCACAGAGGAAAGGGAGCCTCTACTTTTCAGAAAAAATACAATTTTTCTTGCCCTGAAGCCCGAAATGTGCCTGCCCACTTGCCCACAGGTGGCCAAGGGAATGGTCAGGGAATAGGACCCCAGTTTGGCTTCAGCTTCCACTGCAGCCTGGGGAATATCACCTCTCAGCACTCTGTTCCTCCCCGTCTGCTACATCTCATTGGTGCACGGTACAATATGGGATAAGATCCCTAGGATAACTCTGGAAATTGCTGCTGAAGTCTAAGCAAAATTCTTCTCCACAGATGGATACATGCAGAGCTTCGAAAGTCTAGGCAGGATGGGAAGTTGGCATGTAGAGGTCTAACAAAATTTGCAAACTATCATGACATCCTTCCATCGCAGCAAACCAAGCATGGAGGCTATTTGCATTAAACCAGGTAGCATCCAAGATATTTCTGGCTACTGTCAAGGTTAGTCTCTTTCAAAAGCTAGGAATGAATCAAGTTGATTGCTCCATTTCATGCACTTCTATAAACTTACAGGTTGGTTTCTCTGGAGTAATGATTTGAGAAAGTAAAGCGTTGAGCCTTAAGGATGGAAGCTCCTGGTCCATTTAAACCAGGGTAAAGTCACGCTGCTGTCAGAGGGGTCATCGCAGCACCCCTCATCTCTGGAAGTGTGGAAAGTGCTTGACAGCACTTTCAGTCACACAGCAGGGCATGTCAAGGGCATAGACTGCCACAAAATGACCACATAAACCACATTTGGGTTTAAATGTCACTCTCAAAAGACAAGCTCTCCAAAGGCAACCTCAACAGTCASTCAGGATTTTTTGTAGATGATTTGTTTATAAGCAAATGCCAACTGAGGACACAAGCCTGCTGGGGGGTTTTGCAATCCCAGCGTTTTCTAGTGAAGCATCAGCATTTCTTTGTGCAAAACTCAGCATAGAGATAGAATATCTCCAGAAATGCCTAATGCAGCTGCCACTGTAGCAAAGGTTTTCTCTGTTTGGAGAAGCAAAGATGATACCTGGAAGTATAAAATGAAGCTGTTACTGTATTTATTTCTTATCAGTCACGATATGGATATTAAGAGGACGTCCAAATATTCTGCTTCTGAGGGAGATAGCTGCCTCTAATCTATTTCTTCTTTTGATTCATGGTAGGGTATTAACCTGAATTCCCCAACTCTGCCTGCTGTCAAGTATCAGCTTCCTGGGGAAAGAGCTGAGCGAGGAAACATCTCCTACTTTGGTCTCATTTGTCAGAGGCTGGATCTGCTGACCACCCTTTGGGAATGGCAGGAGAAATGTAAAGCACCGAATTCAGTGATTACAGAGGTTGCCATGCTGAAGTTTAGGTGAAAGCTGGCAAACAAATTTTAGGAATGATCGTTTGCAATTTAAATTCCTGAAGGACTTCRAGTAAAATTCTAGTGTTTAAGCTCTTTCATGGATCTAATGTCTAGCAGCTTAAGGATTTAAATAGAGAACAGCCATTAATTATACTTAACTATTAGTTATAATCAATTAGGTATAATAAAATCTCTCTTATTTTGTGGAGATATATCTTAGGATAAAATTTAGTACAAGAGATGAGAAACAGAGCATGAGAGAAGACAATAGCTACCCGCCTCTCTCCTTTCCTCTATATCATTCTGTCAAGCATAAACTGGTGAGACATTTCCAGTTACTTACTGCAATTTCTCAAATATAAACATTCTTAACTTCAAACACTTCAACCTTCCCACAGTACTACAATCTAAGCCACAACAATGAAAAGCATAAGGATTTTGCAAGTTGGATAGTTTATAGATTGTTCAGAAGGTAAAAGACACATAGCAGAAGATAAACTCATCAAAATAAACATTGAAGGGCAAAATACTCCTCCTTTTAGTATTTTATTTAACTTTAAGGTTTCAGGTTAACTGACTTTCCTTCCAATGTATGGATCAACAGTTTGACTTTGCTAGATGCACAGCTCTATTCCCCTGCGCCCTAAAAGCATATTGTTTATACGACATAATCAGCAAAAGAAAATGATCTTGTTCACGGAGGGTCCAGTTCCCACAAAATATCCACACCCTTCCCCACTCATGAGTTATGGATGTCTGGGTCTGCGCTCTACCAGAAACTTGGCTGGGCTGTGTAAAACCATTTTCTGGAGAGTGCGTTTTATTTTGAATGAAGCAAGCAGGCAAGAGGCCAATGGGATTAAAATGGATTCTTTATTTAAGGCAACTCACAAAACACAGCAGCTCCTTCCCATTTTGTTAGTCTCTCCTGTTTCTCCCCAGACCTTTTCTTCTGGTGCTCTCAAGGATGCTCCACATCTCCCTATTTCTCCTCCATTCACACCCTTGGAGTGCCTCCAAGGGCGGTACCACCCAGAGTCAGTCCAGGGCCAAGATGAGAAGAGGGAAACTGCTGGTAGCACAGAATCACTGGATCCATTATCCCAATATGATGAAAGTGAATCCGCTTCTCTACTCCCTCAGCTTATGAGAAATAATGTACCTGTACTACAGGTACAATTCAGAAATGCTGTGAAGCTTTAATTCTCTGAAATCATAACAAAGAACTCTCAGATTCTCTGATGGCAAGTGCTTCATATCTACCTAAAATTACACTGAATCCATGCTTCCATGCACTGAGGTTCTCTATCAGTGTGGAGAATTGTCTTTGACTCATCAAAACAAGGTCTCCTTTGCCTTTCTCAAGAAAATCTACACACGTGATCTCATGTAGATACTAAGTCACTGTAATTTTTTCTCATGGTGGACTCTCTAGTATAAAATAGGAGTAGATGTTCATGCAAACCGGAGAAAAGTATAGGCATCCTTTGTGGAAAGGGT
>NW_020456210.1:1145394-1183598 GCF_003342845.1 Nothoprocta perdicaria | reverse complement strand
ACCAAATCTCAAGTATCATGAAAAATACTTTGCTGAATATTGCATGCAATGTTTTGTGGGGTTACGAAATCAAAAGCTGCCAAATCAAAGGTCTCTAGCAAAGGCCTCCTGCAGGACCAGGCCCATGGCTCAGCATTCCACCCTGATGGGTGTTTAAATGCAAGCAATCCGTCTACAGCCAGTTCCTGTCCTGTGCTCGTCAGCAAAGCTGCCATGAGCTGAGTTCGACCAACAAACACCCCAAATATAGGGGACGGTGCCAGACGGCACTGGCATTGGGCTGGAGCAACCATAGCTGCTGTGRTCCCACAGCTTCCTCACTGCATGGGGGGCCCCCCTGAGGCAGTCACTGTCCAACCTGCCCTCCAAAAAGCACAGCAATGACCCTCCAGACTGAAGCATCCTTCCCGCCTTGTGCCATCCGAATTCCACCTCTTTAATCACCGCTCTTCCTCTCTCATTTTACCTTGCCATGTTCACTGCTTATCAGTTTGCTCAGCTCAAGGACTTGGAGCCTTACCAGTTGTCAACACCTTCGCCGCTAGCCCTCCGGCAAGCACGGGGCCGTGGGAACCTCCACCAGCCTCAACCCAAARCTTCCCCCAACCCGGGGGCAGGCAGGGAGTCCTGTATGGGGACATCTCATACTTAAAAAGAGTGAGAAGAAAGAAGAAAGAGCGAGACGCTGTTGGCAGCCACGATGCAGCATGGAAGAGCACTTGGGTTCCAGAGAGAGCGTTTCTCTGTGCGCTCTCCAAGATTTGTTTTGAAAAGATGCCAGGCAGAGCGCTGCAGAGCTAAGCAGAAGTTGCAGGCCTGATGGTGACATCTTTAAACCTGGCCAGCTACCAACAGGCTTTTTACAGACCAGAGCGATAAGGCTCATCGCAGATTATTTTTGTTGTTGTAGTTAAATCTTGTAGTCCTTGTTCCCAGTAGCTCCATAGGTGTTTATCCAAGAACACATGTTAAAGAAGTACCTAGGTCGTTGACACAATAGCAGCCAACATAATTCAGAGAAGAAGGCTGAAATTCCAGCATTAAGTAACATTAAAAAAAAAAAAAAAAAAAAAAAAAAAACACGACATTTACCATTTTCAAATCACCTCCAAGCAGAATATCCAGTCAGACATTACCACAGCCCAATTAACCCGATAAGATGGGGGACAACATTTAACATTCAAAAATAGACAGCCCGCCCCCTCRCTCTCCCTCACTTGAAAAGAGAAAATAATGAGAGTGGGATTATAAATTTGTTATCACATCTATTAATAATCAGCCTAAGGGCACAGAAAAGAGACCTTTTGAGTAAACAAAAATTAATAAGGAATAGTTTAGGGAGATCTGCTGAGAAGAGATTAGAATTGTCTTTGAAAAGATTTCCCCCTCCCTACAAGATGCTTTGAATCGCAATATCATCTGAGGAAAAAAATACTGCAAAGTCTGCCAAAAATGCATCAGAAGAAAATTAATATAGAGAGGAAAGGCTGAGGAGAGATGGTGATCCAAAGGTTACAGGCTTAAAGTTCAGAATTTCTCTAGTCTAGCCTTTGTCCTACCAGGGTAAGGCACCGAGTTAAAATAAAATATGCATCTCTCCTATTTCTGCTTGCAGATATTACTGAATTATATGTAATAATTTATTTCCTACATTACGTACTTCTTTGGCCCTTAAGGGAAATAATATTGAGAGAATCACTGTTTTGAGGAAAAAAAAGAAAAAAAGAGAAAAGCTGTATTCTGCAGTATGGGCTCCAAAAGRGTCACGTTTCAGATTTCTGCTATTTCTGCTCTGAGTGACTGAGGAAAACTATTCGTCTCAGAATGCAGGACAGAAGAGCCAGCCTGAAGCTTGAACTTAATGATGTCTCAAATGAGAGGAATGAAGGGAAGAAGACACTTCTGAAAAGGAGTAAGTGGAAACATACAAACGTATCAAAAGCCATCACCAGCAACTGCAGTGAAAATCAGAAGTCAAGGGTGCTCAGAGCTTTAAGCCAATGTGAAATAGAGCCAGAGAGGGAAAGGAAGAAGAGGTTAAACTTCTTCCTCTAGCAAATTGCATGCTAGAGAGGTATAAATATCCCTAGACAGGCACACTCAAGAAAAGGCAGCAGACAAGAGGAAAACGACAACCTACCCAAGAAGCCAAGCAGTAAGTCATGCTGATGAAGTTACACAGTTCCTCAGTATGGTGCCACTTGCTGCATATCCCATTTCCTTCTCGTTGGTTAAGTACATGTATATGTGTGTGGATGGATGGATGGGAAATATAAAAAAAAAAAAAAAAAAAAGAGAGAGAGAGAGAGACAGAATTCCCTAATGCCTTCTATACTTGAAAGCAAAAAGAGAGGGGAGAAAAAAAAAAAAAAAGCATGTTGGTTTCAAGAGCAGACACTAAATCAACTTGTGTAAAAGAATGAATGATTGTAAGGCTCTTTTACTGAAATATATTCTCAGTGCATGAAAAAGCTTCCTAGCTTACCACTCTCACTGATGGAAGGTTACTTACCTTAGCTCCCATGTACAGTAAAGCCCGTCACAGCCAGTCTTCTAATCACACCACTTAAGTTATTGCTTCCTTTCCAAGCATGGTGCAAACAGGAGAGTGAAGCACTCCTGCCTGTAATATTTTAGCAGATATCTTATATGRAAGTCAAATAGCATAGGAAAAACTTACGACCCTCCTGATGGTGTCAAGGCTGTCAGACACTTCCTAGGCATTGCTGGCTGCAAGGACAAGCAGGCTACAGAGGCAGCCTCATCCCAGCCTCACTGGTTCCCCATAACTGGAAAGTCTGGAGACAACTTTAAGACGAAACCAGCCTGAAGCCTGCTCTCTGGTTCACCTCACCAAGGCCAAAAAAAGACATATCTGCGGCTTTGGAAACAATAGCATTGTTTTATGGTTTAATTTATGCGTATGAGACAGKGTTACCAAGTCTAGTGGTTAAAATGGATTTCAAGACACATTTCAGTTTACACAATCATAAACAAACCTTTAGTGTGAAACAGCAGCAATTTCCCTCCAAAGCAAAGGCTCAGAGCAGAATTATTTTTCCTATGAATGCCGTTTAATAAGACTTACTGAAAGTGAAACCACAGCATAACAAGGAGACCCTAAGCAATAACATTTGTGTGTGAATGCAAAAATAAATAAATAAAGCTTAAGTACATGGGAGGCAATCATTAACTTGAAGAAGGGAAGGTAGACCATCATTAATTTTTGTTGTGTGAAATTCTGTGTCTTTTCCTGTGTCTGTGGAATTTAACACATACTATCACTCAGAATGTGTTGGCTCTGTTTTAGCAGAGCATTCAAGAAAGTCTTTCCCCTTCCATCTGCTCTCCAAGATAGTGTGGTAACACAAACCATTCCTTTCTCTGTCTGTCTATCTGCACTGCTCCTCATTATTAATTGTATTTCCCAAGGTTTAAGAATGTCTTCAGTAACCTTGGGAAATCTTATTTCCGAACTCAAAATGTGGTTTCTTCCCTGATCCTTCTTACATCCCCCTCTTTAAAAATGAAAGGCTCCCATTCATAGTTACCCTTTCTTTCCTCCTCTTTTGCCAGTTTTCAGTCCAATATGCTCATTGTCCTTCTATTCCATGACTTCAGACCTTAGACATTTTAACCAACAGTGGAGAATGTTGTCAAATGCTTTCTGAAAAACGGAGTCTATAATATCCTTTCCCCTTCCTTACCAGGGCAGTAATTTCCTCAAAGAATTCCAACAAATTAGTTAGGCATGATCTCCTTTCCCTGAATTGATGTTAGCTGTCTTTAATCAAGCTCTGCTTTTCCAAGTGTTCCCTATTTGATTCCTTAAAGGAGTTTCAGAGTCYTTCCCCCGTCAGGGAAGTCAGACTGCCAAGCCTGAATTTTCCCAGTGTCTAGGGAAGGAGTCTTCCTTTTTTTCCTTAAGAAAAAAATGAGAAGTAAATCTCGAGTAATTTCAAACTGGCTCCCACGTAGAGACATTTATCCCCCTGCATTTTTAGGCACAACATTTCTTGTCAAGAAAGGAGACACRTGCTAAGAAGATGTGAGGGGAGAGAGAAACACACTGCTACAGACGACAAGTTTGAATCCCTGGGTTGTCTAGTTTGAAAGCCTGGGACCAAACAGTAACACACATTTTTAATGAAGTGGATTATCTGGATTTACATGGATTACATTTACATCCAGTTCCTCCCACAGCCGGGCAAAACCAGATATCAGCTTGGAGTGCTGTTCCTAAAGCTTCCTCATGGATCTTGCTGTCAAATGTGTGTCTAATGCAGTTTCATGACCACACCAGCTTTCTCCCTCCATCACATCTAGGAAAGGGACTGCAGCCATGTCAACATTGTTTATTTGCTGTCATGTGCCTTGCTCTCCGTGGACATTTACAGGGCAAACTGGTGGTCTCACCAGTGCCCTGCAAACCAGCTGAGTGCTGCAAGGAGAGGCTGGAGCGCGGAGCCCAGCTAGGACACATCTGTGGCCCCCGCAGAGCTGCCTCAGGAGCCTTGCATGAACTTATTGTACCCACCACTGTCATGCCTGAATTCAGTTTTTATGACCGTCATTGATTAAAAAAAAAAAAAAAAAACAAGGAAATACAGAAATACCAAAGAAAAGAAAACCCAAGAGACTGTAGGAAGTTAGGTCTCCTGTGAAGTGTAAGATCCACTCCAAGTCATGGCAATAGGCACATCACCTGATATTTCACATTTTGAAACAAATTTGGATGGTATGCTCGGTGCATTCCTTGGCTTCCTGTCTCTGAAAATGATACTGTATTGATACAGGATTAGCAATAAGAATTTCTTGTACAGTTAGATTTCTGTCCAGGGTATACAGACTGAAGATTACCTGTATTCTCATCATTTCTAAAATAGATTATTAATATAAGCTATTTTAATACAAGTCTGTGTGTAAACACGGGCTGTTCCAAGGATGCATTATTTATTGCTCAAAAGGAAAGGAAATTCTGCTGGCTGCACCTTTCACAAATAGAGAAACATTCATTTGAAAAGAAAACAGGAAACAATCATTAATAGTTTTAGACAATGTGGTTTTAAAATTTCTAAAAATCAAATAGTCCTCAATAGGCCTAAACACTATTTCTGTGTGTTCCAGAGAATTCACATTCACCTACTACTTACTTCTATGCTTTTTCCTTTGTTTTTCGYCTTGCCATCCAGCACCAACCATCCAGCATCAAATTCCTGAACAGGAACTCCAGGGCCACTAAGTCTAGTCTCCCACTGTCGTAGGCAAAGACATCAGGGCATGCCTTTTCCTAAACTGCCTCTTAAAATCAGACTCCTGTTTGCTCCTGTTGTTCTCCAGAAAGACTATTCAGAGCTTCATCTTTCTACTGCTCTAATTTTCTTTCATTTCTTTTTCCCTGTTCCCAGACAGCACATTTTCATAAACCATTCGTGCTGATTTCTCCTTGTAGAAAAATTTTCCTGTGGTTTAAGTATTTCCTTTCCTCACAGGTCTCTTTTCCTACTTATGCTTTCTTTCTCTTTATACTACTCTTTTTCCTTTCTTGTTTTTCTCCTTCTCAAAATGCATCTACTCCAAACACAGCTAGGGACTTCAATGCTGTTACCATTAACAGAGAAAATGTCCCTTAATAAGGGATCCATCACAAAGATGCATGCCTTGGATGGTCTGTGCTTAATTCCAGACATCCTGAGCATGGACAC
Organism: Nothoprocta perdicaria; assembly: GCF_003342845.1. Lineage (NCBI taxonomy): Eukaryota > Metazoa > Chordata > Aves > Tinamiformes > Tinamidae > Nothoprocta > Nothoprocta perdicaria. The sequence continues at coordinate 1,177,893 of NW_020456210.1, read as the reverse complement.
AACATTGAGGATATTCAAAATCTGTAGAAATCAGGATGCTGACAATTTTCTTGCAGCCTGTTTCCAGGCAAAAGTCCTGTCTCAATCATGACAGATTGTCTACAAATATGCKGATGGATCAGACCCTGAACCTGTTATGTTGTGATGAAAGGCTGAGCCACAGATAACTGACCTTAACCTGAGGCAGAAGTCAGCAAAATATCACTTTAAAAATCAGTGGAAGGGATTAAGATTAGCACCTAAGACATGCTAGRAGAGTAAGTGTCAGTAAGTAGGAACCATCCCAGCTCAACTGCTGGGGAATGAGCCAAGGTTGCCTGCATGGGGCCTGCAGCCTGAGGTAGGCACSCCTTCAGCCAGCTCAGGGACGAAGGTGGCCCATGGACAGGAGTGAGAAGCAGCACCTGCACTGCCACTTGCACCAGTCAATGGCTTGTGGCATTGACTTAGATAAGTGTATGTGAAGGTGCATGTAAGGATGGTCAACTATTTTTCTTGATTTTGGAGGGAAGAGGGATTTCTTTCTTACATGTGCCTACCTTTTTTTTTTTTAATGTGGGAAGGAGAAGAGGGAATATGATCCAATATTTTTGGAGAAATCGAAATTGTATCTCAAAATGTTAGTGATTTTCTTTCCTCTTTGGACCAGTACTACCTTTCTTTCAGGTCAGATGGAACTCAGCAGGACACYACATGCATTTTTGTACAAGGATATATCCAGACACTGTACTACAAGTGCCTAATCAAGGTGTCAAGACCTCYGTGGTTTGTATGTTTAAGAGGGAAAGAAGTGTTTCAGCTCTACAAACCCAAGCAACTGGATCCTGCTCCCCACCCCGTTTTTGGTATCTATAAACTCACCAGAAATATATGATCCCAGTTTCATGCAGCAGTCAGAAAACCTTCTCTTCCCATTTTTTTCCCCATGATTTTGAAACATCTGATAGGTACTATCTGGCTAAGCAGCAGCTTTTCACTGCAGTGGCTGCACGGTGCGCCCGGGACACTGTGCAGCCCAGGAACATGATAGCTGAGCAGACCTTCTTCCCTAACACTGAGTCCTATGACAGCCCAAACACTCAGCCATAGCTCCATTATTAAATACGATCCCAGCTCAGAGAGGGCTCCCAGATCTTCTCCAGAAACAGTAAAACATTCCTTTTAAAAAGCAAGGAATGCTAATGTTTTGATAGGCCATTAAAAGACACATTCTACTGCTACAATTTTATTATTTGCCTGTTTTACTAAGACCTACAGCAGCTTCTTCCTTTTTTTCAGGTCTGACATTTTTAAATACATTTCTCATTGACTTCACATTACCGCACTTGGAAAATGTATCCTTGGAAATTTCATATCTGGTGTCTTATTAAGATCCACATTCAGTCTCAGCTAAACACCGTGATTCAGTTAGTTTAAAATGGTTTGATTTTACCTTGGAAACAGACCTGCAGCTAAAGATGTGCCTCCTTTTCCAAATCCTTCTCAAAGGCTGCTTTTCTTGGCCAGATTTCTGACTTTAACTGCTAGGCTGGCCCGCAACAGGCCTCCCTGCATCGCCTGCTCTTCTCCACTATGACTCCACATACAAGTAGGGTTGTAARGAGAGGGACCGGGTTGGGTCTTTTGGCTCCCGTTGTGCCCCTCGTCCTGACTCAGCATCCCGGCAGAGGAACGTGACAGTGGCTACCACCGTCACCGACCCAGTTGGTGGGCTCTCCTCTGTGGTTATCTGCCTTTGGTAACTTCAAAGTGCCCGGACACCATCTCCCTGRGTCTACCAGATGGAGGTTAGCAGAAGTCTCCTTTGTACTACGTCTCCTTTGCAACAGGACTTCTGAAACAAAACCATGAGCACCCCATGGGTCTCCTGTGATGGGCTCAGAAGTTCCAGGATTATAAGCTTGCCTTAATGAAAGTCATTTTGTAGCTGACAGACATGTGGATAGTAAGTGCTCATACTGCTTTTTGCCCTGTGAATGGGAATCATTTGTTACCCATATCTAGCTTTTACCTTCATGTATACTGAGGAAAAAGTCACTGGTACTGTCCACTGAAGTCATATGATTTTTTTTCCATGGCCAGTCAACCCTCCGTGTTATTCKCAATAGACTAATACAGAACACATGTAAAATTGACTGTAAGAACACATTTTGCATATTTAGCTTTGAAAAATGAAGTTAAGATGAAGAATGAACATCAAGGGGGAAAAAAATATAAAGAAAGGATGGCTGGGATTTTTTTCAGCAGGGCACAGCTCATCTGCAACCTGCACACGCTGCTCCCAGGTGATCCAGACCTGACTGTGTTTCAGTTTCAAATGTGGCTCCCTTCATTTCTGCTCTAAACCCAAGTGAGCCCGGGCTCCCTGGGCTAGGCTTCATCATTGCAGAACTTGGCACTCTGCAGCACAAATAGCATGCCTGGCTCAAGGAACTGCAAGGGTAATGAAGGTAAGAGCCTTGTGGATCATTCCTGAGATACATTAGCAAACCTGTGGGGCGCTTCCCTCAGCACCTGCCCAGGCTGTTCCCGGCCCGGTCCGAGTTGTTGGGYTTTCCCTTTCCTGATCACCAGATGAAAACAACATTTAAAGATGCAGTTCCCAGTGCATGCTCGTGTTTGGCAGGTAATGGCTGATGCTTAGGTGGAAAGAGAGAAGTCATCCCTCCCCTTCCATTTTGACCTCTTTACCTCAGATTCGCTCCACATCTGGTACTCTTACCCCGTGCCTCTGCCTCCTCTATCCCTTTTCTCCTCTTTGTTATTATTCTCTCTTTAYAACTTATCCCCCTCTCATGTTACCACCTTTCAAAAACGTAATGGCGTGGACCTAACATGATGTTTCCTGCTATCATTCCCGTCTCACCTCCTCACCTGTGGTCCTGGTTTCAGAAGGGAAGAGCTCTGGGATACGGACTTCCAGCTGCCTCCTCCTCGTGCTTAGCAGAGGAGGCTGCAGCCCTGGCTGATCTTTGAGCTGATAAACCTGACTACAGTCATGATAACAAGTAGCAACTTAGCTCCTCGACTGTTCAGTTCCTATATGTGTTGAGTATGTAAGCTACCGTTTTCATCAAAGCTGTGTTTTGCTTCCTTAGAAATCATCTAGCTCATGTCAGAAAAACGGGATTTCATTTATAGCTTTGCATGTCCTCCATTCAAGGGACAGAAATCCCCTCATCCGACTTGCATTGCTGATATAGCACTAAATGCATTACAAATTTAAGCAAWAGGAATGAATTTTTCATGAATGGCTTGGAGACTGAAGAGATTTGTGAATGATTTTGCATAACAATCAAAAACAAGGAAGTCTCGAACCGCTCCTAAACAGTTTGCAAGTTGAAAAAGTGCTGAACTTCGTCCAATATATTATTCATTGTGAATTGTTCGCACAGCTGTGCTCTGCATACAAGGGAAGTTCAGGGGGTCTAATAATCCCTCTTCATGCAGAATATTTTGTTACATGGGGAAAACTGTAATTCAGAGGATGCTCAGTTTTTTTGCTCTTGTAATGARCTAAGGAACTGTTTGATTCTGGTGTTCTTGGGGAAAATATATATWTTTTTTTCACTGTGATGAATTACCTCAGAATAATTTTTTGAAAAGAAATGGTCAGAATGCTTACCTTTAAAAAATCAACATCAGTCCAGCAATTGCCATACAAGTCTATATGGGGTAGTACAGGAAAATGTGTTTATCCCAGAGACAGTGTGCGGTAACTTTTGGTAAAAGTCTCTTCCTTAGAAGCAGCCACCACAACTCCATCTGTTTTAGCTAAAATAACTGTCCAAGTGACCCCAATTTCAACTTTATGAGCCTCATATTAATCGGGAATCTGAAGAAAACGAGCCAGAGTTTAGCTTCATGTCACTACTCACATTTTCAAGCTCTTTATCAAGTATCTCTTAAAATGTCCTGTATGCCAGAGCTCTGAATGCCTGTCTTTAAGTGATGGACTCGTCTTTAAAGAAACAGATCCACTTAATGTGTTCAGCAACAAACATGAGCCTATTGGTGCATATGAACTAACATGTCACCCCGTGATTGATGTTTCCCTATTACTCTGCCAAAGTACATTAAGTTAAGCTCCTTTTCATCTCCACAAATAGTAGGGACTACAGATGGCCCTCATTTGTAATCCCTAGGAGCTAGCACACCCCAGCGCTGGGAGAGGGTGCTGGTGCCCATTGCCTGCCTGAAATGGATTAGGGAGATTTCTGCACGGAGCAGTGTTACACGAATAAAGTCACACAACAAGCTCTAATGGGAAGGAAGGGGTGCTGACAGTGGCCGCGCGCGCTGACAAACGGYGCAGATGCAATGCTCTCCAAGGAGGCTCCTGCAATTGGCAGGGAGTGTTTTAGTAGGGTGTATGATGTAGTCTTCTGCATGCTCCTTGTTCCTGAGTGCTGGGAGCAATGCACACCCTGAACAGCCCTATGTGCAGCRTTGGCAGCAGCCTGGTCCAACCCAAGCCCACCAGCTTCAGCTGCAGTTATGATTCCCCTATGCATCAAGTTCCTGGGTGACCTGCCCCAAAAGGCACCTGAAGACTGCTGGGCACCTTTAGAAGTAATTTCTTCTTGGAAGCCTTTATCTAAGGAGTGTTATCTACGGAAGTGACCAGGTATTTGAATTTTCAGACCGTATAAAACAAATCCTCTTGGCCCATGCACTCAGCTTGCTTGCTGTGGCTTCCTGCCGCAGAGGTGCTTGGCTGCAGAAACCAACAGGGTCACGGGCTGGTGGCCCTGGGACAGGGCAGCTCTGYTATTACATGCACCGAGGTGACAGCAATTGCTTTTGCCTCTCCAGGAAGGCTCACTGTCTTGTCATCCTTGGAGCACACACGTGCAGGGTGGACAGGACCTGCTCTTGAGTCTCGAGCCTGCCAACGCTTTTGTGGGGAAAGAGGGATGTAGRTCTTCCTTTCCTAGTGATGTTTTACCTCACATCAAAACTATTTCCATCCCTCATCGCCTGTGTTGTAACGCAGATGTTCTTTACTTGGTACATATTACCCGAGTGAATTTATGCCATTTCATTTAAACAAAAATATACTGAGAAAAAGAAGAAGAAAAAAATATAGCAAGACACCACAACTGTAATTTTGCAAGGGGTGACTGTGAGAAAGGGGATCCGCTTTGGACTCCGAGGTGGTAGTGGATGAGATGCCGAGCCAGAAGTGCTGAGCTGGGTGCAGAGCATCGGCGCTCGGCAGACGGGAAGGGAGCCTGGCACCCAGACAGTGCCAGAGGCAGCGAGTGTCCTTCCAGGCACCACCATCTGCTTGAGCAAAGGGAAAGTCTCCCTTTTACGTGTTCTTTCCTTACCTCCCTCTCCTCCTTGTCAGATACCTAGCTGCACTGCTCCAGTTTGGGGTGTGACACCTTATATATTGACATATTTTTACCAAGGTCAATTTATCCAGTTGCTTCTTCTATTTACTCCGTAGAACCAAGTGTTGTCTCTGAGCTGATTGCCTTTTACTTTGGAGTGAAGTTTGTTTAATATCATTCTTTTTTTTTATTTATAGGATACCATTTAGAATAACCACGAAAACACGATGCAATGTGAAGATAAATGGGTCTGGGAGGTAACGAATATGCAACATCAAAATATGTAAGCGATGATGCAATCATGTAAGYATGCATGCAAAGTATCCATGTGCAAATTATTGACAGTATGTTATATTTGTGCATACAAAAACATGCTCCCTTCTCTTCTCTGGAAGGGTTATAGGTTTAACTTGTGCATGTGCTTTGCAAAACAAAAAAGACTCCTGAAATGGAATTCATTACTCCGGGATGGTCTGTATTTCCAAGGCAGCTGGAAAGGTAGTAAAAGMAGAATCACTCATTTCTCTTAAATTTAAGTTTTGCAAATACTTGGATGTTTCACATCTACAGAAAGAATGTTCCCTTTCGGATACAAATAGCTTGATCCTGCAGCCACTCCACAGCCATATGGAATGAAATTGAAAACAAAAGTCATTTCTGTATCTGCTGTCTGTCTTCATTTAAAAGGTGGAGCTGAGTGAACTTTTTGGTTAACTTTCTCATGAGCATTCCTGCGAATAAGATTTTATCTGCAACAGAGTCAAACAGTTGTGGCCTTTCGCAGGAGTCACAGTCGCTATTGATGTGGGAACATTCACGTTCTGGGTTTAAGGGCTTGGCATCTATCTGGGTGGAGAAACTAAAGTTTCAAGCTCCCGTTCAGCAAAGACATATAGGTATGTTATCATTGAGAAGGACCGGGCCCTTTGCAGAGGAAATGCACAGTAAGGAAACAGGACTTGTGGTCTGAGATGAATTTAATGTGCCCAGTGAAAAAAACTTGAAGATAGGAAATTGTTTTCACATTGGAGATTTTTTATATGAATACTTTCTATCTTACTAATTCATTCGTTTTCTATCTAAATGAATTCACTTTATTTGTAATATATGCTAAGAGAAAAAAGACGGAAATTTTCTCCAGTATATCTTTCTGTTACACAGGAGATACAATCCTCTTTTCTTCATCAGAAACAATATCACAAAAAAGAGGTTTTGTTTTCTAGTTTCTCTTCTCAAACACATTATCTGCCACCATGCAGCACAACCATTTGTTACAGGGAGATCTGGTTGCACCCTGGCAAAAAGCAAAGGACAGAAAATCTTATGAAAGACCACAGTAGCTCAGGAACATGCAGAGGACAGACTTATTGGGCTAGTAAGTGGTTTGTTATAAATCAAATCAAATTTTTCGTCATCCTATGTTTTTCTTCTATGAGACTCTGAAAAAAAATTTATATTATTTTTTAATCAGGTCGGTTTGCAGCTAAGCTCTGGAACATTGTATGTCCGTTATGTGTTCCTGGAAAAAGCAAATTAACCTGTACAAATAATGTTTTAAAGAAAAATAGAGACAAGTTGCTCACTAGAAATAATTTTTGTGGCTCTATTAACAATTTTTTTTATCTCATTTTTTCCCTTTCCAGAAATCCATTCTAATTCAATGCGCTTAAATGGAGTCCACGTATTTCCTCTCCCAAATCTTTTTTTTTTTTTAATCTCAAATACTGAGAGGAACCCACGGTTTCTCCTCTTAACCAACATGCCTTTTCCATCAAGGTTAAAAGTGCCTTCCCAGAGCCTAGTGGGGGTTTCACACACCTTTGGATTCCAGAGCCGTATTCCCTGTCTGGATCACCTGCTCAGAGAGCTTCCCATGGGAGTGAGACGGGCTGCGCATGGTGTCCCAGGACACCCTGCGGGTTGTGAACCCATGCAGGAAAGAGTCAGCTACGTGTGAGTGATACATCCCAGCTCTTCTCATGACTCGTGTTTTCTTTTTAATTCCAGAAATTGGTGATGACTGGAGCAAGCCAAATCTGATCATTAACCAAAATGAGTTTGTTAGAAAATATCTCCCATTAACTGGAATTAATTCATTTTCTTGGGGAAGACAGAGCGAGGAGTCATTTATTTAGTTTCTGGGATCACAGTGCTGAAGACAGAGCTCAGTTCAGCATCGGGGGGCTGTAAAAAAGCCCCACGGTCCCTGTACTCCCACAGCTGCCACTCGCACCACCAGCTCCCTTGATGTGAGCGAGCTGCACTCGCATGCACTTCTCATACACGTGTATGCCCTTGCCTTGCACACTCACAGGCATCTCAGCATTGCACCTCCTTGCATTGCTCCCACTTGCACACACACCCTGGCACCTCCCCGTGCCTTGCACCCTCGTGCACGGTGCACACCCCCACGTGCACATCTTGCACGCTGATGCAGACCTGACTTGCAAGCACTTTAGCTAACCCTCCCTGCATGCGTGCACGCACACATCTTGCACACACACACACACACATGCACACCTCTCGCCCCAGCCTAAGCACAGCCACCTGCGGAGGCCTCGGCCGCCAGCCCGGCTTGCTTTGGGAGGAGCTCACACCTCTGCACGCAGCCGCCTGCCTGCGCTTGTCGGGCCTTGTGGAAAATGGCCTTTTCCCGGCACCCACCAGAGGAAAAACGCCAGTGAAAGGACTGACCYGGAATCTCCTGCAGATCTTCTCATTGGCGCGCCAGGAGACGTTGCTGTCTGACAGAGAAACCTAATTAGTTTATTTTAATCCGTCAAGCTCTGTTAATGAAGCATGGCAGGCTTTCTCTCTCCCCATCATTAAGATGAAGTTTGATTCGTTTAACTAACGTGTATGTTACTACCAATACATGAATCACAGTCAACCAAAACAGGAAAAAAGGTTTACTTACTAACCAGGTGCCTATCCCCTATAAATTAGGAAGTGGAAGTGGAAGCAGAGCCGTCTCGGTGCAGCACAAAGCCACGTCCCCCTTGCCATGCAAGAGGAGCCATGCACAAGAGCGAGGAGTCCGACTGTTTYCAGGACACTGCATCTGCCGCCTGACTTGTTCCCTGGAATTCAGACTGACAGGTACCATGTACCGAGCTGCGGCTTCCTATCCGCGTGCACAGTGTCCTAGATCAGACACAAAAACACAAACCGTGGAGAAGCGGTTAAAGCTCCAATAATTGCTACAGCCCCGTGTTTTCTAGCGGCAATGAAATCAGCCCCTAACGCTTGTATGGAAAGAATTAGGCCACACCACTGTCCATTGTTCTGCATCATTACCAGGAAACAAGGTTATTACAAGATTAGGTCTCGTGTACTAACCCTGCAAAGGAGAAGGGATGCATCTTGTTTTTAAAGTGCATTAAAGGAAGGAGAAAGTAAATCCCTTCTGATCTGCTAAATTGGTACTGTACACATTCAGCAGGAAAGGAAAGACACGCGGAAGAGCATCGGGAGCGGGCGCTGCGAGCTGGGCTAGAGAGGGGTAGCACATTGAAGCTTCGCAAGAGGGCCCAAGCTGAGCCAGCCTTGCACACTGCGAGCTTGCACGCGTGGCCAAGCTTGCACGTGTGGTAAAGCTTGCACGCGTGGCCAAGCTTGCACGTGTGGTAAAGCTTGCACGTGTGGCCAAGCTTGCATGTATGTGTGGCCAAGCTTGCACACATAGCCAAGCTTGCAGGCGTGGCCAAGCTTTCACACGTAGCCAAGCTTGCACGCGTGGCCAAGCTTGCACGTGTGGTAAAGCTTGCACGCGTGGCCAAGCTTGCATGTATGTGTGGCCAAGCTTGCACACATAGCCAAGCTTGCACGTGTGGCCAAGCTTGCCCATGTCGTCAAGCTTGCACACGTGGCCAAGCTTGCACACGTAGCCAAGCTTACACGTGAGGCCAAGCTTGCCCGTGTGGCCAAGCCTGCACGTCTGGTCAGTCTAGCACACGTGGCCAAGCTTGCACACGTGGCCAAGCTTGCACATGTCGCCAAGCTTGCACATGTGTCCAAGCTTGCACGTATATCCAAGCTTGCACGTAGCCAAGCTTGCACATGTGGCCAACACACTCTTTTGCTGTCTCCCGCTTGCAGATGCTGCTGCCACCCTCCTTGCCCTGACTGGGTGCCCATAGGTGCACRTTGAACCAGAGGTGTTTAAGTGCTGGGAGCGGTCGCTGTGCCACCGGCGAGCACAGGTCTGTGTGACGGGGCTTCTGCATTTCTCATCTTGCCTTATTTGGGTGAGTTTACCCTTGCACACACGCTTTCTCACTCACTCTCTAAATACATGCCTGTACATACCCTATATGTATATGTAGACCAAAACATACCCGTTCATGTAGCGTACTTGTGGTACCATTGGCTTATTTCCCTGGATTAAAAGGCAATGTAAAAGATGCCCATATATGCATGTGTATTCATGCAGTCCCTTGGCCAATTATTTGCTGGGCTGGATTTGATTTCCTGCTGGTGAAATTAGGTGACGCCAACTTAAACCCACTGTGCAGAGGCCTGGGAAGCTAAACGCCCCARATCAAGGAGCAGGAAGGAGAAAACTCTCTGCTTACAAGGGTTCACCAGGGCTTAGACAAGACGAGCTGAAAGGGGGCAGGGAAGCCCAATAAAGCAGCAGCGAGAAAAACCTCATGAATCTTTGCCCAGACTCCAAAGAGACTRACCATGAAGTAGGTTGCTTTTCCACACATACCTGAAGTACGTGTGGATTCAGGGAGCATTACAACCACTCCCAAAGTAATCACAGCACTGTGGCTTGGCAGAGAGGCCTGGGATGTCTAAGCTGCTGCCGTATCAAACCCAGCCTACCAGTCTCTTGCCRGATACCTGCTCCCCTGACAGTGCCACGTCACTGTCAATAACAGCCACTGAAGTCTTCCTTTTCCCTTGTGGTTTTTTTTTTTTTTTTTTTTTTTTTTTTTTTTTTTTTTTAATTAAAAGCAGAGCGTGGAAGTTGTCTCAGAGAGGTATTCCATTTTTTTTTCCCGGAAAGTCTCCCCCTTCCATCCCTCTCGCCTCACCCAAAGCTCACTTATCTGCTGGCCCCTGACCCCACGCTCTGCACATCTCAGACACAAGCACTCCATGGCTCTCAAGCTTAAAAGGAAAAGACATTTTGGAAAAGAAAAAGAAAAAAAAAAAGAGTTAAAATCCCAAATTTGGTTGTAACTGCTGAAGAAATCCCAGCCGGCTGAGCCGGCAGCTCGTGCTCCTTGGTCGCTGGTAGCAGTTTATAGCAGCCCCCTTGGTGCTCCCAACTCAGAGCTTTCCTCCTCTGTGCTCCATCAGCAGCTGCCAACAGCGACCTCCTGCCCTTTTAAGGCTTCTGGTCCTCAGTGTGTGCATATGCATGGGAACTTATATACATATATGCATSCGGGGGGCTTGGGAGAGAAGGGAGGACGCAGAGAATGCCCCATGTCTGCAAGGACAAAGAAGCATCACATGAGAAACCCTAAATAACTGAATGGGGTGATTGCTCAGTGCGGTGCCTAACATCTCAGCTCAGGTGTGGTGTGAAGGAAGGRCTCGCACAGCGGGGATGGGGTTTCCCTTTGTGGGCATGGCCAAGCTCCGCTGTCTCTGAGGTTCAGCTGCCAGGACCCTTCCAGAAGAACTCTGGCTGGCCCCAGGTCTGGAAACCAACCTGCTGGACCGAGCTCTGCTAAGCCGTGACTTTTTTTAGCAACCTCTCAGCAGAAAACACATGGCTATGACAATTCTGACCTTTTAATCACGGGAAAGTAACTTTTTTTTTTCTTCTGATACGTTTTCTTATGTCTTTTCAGATTGGTTTGAGGTCAATAAACTTGCCGAAATGCATTTTTTCCTTTAAAAATACTTGTTCTATATAGCAATATCAGTCTTAACTTGTTTCCATTTTCACAGAGCCATCTTTATAATTAACAACAACTTAAATCAAGAGAGCACTTGTTTAAAATTTCAACACCGTATATTTTTTTTTGTCTGAAGTGATTCACACTGAGAGTTTTCCTGGAAAAGGTGCCTTCTGGGCCTGTAATCCCCTAGGCATGTGTTTCATCTTCCAGTATTGAGCTGGTGTGGACACATGGAAAGAAAATCTTATCTTGTTGAATAATCCCCTTTCCAGAAAAAGAAACAATAATGATTTGGCACCTCTCCAGCTATTAATGCCTTGTGAGTAACTAACTCCTCAATATGCACAGTTTTCATCCCTCTTCTTCAGTACAGGAACAAAAAGTCCCAGGCACAGGAGGCCGGAATCAGGAAAGCATTTGCCAAGTTTTWCAAGCACCACATCATCATGACTTTCATAGGTGTTCCCTGGAATAACAAAAAACATGGTGTATTCCTAGGTACTTTTGCAGCCATTTCCTGTCCTGTCATGCGCTCACTCACTCTCTGAATTTTGACTTCTGCTACAGGTAGGAACTCTATGCACAATACGGGGGAAGTATTTAATACACAACAGTTGTTCTCTCCCATGCAAGTGGTTCCTATAAAGAAACCATCCATCACTGCTGTGTAATAAGGCACATCTYTTTTCTGAATGGTTTGTCCTTATGACCTGACATATGGAGGGATAAATAACATGGTGAAACAGGCAGTGAGTGAATACCAAAGTTACGCCTTGAAGAGAGACATTAATTTGAGATAAAGCTATTAAAAGTGCCCAGATAATTTACAATCCTAATCCTGTTTTCAAAAGAAGTTTAGGTCTAGAACAGTGGAAAGATGCAAGTGCCTAATGAACACAGATAACCTAAGTGCTGACATGGTTGCCCCAGGGCCATGACTTAGATCTTCAGCCTTTCTCCTCTCCCATGCTGGCTACACACGAGTGTCCCCATGGGTAAGCCCCCTGGTCCTTAGTTATCTGCAGAATCCCCTCAGAGCTCCTGAGGTTGGTTTTTCACTTCCTGCTTGGCTTAGTCTCTTCTCCTGCTAGCGACTGGTGGAAGAAMCACCAAGAATTTCTCAGGCCTGTGAGGTGCATCACGGCCCACCAACTTAGCATGGCTCCTGACAGGTCAGGAATTAAGAAAAATATAAAGTGGATAAGGAAAATATGTTAAAGAAACAGCATATTTAAGGAAATTTGTTTCGTTCTGGAAGTTTTTGCCACCCCTAGTCTGAGGCATTGTAGGTGATCTCGTGGACGGAGCCCGCCCTGACAGCACGGGATGGGCAACAACCCTGCAGGGTGGGAGCAGCAGCTGGGACACCAAATATAAGGGACCAAATACCCTGCGGAGAGCAAAGGGCAGCTCCCCTTGGTTTCAGAAAGAGTGAGAAACAATGCTTTGAGCTTCCCAGAATGAAACATTTTCAGAATTTCGTTTCCACAGGAAAGGTAAAACTTTTTTAGGCTTCGTTCCAATCCAGAACAAAAACTGTCTGGAAATGTCAGGATTTCCCACAGAAATAAAATGCCAAGTTTCGGCCCACACTAGCCTTAAATCACTTATTTCACTTCTCTCTCTTTCTCTTTTTATTTTTTTAATAATTCAGCCCCATAGCATGGATTGCTAACTATTCTGTGGAAACTGTAGCTTCAAAGGCCTTGTTCCATATGAGCGTGTTTCAGATTTCTGCAGCCACATCCTTCACCTAGAAGGTTTTCTTCCCCCCTTCATAGTGACTGTGTGTTACCCAGCTGCCTTGTGTGGTATTTCTGACCAAGTGTGAAAATATCAGAGGAAAGARAATGTCAGTATATCTGTTTGCACTGGAATTAAATGAAATTATAATGAGCAACGTGTAACAAAAACATACTGATGTGCAAACAGAAAAGAACTTGAGTTTTTCAGTACACCAAAGGCAATTTGGTGGCAAACACTTTTCCCAATAGCGTGGCAGGAAGATATACATTCGGGTCCTCATGCATGCCTACATTTCTTAGCTTTTAATTTATCCTAGCTTGAAAAGTGGCTCCCTAGCTATGCACATTGGCCCCTATTCCCTGCTATTTGYTCCGGGCTCTCATTGCTCCTATGCAAAACAGCCACAAATGTTCCTTTGGTTGCACCRGGGTATTTTTATCTGCTTGCTACCTCCAGGCACGAGCACTGACTAACTGAGCACGCCAGTCTCCTCAGAGGAAGGTGACTGAAAGGAAGTGAGGGAGCGGTCAGAAAGCTGGAACTAATTAGGCCCTAATGCTCTGAAAAACCACCGAAAGAATGTTCACAAGCTCGGTAGGTTAGAAACAAACATGATGCTGCAAGCAAGCCAAAGCAACCGTCCCGCTGAGACATTGCTACAGAAATTGTCTACATAGTGCTTCAAGGTGGCAAAAATCCTGGGCTTTGCCTGTCCTCCTTCCCCCAGGAAAAGGAGACTGGCATTTCAGAGGCACTACCTGGTGGCACTACTGTCCCCACCACCAAGTGTGGGCTCCAAACTTACGTTTCCACCCCATCTATATTCTTCACATTCTTTATTCTGAATTCCCGGGTGGTGGTCTGTGTAGATAAGACTCTAAATACATAAATACAGACTAGCATCAGCACAACTGAAGCTACAAAACTTTCTTCTTAATTCGGCAAAAAAGGGAAGGCCAGTGAAGGACATGAGTCTCACCTATTTATCACAGTTGTCTGGACATAATCATACACTTCCACTAAAGAAGACCTTTAGATCCTTTTGAGGATCTTCCAAGCAGGCCTTAACTCCCAGCTTTTTGGTACCTGCAAGTGAGCAATTCTGCTTGAAATAAAAAATAATCTCCCAAGAGGACCTCTGATCTTAAAACAAATGCTGTTTAATTCACCGCTCATTAGGAGTGTATCTGGATTGATTTATTGAGCACTTCTGACCCCAGATCTTTTGAACAGCATTCCTTCACGATTAAATAGGAGTGGGTTTGGGCAACACTCTGGCAGGCAGACTGGAAGAACACAAGCGTTTCTTCAAAAACATTCATATCATGTAACCTAATGAAAATATACTGCATGTTGGCATGCATTTGGCCCACACCAGAATGGATATGTTTTCCAGCCAAGGCTCAGGTAACTTCTGTAGTAAATATGGCCAGAACAATTCATTAATTATACATTTGTGGTCGTCCCACCTTTGTGTATTTTGGAAATATGCAGCCACATTCAATGAATCAGAGAAATGGCAATATCTTTGACTCCAAAGGAAATCAATGTTTTTAGTAAGTTCACAACAGGCTGTGGCAGCAGAAAGTATTACATCCTCTAGGGGATCGGTTTCTACTTGCTGCTTAATATTCAAAGAGCAGAGAAATGGAAAAAAATATATCCTGAATGTATTTTATAAGTGACTGGCTGCAGATGAATGCTTGCTAGATGAGAAAAGCAAACTTTCTTGCTGGTCGTACCTAAGTAATTAYGAGCATGAAGAGACTTGGCCTCTCTTCTTTGAGAATGTAAACAAAACACTTGGAATCTTCAATAGGAATCAAATGAATGCAAAATGTGATCTTCTGCCATGTGCCTCATCATTCTCATTTGGCTGCAAAAGAAAGACGAAGCCACAGTTGCTGTCTGAAATACACTGGTTTGGCCAAAGATGGTATATGCAGTCAATCTGGTATGTGCCTTCTTCTCTCTGGCTTCTAATTAACAGCAAAGTGCTGCACTTGGCTTGTTTCTTCCTGCGGAGTTGCAAYTGTAGGGAATTTCCAAGATTATTTGCATGTAAGCAAATCATTAGGAGCAAGCGTTTGTGTTCCTGGGCTAGAGCAGGGGTATTAGACAAGATAGATAATCTCCAGAAGTTTCTTCCAGTCTTGACTTTCAGTGATTCTGTAAAACGTCACTGTAGGTGGCACTCAAATGATAACCAACATGATCATGACTTTATCAGAAGACTCAATGCTTTTTTACTTARTATTTCTGTTTTGTGGGAGAAGTGGATTCTTATTTTAAATCATATTTCATGCTTGCAGATTAGAGAGGTGGRGAAAGGCTTGACTGATTTTTTGAAGCCTTCATCTGGCATTATCCCAAGTGAATCCAGGACACAAAACCCAAAGTCTTCCCAACAAGAGGCAGCGCTTGGCTCACCCTCCTGCCCTCTCTGCCCCTTTGTGGGGTAGAGGAGGGATGGCGAGTCTTTGTGGTGCCTTTCCTCACTCCAGGAGCATCTCCCAGCTGGGATAACCACTACATGTGTCCCTTGGTGCATCCTTGCAAGTTGCACCTCTGCACCAAGACATCTCCTGAGCTTCAGCAGAGACAAGAGGCAAGTGTCCATCTCGGCACACTGACATATTCCGAGAAAAACCCTTTTCAGCAGCTCATACAGGTGCAGAATCTTACCCTTGATAGCACTTATAATCTTGAAGGCAACACAAAGCCATTAATTACTGTGTGGTGCTAACAACAGGTGACAGAGAAAGAAAAAAAAAAAGCTTTATATCTTACACCTGCTCTCTGGAAAAGCACGGAAAGTCTGTGCACTTGTCCGAGACCTTTCCAGGAGGCCACACAAGTGGCAAGCCAAAAAAAAAAGCCAGTTCCAGCCAGACCTGCTGCTTATTGGTGCCTTTTGGAGAAAAAAAGTCTGTGGTACATGAAAGAGCTCTTTGAAGTGACTGATGTTGATGCTGCAGTGCACTTGGGAGAGTGCACCAAGCACCATGGGTGACGGTGTCAGGGGAGTCCAAGGAGGCTCTTCCTCATCACCCCAGGAGAAGCCAAGGATATTGGAGCGCTATCCTTTAATATATGTCCCATATACATTTAAGGGACTGGATAAATTTACATCCTGTGGAAGAACGAGAAGGGCTCCCGAGGCGAGGGCGCGTGAYGAACGGCGTCTGCCGTGTCCCATCTCGCAGCTCACTGGGCTCTGGATGTTTGCTGCAAATTACGCTGCCTCTGACATTGGAAAATGTTCTCCGCAGATGCCAGTGAGAGAACTTATTTTTAACCTAAAGAAAATTTGTGATCTAGGGTCTCCAGAATAAAACATACAACCACCTACAGTAGGTGGTAATTTTAACAGAAATTCAAAGGGCTGACACATGGCCTTTTTTTTTTTTTTTTTTTTTGATGGTGAGGCAATTCAGTGTGGTAGAGAGTTTTCCAGATAGATTTGTTAAAAGATAAATATAAAGAAAGGGGAGGAAAAAGGCATCGTAAAAAGCAGTAAGGAGAAAAACATAAGCTTTTTGTCATGTCCAGAGTTTCTGGAAAGTCTGCATCATAAAATAGATTGAGGATTTGTCTAGTTGGTGGAAATTTCCTCATATTATGGCATATTTCAGGCGTTATTTAGAACGCAAATGGTCCCAGTGTCCCCCAGGCCCAAGGTGTAAGAAGTAACCATACAAAAAGCAGCCTACCTTCTCCCGCGAGGCTGCATGGACCTGGCTCTCCCTTCAGRAAGGGGCAGAGGGAAGGAGGAGGGCTGCCCTGGCCAGGCGCGAGGGGACGGCGATGGGCAGGACAGTGCCATGCGTGTGCACAGACAGAGTGCGGCAGCCAACGGGGGAAGGATGTATAAGATGCATGGTATAAGATGCATGAGGACATCTCCGGATACCTCATGTTGCCACTGTGCTACGGCCAGGAACAAGGCCTGGGGGTACTTGAGGCATCCACCATACAAGGACCTACAAGGGAGGGCGGACATGGTTCTTCCGCTCACCTATGCCCGGGGGGCTCCCTCTTCCCTGTGAACCCTTCACCTCTGGCCATCCCCCTGTTTCGGAAAGGGAAAACTTGGAGGCATAAAGCAGCCCAAAGATGAATTCCAGCTGTTCGGCTGGGAGAATTTCCACATTCATGAACCCATGAAGACTTCTCAAATGCGCCTGTGCGATTAAAAGGGGGAAATGCAAGTACTTCATAAGCTTTGCTGGGCAATATTAGGTCAATCATCTCGCTTGGCTTTAGGGACCCAATTCTGTCCCAGTAAACTTGATGGGAGGTCAGTTATCAAGCCACAGGGGGCAGGATAAAGGTCTATATGAGTTGCTATTTTTTCCTCTTAAAGCTGGTCTTATTGGGCCCAGCCCAACTTCATCTGAAGTCAATGAAAAGACTCCTGCTGACTTTAATGGGAGTTAGATTGGCCCTATTGTCCTTTGTTGAGTAAAGTAATTTTAAAAGGTCAGGAGGTGAATTAAAAGAAAAAGAAACAAGGGCTTCGATAAGCTACATTCAACATGCTCACCTTATAGAGAAGAGGTGTTGTCTTAGCTGGTGAGAGTAGTGCTAACTAGTCCTTGTAGACTCTGGCAAGGATAACAAAGTATGGTTTTACTCAGAAAAAGCAAGTGAAAATGAAAATTGCAGAGTTCTGATTTAATGATCTCCCAGTGACTTCTATCTGCTCAATTTACAAATAAAACAGACAGCAAAGTTAGAGCTCAAGCTCAATGAAACCAACTTCATGCTGGTGTAATTCYAATGACTTCAATGGATTTCTTCTTGACTGACATTGGTGTGAAAGTGAAAATAAAACAGTGTTTCTAATTGCTGTGGCTGCAATTTGGCTCAGCTTGGAGGAGGAAACGCTTGCTCTGCTCTTAATGTTGTTGCTCCTCCACCCTCAGCAGAAGCTACCTGAAGTGGTAGGGGAAAATGAAGAAGAGGGAGAGAACAGAGAATTTTTTTTTTCACGATGCAAAAATGAGAGAAGCCTGCAGCTTATTTGCCCAGTGCTGCCTTGGCACTGGAGGACTAAGATGAAAAGAAGAGAAACTTCACAGTGTGCTTTCCAGTTGTGCGTGTGTCAACTTTTAGGGACTTAGCTCTCACTCTAGATCTCCTCCAGCTCTAAAAGGTCAGACCACAGATTTTATAAYGCTATTCAGCAGATAAAACTGGAGGTGCTGCTCTAGCAAATAAAAAGTTGCTATTCTTACACAAGAGTTCTTCAAAGTCTAGTAGCGTCATAAATTACACACAGGTCTCCCTCAAAACAACTCTCATGCACTAACTGTTGTAAGATGCTGTTGACAGTCAGCTTTGCAAAATTTGTCTTTTCTCAATTACCCCTCTTCCAGAATATATTTTAGGAAACAAACAGTATAAAATCTGCTGCATTTCTTGGGAAATGACTGGAGGAGTTTGGTTTTGATTTTTAGTCTTGTCCTTGTTAAATGTTTCATGCTGTGAATTGAGAGAGTCTCCTCTGATACTGGCAGTAGCAATAGGAAAATTAAAATGTATTCTGCCCTCCCCCGCCTCAATTTATTGGCAGATGCCATTTTATATATATTAAAAAAAGAAAAAAATCCCTACCAAGCTGAGATGAATCAGATTCATCTTTCCAGCAGATGGCTAAAACTAAACCTGGAGAACGGTGGCTTCTTTGGGATAATCCAAGAAAGGGGGAAGCCCTCTGAGCAATCCCCTTTGCGAGCAGCCCTGTGCTCAGCGGGTCCTGGCCATCAATGAACTAACCCTTTCCTCCAGCCCTGCCTCCCGCCAGGCAGGAATTCACTGCATGGCCAGAGGTCAGGGTGACTGCCATCCTGCTAAAGGCATCCAGCTTTCATTCACAAAACACACCACTTTTCTGCCTTCGGAAAAGAAAGGAAGTTCCCCGGCGGGGAAAAAAAAGGCGCCCAAAGATTTTCTGTGAAGCGACAACCAGTTTACGGTGTCGTGCCAGTCACAAAAGGGTTTAGTCAAACGTTGATGTAATACAAATTTTAGAGCAGCTTCTTAAGTGAGAACTGAGGAAAGATCATTTTGCCCATGTCTCAGCTTAATGGCACACTTACACAAATAAGATGAGAAACTGCAGCTGCACAGAGCACTTGTGCTGCCTGTTGCAGTTTACAGAGCAAACATTTGGGATCTATCTGGCTAATCATGATATATTTTTCATGTAATCATCTGTTTATGCTTCTTGGGTTTATATTTCTCAGGGCTGGGCTGCGTGCCAGGGGCCGGGGGCTGCGATCGGCCAGCGCGCCCACCCCAGGGACCCCGGTGGGAAGGGGCAGCTGCCCGACCCGTGTGGGAAGGGGCACCCCGGGCCCTCCTGCCTGGGTGATGGAGCCCCCTCTCCTACGATGGAGCCTCAGGGAGGTTTGGGCTCTTGTGGGAGAACTGCTTCTATTTTGCCCTTCCAGCCTTTTCACACAGGGACAACAAACTCAATGTACATGTGCAAAAACATCCATATATGTCCTTTATTCTGCTTTTTGACCAAAAAAATGCATGGTAACACAGAACAACAACCCGCTAAACCCCTTCCTCCGGGTGCTCCTTCCCAAAGCGCAGGCACAGCAGTAACCCACCGCTGCCTAGGCAGGCAGAGCACCAAAGCTGAAGAGACGACAGTGCAATTTTGCCTAGTAAACTCTCGGAAACCTTGGAAAGAGGCTGGCAGCAGGCGAGGCCTCCAGCTTGTCCCCCATAGAGGGAGCACAGCCTCTCCAGAAGACGCTGGAGCAGCTGCGCTCCCATAGACACTGCAGGATGTCGGAGAGCCAGGAATCAGGCGAAGGATGGCATACGCCTTCAGCGCAACAGAGGGAGAATTTTTCTACGTGTTCCTCTTGCCCGTCTGCTCTCCAGCTGGGATGCAGCAAGAGCGGGGTGTTCTCAGCACCACGGCGCTGCTGCCAGGTGTTGTCGGCAGCCGGGAGGCTGCACTTGAGGATGTTTAGGATGGTTTTGTTTTTGGCACAGGAGCAAGCAGCCTTGAGCCCCTGCCCAACGTTGCTGGGATCACTCTGTACCTTTGCAGGCTATGGCATTTGCCTGTGAGCACAGGTCCGCCTGCGGCACAGTGAGGAATGTACCCTGGAAAAGGAAATGCAGAATGGACCTGGGTAAATCCAGGAATGTGCAGCCCTGAAACAGAGAAATGCACTTTTTTTTGGCTGACTTTAGTCTCTTTCCTGACTAACAGGCAAGTAATACCATGTTGCTTCTTTCTTCTCCAGCTGCTTGTTCTCTTGTGTAGCCCTCCAGTGCCATGGTTCACATTGCAGAGCCAACCCTAGTCCTCAGGGAGAACAGCCAGTTGTAGCCTCAAGGCATGGCCCAGCATGACATGATGCCACGGTGAGGGGTCCCTGGATGATTTCTCCTCAGTTGGAGCTGGGAAGCACCTTTGGC
Source organism: Nothoprocta perdicaria (assembly GCF_003342845.1). NCBI lineage: Eukaryota > Metazoa > Chordata > Aves > Tinamiformes > Tinamidae > Nothoprocta > Nothoprocta perdicaria. The sequence goes on along the minus strand of NW_020456210.1, from coordinate 1,157,495 downwards.
AGCCACTCTGACCACGAGAGGTGATGGAAGGGTGCTCTCCTTGCCCGGTCTCGACGCTCCGCACAAGGTCCCAACAGCTCCTGCATGGTCAGAGAGTGTGATCATGCTCAACCTATGAAGCAGTTGTGCTGCGTTTCTGGTTAGGATTTGGGAGCCCTGTTCCTTTTTCACTCTTCAGCTCCATTTCTCAGCTATGGCTGTGTTTATATAATGGTCCTGAAAGCCTCCTGTTGCCTTGAGTGGGTGAGTGGAGTAAGAGGAAGCTAGGAAGACCTCCAAGACAAGTGCTAGGTACCCTTATCCTTGTAATATTTTCAACCTGTAACCCTGTCCTCTCAAGATGTGACCTCAGCAACTCTCATRGCAGAAACAGAGCACTTCAGGCTCAGGACCTGAGCACCTTCTCCTTTGGGAAACCCCAAGGACAAGTGTCTAAGGGGCTGGTATCATGACAGTACCAGGGGTCCTCCTGAGGTTCTTCACTTCATGTCTCCGTCTGCAGTTGGTCACCAGCATTGCTAGCTCTTCCAAGTGAAACTTGAGCTGGGATCTCGACTTTCACCTTGAAAGGGACCAGAAATCCCATCATACCTTCTCTACACATGGACATGATGAGACTAATATCAGAAAACAATTTGACTGTTATATCCTGCTGGATTCCAGAGCACTTTAAGATTTGGCTGCACAAACATCACCCCCGAACTCAGAGGACTGTAAGAAGAAGCTTCCATGAACTAACTTTACCCCTTGCATGATTTGAGCTATTGAATGAACAAAACATTTCCTCCTAACATCCCATAACTGGGAGAAATTCATCCAAAATCACAATGTGTAGCAGCCTGCTCATCTGGAGACAAATACGCCTGTGCTTTCTAAATGCCTCAAAGTTAAAAGCTCGTTCCACGTGGCTGGAGACGACGAAGGATGTGCAGAACAGAAGTTGTGGCTGGGAGGAACTTGGAGGCGTTATTAACTTGTGCAGCTCTCAACGAAGGGAGAAAGGGCAGTTCTGGGAGCAGAACTGTTGTGCAAAGCCAAAAGGACAGCTCAAAGGAGCAGGTGAGGGCTCTTTGGTGCGCGCACTCCCTGCCCTCTTGACGATGTTTGCTTTGCTCCTTGTGCTTCCCCTCCGTTTCTTTCCCCTCTGATTCCCACTATTAATGCATTATGCATAGGCTGGCAGCCAAACTGAAGCAATTCAAATCCCGTCACTGCTGAAATGGCTCTCACACTATGCTAGGTGGAGAAGAGTAAATAAAATAGGCAGCTGAGGGAGTGCATTTGTCTGGGTTTTAGGTTCCCAAAAGGAATCTCAAATGCAACTGGCTCTTCTTTCCTTACATCCCAAGGGCATAATGCTCAGGTCTGGAAGAATATCTTGTAGATCAACCATGTGATACTGTGAGCAGTGCAAATTCAACCCTAGCGCAATCAACTGCAACCAAAATTGCTGGTACGTGTCCTTGTTACCATGCAGGGAGGCCAAGAAGTAAGACGAGAAGGCACGGTGAAAAGCACGCTGCCTGTCATCAGGAAGTCCACCTCACAGGCTGMGATGTCCCAGCTCATAAACTTCTGCATGGAAATGGTTTTCATCATGTTTGAAGTTGGTTGCACAGTGTGAATTCTCTTCCTCCTTTTTTTGCTTGCATCATCAACTCTTTCATCGAGAGCGTGGAGGCCTGCTCCCCATTTTGGACATGTTAAGTCCCACGAAATCGGCAGAGGTGACTGAATGAGAGCAGGACTGGCTGCCAGGGAGAAGGCTGGTGGTTGATAGCTTGGCAATTTGTCATCTCACCAGCCACTTTCAGGCAAGCCAGGGTGTTCCTACCTGTATTCAGACCTCTGTCTAAAAGCACAAGGTTGGTTAATAATCTGATCGTTGAGGGGAATTCAGACCTCTACAGGGGGGCACACGTCTATAGAAACTCTTTGTAGTATTTGAGTTTCTTTGCATTTGCAGTATTCGTGTGGATTCAGTTTTTATCTCTCTTTTAAAAACAGCATAAAGAAAAAGTGTGAAGCCTTATATATTTGATGACTATAAGTGGGATTTTTTTTTGAGGAACTGATTTGCAGACGGATTTTTCTCCACGGTTTCTTATTTAGTTCAGATCTACTTAAACCAAAACGGASAGCAAATGATGGCCCTTGTGTTTATAGCAGCCTTCAAAGGAGCAGTCCCTGGGAGAGGCAGGTGCTGGAGGCGCCCGCACAGCCGGGTTTGCCCCTGTGTGCAGCAAGTGAGACCCACCAAAGCCTGGAAATGCCAGGTCTAACAATATCAGAAATAAATCTCACCTGAAATAAGTGCTTTCATGGATCATCTAGTAAAGGAGAACCTTTTTTTTTGGTATCATATTGCATACTGGGAAATCAAAAGCGAAGTACATTGACTGTATGCATGGACAGTGCCCTCTCTAAGGCGGATTTTATGTGTTTTCCAGAGTCTTTAATTCTCTGACTTCAGAGTCCCTCTCTCTGTGGATTTATGACATGTTTCCTGCYTCCCTCCTCCTCATCTGTCCCCCCCCATCTCTCTCATCTGAACTGCTTTAAAGTGACACGTTGACACATATCCACGTGATGAAAACTAGCGCATAGCTCCAGACACAGCATTTCTCTGTGGTTCAGACCAGCTAACACACCCAGAAAATGCCTGAAAGCCAATGCAGGGGACAGAGGGAGGGAGACCATCCCGCTAGGAAAAGGCCCTACCAGGCGGGAGGTGGGAAGGTTTCCACCTGCTCGGATTTGGGGCCCCACGAGTGACAGGGGCTGCAGCCCCAGAGGTCCTCGCTCCTGCCCCGTCCTCCATAGGCCGCAGCAGAGCCGAGCCGGGACAGGCTCGGCCTTTGCAGCGACCTCCGAACACACGGGAAAAACAGGAAAGCCGTAAAACATATGAGTCCATCTGTTCCCATTTATGTGGCTTCTCGTTTTTTCCCCCCCTTCTCACTGTGTTCCTCTTTCCTCCTCCAGTTTTACAGACAAAGCTTACCACCCAAGAGCATCCGCGTTTATTAATATTTTGGGATGAAGTCCTCTGGAGCGTGTTTTGAAGTCCCTGTGCTTCTTTTGGTACTCGGCATCTCCAGGGGTGCGCGATGCTGCGTACAGGCTCAAACATCAAGTGCATCAGATGCTGTAGAGGATCCCTTCCCGTCCCCCCCAGCCCTCATCTGCCTTCCCTCCTAACCTGGGGAAGCCAGGAGATGTTAATCTCAGGGCAGCCTCTCTAAAAATACACATAATAATAATAAATAAAACAAAATAGTTTCATAAATACCATGCTTCTCAGTGATGTCCTCATCTGGGCAGCCTTTCAGGAACGATCCTTGACCACCAGCGACCAGATGTCCAGCAGACACATCAGGGAGCAGCGAGTCGCTGCGTTTGCCTCTCTTTAGGGCAGAAATCCAGGGAAGCTTCACAGATTTAAGGGCCGTGTTCACTTATCTTTGAAGTGGTGCATTGGCTTCCTGGRGAGCAGAGAGGCCACCTCGCATGGCTGGATCCCTGTAGTTAAACTGCTGCCCACTCGCTCCTTACTGTTGCAACCCCAAGGCTCAAGTGTTCTCCATCCAAACATGGAATTACATGCAGAAAAGCTTTACAGTCCTGGAGGGAGCCTGGAGTTTCTGTATCCCACAGGCATCACGTTCAGGATGCCAGTGCCATGTAATGCCACACAGCTATTAAAGCACTTTTCCCTATTGCTAGAGTAAGTAAAGAATATTTTCTGCATAAAGCTCTTCAAATATTTAAATGAAAATATACAGATCTGTTTGTAAATGCCCCTACAAGACATGGTGAAAAAGGATATTAAAATACCTTCCGTTATTAATGTGACTTATAGATTCACTATCTACTAACGTTATCGCAGAAACATTTTTTAAAGAGAGCCCTTGAAAACCATTGCAAAACTTTGGTGCTGTGGAATCCGACCCCTCACACACCTTTGCAAAGCATTCGGGTTAAACATCTGCCAGCTGGACAAGAAATGCTCATTGACAAAAACAGTTCAAACAGTGCAACGTGCCTTGGTGCTTTTCCTTTTGCAGTACAGAGCAGGCATTATTTCTCACAGATGAAGCACTCCAGAGCTGCAAAGTGAGCACCAGGCTGGCATAGCCAGGTACAGGGATGCCGTGCAGGGATTAATATGCTTGCTTAGGAAAGGAAGGATGGGAGCATGGAGAGGCAGTGCCTCAGAAAGGCTCACACAAAGCTCACCAGCATCTGTCCTGCCGAATGCACTCAGCTTCCTGCCAAGTTATGTCCCTCTCCTCAAGCCTTCAGTGCCCCTTTCGCCTAGTCCCTCTCTCCCAGCAGTGCCTGTGGTGGCTGCTTGAAGAACCCTTATAATAAACGAGGCAACTTGGCATCCTTTTTCCACTACAACCTTCCTGCTTCCAGCAGTCAAGTGGCTTAGACAGTATCTGAGCTCACATTTGCATCTGTACCGCTGGTTTTAGATCTTTCATCTCTGAATTTATTCTCCATAATTTTGTCTAAATCCTTTTGAATTCATGTGTTCTTGTGCTCCCATAGCATCCTGCAGCAGTGAGCCGCAGAGAGCAGCTCCACGCTGGATGGCAAGTCCTGTCTCTTGTTTCCACTAAACACTTTCCTAGTGCTTGTGCTTAAGAAACAGGGAGCCACCGTCCCCTCACCATCTTCTCAGTATCAACCTGATTTAACAGCTCGCATGGGAACCAAGGCGTCTGCCAGGCCACGTTGGCTTTTTGACAGAGAAGCAGAGTTTGAGACGAGAAGAGATGATATCCTGCTCTGATAGCTACGTGGAGGGGAAGCAGCTTGGCCACTGCAAGTGTGAGAAACAAGCCCGCTGGACGCAGAAAGGTAGATACTGACATGATCTCAAGGCTCTGCTTGCTGCTCTTACAACAGGTCCAAAGGGCTTTGGAGCAGCTTTTTGTCAAAGGTTCCTTAGCTCACAACCCATTGTTGTGTATCATCTGACCCAGAAAATACCAGTCTGTATAAAGACAAAAGCTTTCTTCCCAGCTCAGTTCTGAGCAAGTGGTGGCATTAAGCATTTTTAAAAAACAAACAAAAACAAACAAACAAACAAACAAAAACCTAGGAAAAGTCAGAATTAGTGTGCTTCTTATTAATTAATTGATTCAGAGCATAAATTTTCCAAAGAGTTTTCTCATTTAACCATCAGTATTTGTCTTTCCCATGGGCATCAGATGGAAATAATGCTCAAGAGGCGGATGCTTACACCTACCCAGCATCATCACTCATCAAAGGCTGGATCAGGCAGAGCTTACAGCACAAAACTTTGCACGGCAGGAGCTTTGAGGAGGCTTCTGGGAAGAAAAAATCTTTTGCTGAAGCCAGATAAACATTTTCACATCATGCAGAACCTGATAACACGGAGCTCGCATATATCTGAAGTCCATCAGCCTTTCTCGAACTGAAGGGGCACTCACTCCTGCAGTTAACACTGCATTTACATTCTCACTGGAGGTCTTTGAAATATCTTTCAAAACATCTTGCCAGCGTGAAGAAGAAGGGCTTTGCCAGCTCTTTATCTAGAAGGGGGCAAGAGCAGCAGAGGGGCTAAGGTTAGTTACGTGTTACAGCATGGGAACTTACCACTCACATTAGGAGGGCCGTGTCCTCTCCTCCTGTCCCTTTCCTTTGTCGTCTTCCCTTGCCCTTCCTCTCTCCAGTTCTTTTCCCTCTTCTCTCCTCTTGGGAAGGGGCCGGTCCTGCTCTGTTTCACGCTGTGATATCCGGGCAGGGGAGGAGCACGGAGCCTTGTCCACAAGGAGGGCAGCCTCAAGGGCGCTCTTTGAATCTCAGACTTTCGTGTCTCCAGCAAATGGAGAAGCAGACATCCATCTATGATGAATATAGTGAGAATTGTATTCTAATTGGAAATAAGACATATATAGCCTTGTACTGGATCAAATAACATGAAGGATTAAAATGGCTGTATTGGATAAGTGAGATCCCAGTTGCATAATTTTTCCTATCATTTTAAAGTCAGGCCACAGCATCAGCAATATTCCACTAATGAGAAAGAGAAGAGTTTGCTCATAAAAAGAAAAAAACATCAAAGAGCCATCAGTGAATAGGAACATTAGAGAGAGAAGCAAAGTTTTCCCACTCCTCACCTCTTTGTGTGTGTGCAAGTACTACCTTATTATGGTTTGATTCTTCCAAAAAGCTACAAAAACAAAGAAACTCACAGYGAGCAGCTACTGCACCCATGGGAGCACCCCAGGTGGACGGTGGGGCTGGGAATTTCTCTTTACCTGTCCGTCTCTGCAGCGCTGCATACATTTGTGGTGCTGCACTCAAGTCACAAGCCTGGGGGTCCAAAATGAAGCGTCTACAGGGTTCAGGCCAGTCCCGTCTGAAAGGAGCATTTTTTAATTCTAGGTGTTAGCAAGCAGATTCCTTCCTAAGGGGCCTGTTTGTCCCTAGTGCTGCACAGAGCAAGGGGCTGTAACCACAGGCACACTGGAAGCCTCCGGGTCATATTACCAGAAGCTTCAAATCCAGACTACAGCCTCTTTTAAAAGATAGTATTTTTTCCAGAAATGTTTATTTTAAATTTAGAGCTGTTATTGTTATTTCTTCTCAGTGGTGTAAAAGTCCAGTTGGAGGAGTTTTCTTTCCTCCGTATTCAGGTTGAAAATTCCTGGAAAGCCATGACAATATTCAGCATTCACGATTACACAGACGGACATATTTCATGAAAATTGCATAGCCTTTTAATACAGGATTATGAATGAGCTCTAATGTTGAAATTATATTAGATTGAATTTCAGAACATATTTAACATATTTCCATACAGCAACCTTGGGATGTCTTTTCAATAACAGTGATTATTACRGGCAGGCTGTTTTTTATGAAAACATTTGTTCAGGGTGGACAAGGCTTCCTGAAAAATGTTGTACATCTTTATGGCTGACGTTTTAGTTGTTTTGAATTAACTTTTTTCACAGCCAGAATGAAACGTTTCACCATATAATTCTTCATGCATGTCTTCAAACAAACCTGGAGCCTTTGCTGTGAATTTTTGAAACTGTAATACAATCTTGGGCATGAAAATGCTTTGTGGGCTGGAGGTGAGCATTTTATCCCCTGTTATCCTGTTACTCTCAAAATATAAATATTCTTAGCTAATGTCTGGCTTTTAAAAGCAGTGGTTCCCTCAGCTGATTCGAGGCATTCTGTGAGTATTATCTTGTAAACAGTCCCAGGCTTCCTCTTTTACTGGCCTCATCCAGCTGACTGCTTGGCCCACTAATCGTGATAAGAACAAGCTGTTTGGTTCCTGCATGGAGTGGAACAGAGTTCAGACTTTTCTCTGCATAATGACAAACACATTGGGATTATACATTACCCAGGACAGTACATGCATTTGGAAAGCAAATGTCTGCGACTTACCTTTGGGCTCCATCTGCCAGGGAGGTCTCCTGGATTCTCCTCGTGGCTGCCTGCGGATCTGGCAGTCTTCGAGGACAAGCTCCTGGCTATGGGACTAAGTGCTCATTTTGCCCTTTCCTCCTTTGCAAAAATTGGCTTAAGTTTTGCAAGTGCAGGGCACCGAAAGGCATTCCCTGAGTCACGAGAAGGCTTGACAGTCTCGTTTGGTCATTGGAGAAGACAGATGTGTGTTTCCTACACTGTGGTATAAATGCTCCCCTCACTTTTACAATCTTGGAAGAAATGTGCAATTTAAGGGCAGAAACAGTAGTCCATTCACAGAGTGCTTCTAAAATCTACTCTGTATTATTCACCTTTCTAAAACAGTCAAAACTGTGTAACTGGATGCCACAGKCTCTGTACCCCTAACACCTAATAGAGATTCTTCGAAGGGGTGTTTTGAAGACGTTCGAAATAGGAAGCTATGAACTCCATCCCCACGCCTGTTGTGAAACTCCAGGTGAGTCTACATAGATGTGGATTTTTTTATTACAGTTTAACATTTCTAAACACCATTTTATTGGTTAGGAATGGGCTGAATCATCTAAAATCAGCTTTTATTTTTGACCTCTAATTTGACCCACAGAATATATCTACTAATTAAATATCAACAGGAAACAAATGTCTTCACAGAGCAAAAGTAACTATCTATGACAATTTTGGTTTGTGGTGAAAAAGCAAGGATGAAAAAACCCCACATAGTGAAAGTCCCATACATATTTAAACGATGTTATACACTCGTGCATGGCCACCCAGATAGGGATGGAAATAATGCATGGTGCCTCCAGAATGAATTCAAGAACCTATAGGAGAACCTAAAGGCTCCTGTGCCTTTACTAAGGACTGCAAGCATGGAGAGGTGAAGCTCTGCTTCAAAAGCGAAGCAGAATGGTACATGGAAGTGCCTCCAGTTGTACTAACAGCACAAACTTTTCAGTTTCTCACTTCCCCCCCACTTTTTTGACACTCTATATCAACATTTCAAGGATTCATTTCTTCTTTTTTTCTTTCTAGTAATGGAAGGAAAGCTGTCTTGGAGAAACCTATATAGCCTGACTAGTTCACCCAACTGAAGGATGAAATAAAATAGCCTGAAAGTAGAGGAAAACCTACCATCCCACTTAGCATCTGGGTGTAGGAAAAGTGCAGCTCCTGTATGACCAAAATGCTTTTAGATACARCCCACTACTGGGCAATATTTCAACCTTTGGAGAAATCACTTTCCACTGTAAACATTGGCTGCAGTCAATGCAAAATATTTATTCCTCTCATTTGAGGATCTCCCACATGCTTTGAGGTATTTGAGTCCATAAGTAAGAATACCAAATATTATTCCTGTTGCATGTACGTCAGCCAGCTCTTGGACTCTCTCCCTCTATGTCATGGTGTCAGTAAGGATGAGTGAAGCTGCCCTTTGGCCAGGCTGGTGTTTGGTTTAAAACATTAGGTTTGGTTGTTGCTTTTAGGGTACCTCCCACCACTGCTGTCCTTGTTTTCCAAAGTAAACAGCCTCTGGCGTCTTGTGACCTGAACAGCCCCAAGTGTCTGACCTCGAAAAACAAAAAATATTTTATTTGAAAAGCAAATCTGCAGTATAAATGATCTGAGGCAGAGCTTCCCTTCCTCTGCAGGCTGCTGGAATGCCCAAGCTCTGGTAGGAGCTGCTTGCATGCCACAGAAACACACTGGGACGTATTCTCCCTCTAACGATATATATATGAGGCAATGATTTGGAGTTGGCAGATCACTAAAAATTCTAGCCAAACAAAGATAAAATTGTAATTTCTCAACACTGAAGCACTCAATGCTGAATTCATGGTCACTTGTGACCGCTCAGGCTGGTGCTAGCCCACAGGACTGAAAGTGATACTGTGGAGTCAACAAATTCTAGAGCTTGTTCAGAATTTGTTCAGAGGAAAAAAATCTTTTTTTTTTTTTTCCTGGAAATTGTTCAAATTAGAAAGAGAATAAAATGCTAATTTTCCTCAAAATCCCACGCAGTAGGGCAAAACCAGCAGAGCTGTATAAACCCACTGTAACTGTGGAAGTCTTCATCAGCACACGTGAAAAGCGGGCCCCAGCTCATGCAAAGAGGCAACCCCGATGACTGTCCCCCGGGCAGGGCAGCGGTCAGAGGCAGCTGATGCTTTAGGTGAGCAGCTCTTTCTTCTGACACCGTGAACCGCTGTCTTTAGGATTCTTATTCCTTGTACTTGCTCTTTGGACGAGCRGAATTTTCCAAATGCAATATTCCCACTGGAAGTTTTTAACGAGTGTTGGAAATATTTTATCAAGTGCTTTGAGGAATCCTACTCAGTAGACCGTAGTCCTTGACATCTTTCCAGATCTATAGCAGCTTTGTTTCAGTGAAGCCAATGGTGTTAAATACAACAAGGAAGACAAGAACTAGGAGCTGTTTTCTCAATGTTTCATAGCTCTGTTATTTTAACTGTCYTGAGTTGACTATGATCTCAACAAGCCGTGGTACAAATCTACACAATTCAAGACGACAGGAGGGGCAAAGAGCAAGGGACAAGACACAAATTCCTCTTTCCTCTTCCCCACTATCTACTTTGCTACCTCTTTGCTGCTGTCTTTATAAGAATGGATTGCTCCTACAGTGAGGAATTCAATCTCCTCATCACTGCCAGCATCACTGARGCTGTCGGGTACTTGCACAGTGATCTCTGTGAACTGGTATCGGCACCAAATTATTTCACAGAAAACAGTCAAATGCTAAGAAATCACCAAGGATCCTGGCTGTTACAGAACCAGGCCAAAAATCAAGTGGTGTTCTGGAGGTGAAAGCATCTCTTTGCCATTACAGCCCTTGGAAGTTTCCCAGTCCCAAGGGTGTACTTTCATRGAAGAAAAACCTGTTTCAGATCACGCCAGATATTTTCTGCAGTGCCCAGCAGTTATACCTGAGGATGTTCTCCAGATGTTCATGTTTGTATGAAACATACAATAATAAAGTTGTAAACTGGAGGAGACAATACCCAGACTACAAGAAAAAGGCTTTTAGGACGGCCTGGAAAAACATGAAAATTAACTAGCCCACACACAAAATCAACTTGTCCTCTTTAATGGGATGATAAAGACATATTTTATTTGCTTTTCCAAAGAACTGCTACTTTTCCCAGCCAGAGGGCACAATACATTTGGCAAGGTCCTTGCCTTACCATTAGATGACTGTTTATATTTTGGGRAACAGATATCCCCTCCACCTAGGCAGGCAGGAAGTGAGAGGTACTGAGTTTGAGGCAGAAGCCACAGTTTAGACAATTTTTAAACTTCAGTGGAAAGAAAAAATAATATATTGTTGTCTGGAGAACCAGCTATCAGAAGGCAGAAGAGAAGAAAATCCTTGCAGCACCTCAAAATGTAGAGGTAATGGAAACAGACCTGYTGTATTAGAGAAGTAAAAGTTCTTGGCCAAAATAAGACGTTTTCCTGCAGGTATCACCTGCTCTGAGGCTATAAAGAGCACCAAATGAGACTGACTTGGCTACGACAGCTGCAGAGTGAGATGTCTTCAAGTTGTCTAATGAGACAGGAATGAAATAGGAGCTTGAAACTGCAAGCCTTTTACTCTACTGTTTTTTGGRAACAATTTCTCTTTTTCTACTGACCTACGCTGGCTGCACAAAAGCAGCCTGAGAAGGCTGCCTATAAGTCCTAGGCAGGGTCTGGGGAAYGTTTCTGAGTGTCTATTTCTGCTTAATTTGGGTTGCTCAAGCAGGTCCTGATCCCAAACACATGTGGATATGACTGAGACCTTTTAGTGTATTACACTGGTAGCCTGCCTAAGGATTTCAGGATGTCGCACRACTAACCTGCATGGAATGGGGCTATTTTGGTGATTTTGGAGGTCCATTTAGAAGTATTGCTCTGCATTATGTTAATGACTGTAAATAAATACAGGCATTGCTGTTGCCATGACTTTGATCTGCAAAGCATGGTCAGACACCGTGATGTATCACTTCTCTTTACAGCGAAGGGGCAGCGAGCTGGACTGGATTGCAGCTATCCAAACACGCAGGATTCAACACGTTTGCAGGCTTATGGTGAGACCTGTAGGTGGCCTCATTTTAATAGTCAATAACACAAGAACTATTAACTCAATTTACCATGGAGTTAAGCAACACTTTGTCTTTATTTTACTGAATGTGGAAGCTCGTGAATTTGCTTCTGCTGCCACTAAATACTCTGCCTTTTGGTCTGTTCACAAATGCATATGGAGTGCGCTGATTTTAACTCTGAATGTGCTGTCATTTGCGTTATTTCCAGCCTTAACATTGCTTCAAGGATGGGTAGAGAGAAGATATGATTTTGAAACTCTGAATTAGGACCAGAGAAATCACTTATATTATGAATTCCCCACACGCACCCTTAGACCGCAGGTGAAGTAGCTGAGAACTGCTGGTCACATTAACCATGGCCATGTTCTCAACGGGCAGGAAAATGAGGGTCACGTCATGTACTTGGGAAGAGAAGATCTACCAGCTTCAGTGGGTAAATGGACAGCAGGGCAAGGCCAAGGGGGCCAAGACGGAGACATCTCAATGCAGTCCATGAGGAGAGGAGAGGAGAGGAGAGGAGAGGAGAGGAGAGGAGAGGAGAGG
>NW_020456210.1:1126627-1145242 GCF_003342845.1 Nothoprocta perdicaria | reverse complement strand
TGCTTATTTATAAAGAGTTTTATTTTATATTTGTGTACAACAAATATATGAAAACAAATTTAATTTGAAAAAATGTATATTTGATTTCTTAAAAGTATTGAACTCTTAAGGAAAGCTTTATAGTTATTAAAAAGGCTCTGAAGGCTAAAATTATACTTGGATAGATATATGCATGTGTACATATATATATATATATATAAAACATGTGCAATTTTTATATATATAATATATATAAATAATTTGTGACTTTTACATGATACTTTAAGGTATGCTATTTAAAGTAGCAATAGAGATTATAAAATATAGTTTGCTATTTCTACATCATTTGCATTCAGCTTTATAAGCATCTAGACAGTGCAAAAATTTAACATACAGAAATATTCTCTACATTGTGCTCAGCTCCCAGCTTTCCTCTGTTGTGACCACAACCAGACCCAACTATATTTGGTGTGTTTAATAGCAGCCCTTACTAGCATCTTCTAAGAGCAGCAAAAGGAAATCTGTCTTACCCTGCGCTGTGCTGTGCTATATTTTGTGCAAGAGAGAACAATGCATTTCCTATGTTAAATGGCCTAACTCCCAGAGATCACATACACCTCACCATATTGACTCATTTCATTGCACTCCATATCCTGCAAAAATAAATCTCCTGCAGGACAGCATACATTACTGCGTACTGAAGTTTAAGTAATATATTTCTTTAACATAAGGCAGAAAGTCACTGAAATTCGATAACACTTTAAATCCAACGGCAATCTGGAATTAAACCACATTTATGCACCACATTTTTATAGATGCTGCCTTTTTTTTATGTTGATGTCAGAAAAATGTGGTAGAGAAAACTCACTTTTCTTTAAATAAAGGCAGGGAATAAGAGCAGTGCTGTAAGGAATTGCTGAAAAGCAATGGGACCCGGAGAAACCCGACTGCCTGGAAACACAAAGGTCAGTCTGCACAACCTTTCCTGTTGCTGATGAGCAATTCCTTGCAGGACATCTGGGGGAATACTCACGTGCAGCGGTGCTCRATCCCACAGAGCCCGAACGTTTTAGCTCCATTTAGCCTCTTTATTTGCATCTAGTCTATGTTAAGGCGTTGTGTGCATTTTTCAGGCCTTCCTCATATTGCTAAAAAAGACAACTTTGACCATTCTGTGCACTTTTGGAGTAGCTCCGTTTTAACTAAAGGATTTTTGTACTTCGGGTAATTTGTTTATTATCACTGACATAAAAGCCTCAATCCCGTTTCCATTAAAAACAGTCGTCGTTTCTCTCCTACAGGAAACAAAATTGTATCTAAATATGTCAGTCGCTAAGTTTGCTAATAGAAGTAAATACTATATCTGATAAGTCACTCAACACTTAAAGGCGAAGTGGTGTTAACTAATACTGCATCATTACAGATTTTATTAAACAAAATCTAAGAGCATTTCTGAAAAAAAGAAAAAAAAACCTGCGGGGCAGCCTACGGTCACAATGTGAAAAATCCTGGGGCCTTGCCAGCCTTTTTCTTTTTCCTCTTCCCTTGTTAAATCAGCTCTCTCACTCATGACCTGCATCATAGCTACTCAAAATAAAGGCTGGGGCCATGTAGCATCACCCGTCCAGACAGCTTAAATTTAAGTTTGGATACTTCAGAAGGGTGTCCCGCTTCCGGCTGCATTCCTAAGCCCCCTGTTAGCTGAAACTGTCGTGTTCCTGAACCCTTGTAGCGAGCAACAAGATAAAGAGCCGAGTGTCATCCCTCATCTTCTTCAGTTCTCAAGTTTATCTTTGCACTTGTCTACATAACGACCCCCTGCAGATTTCAGCTTTAATTCAGATCTGAGCCACAGCTGCAGAACAGGTCTCCCAAGAAAGACAGTCTCATTAGTGACCTGCGTAAGTGAGCCTTACTAGTTAAAACCTTGATTTAAATAYGAACAAAGGGGAAAAATAGATGCTGAGACAACATTTGCATCTGTTCAACTACAGCCTTGAAATTTTGGCTGTAAATTAGCCAAAGGATGGGCTTCACATCTCAGCTACCTTTCTCCATTGGGAAGGAACAGCCATGAGCACAAGTTTTTGCAGGATGTGGTTGGTCCTGGAGGATGGTTGAACACATACGGCCAAGGGCTGCATGCCTCGCAAGTCAGGACAAAGCAGAGACGTGCTGGCAGTTCAGCATTTCCTTATGCCCAGAAGTTTCCTATAGAGMGATGAGAGCCACAATTCCCATCTCCCTACGAGAAGGAAAATTGTTCAAACCTAGGGTAACACTGCACTAAAAGAAACTAATAACTAACGGTGCCAAAGCCTCTTGATTTAAGGATTCCCCAAAGTAATTTCCAAAAAAAAAAAGAAAAGGAAAACCTGTGGATTCAGTCAACACATTCTAAAATCCAATTACATAGTAAAATGCACTGGCGAGCAAGGCCTCAAATTCAAGGAAGAGAGGATTTAAAAGGATGGTGCAACATGGTTTCACGCTTTTAAACATTCTTAGGATAAAGGATAGCAGGCAATTTGGGAAACATTCCTTGTAAGCTGCGTGGGATGCGGCCAGTTTCCTTGCTGTGCGCTACAGCTCCGCTTTGCCTGTCTGGGCAGGGCGGGCGGCGCTGCCCTCTCCCGCGCTGCTCTTGTCGGCCGCTGCGAAGGACAACGCCGCCGAGTTTGTGCAGTAGCGTTTGCCAGTGGGACGAGGTCCGTCGTCGAAAATGTGGCCCAGGTGGGCGCCGCACTGCAACAGAACAAGAGGGTGTCACTGTGCGTCTGCCCAGCGTGGGGCACCCKGCTCGGTTATTCCCCGCGGGATTCGGAGCTGCACTGACAAGAGCGATGCAGGAAACGTGCGGCACCGTGGGTTCCTGCGGTTCGTGTTGTGCTACTTCACACGTCCAGCTGGGCGGTTACTTCTGAAAAGCCACCTGAGTGCGACGGTCTCACGGGGGGAGCTCAGGTGAAAGCGGCGGCAAGGGCAGCGCTGCCCACATCCCACACCCCTGCAAGCCTAATCCCGCTGGAAAGGGGGACCCGAGGTCCAGCCATTCCTCAGCCTGTGGCCGCCTGCCACCCCCCTCAGAGAGAAACTTTACCCGCCGGGCAATGCCCACGAGGACCTAAAGCAGTCGGGATGCACTGTGSAGTACGCTCTCCTATCTTCCTCTTCCCATAGCTTCTTGTTTTCCCAAAATGTAAGGGCATGAGGCTCCTTCTGCGCGCTCCTCTGCGCCTTGCCCCAGGAAGCGATGGATCTCACCTCCTGCTCATCTCACACGACTTTTTGTAGTAAAAAGGGCAGGTCTTTTTGTAGTATAAAGGGCAGGTGACCAAAAAACACCCACAGTACAGAAAGGCAAACTATTTCTGAATGACTGCTGGCCCGGAGCAGTTTACAAACAGGTTCCCTGCTCTGCAGCGTTTGGAAGAAGCTGAGGCAGTTGGCTATTATTCAGAAACTGGGATTACTATCACTGCACATTACGGCTGACAACTTATCGGGGTAATAAGTGCTTTGTATAATTAGTCACTTAAATTCCACAAGTTCCTTCTTACAGCCTGCCATGAGAAATGAAAAAAATAAAACTTTGCGCTGGAGAAATATTTATCTTGAGCAGGAAAGTCATGCTGCTTTGCTAAGGAGTGCTGCCCTTTCAAGTCAGCAGCTGATCGCAGTGAGAAGGGCAATGATGTAACTGAGATCACAGGGCTGTTAGTGAGCTCACAGTCAGAGAGCAAAAATTAAGGACTGTGATTTACTCTTAACATTCAATTAATTCATAGTTTCCAAAGTGTGCACAGAGGCAAGACTGGTTAATCTGAACTGTGAATGGGCTGCTGAGGGCAGCTCTGTGTGCCACAGTTAATACGCTGTTAATGTCACCCTGCTGTTAAGGCCTCTCATTCACCAAAGCACTAAGGAGAGTGTCCGCAGCAGCAGGTAAGTCCTGGCCCAGGTCTCTCAGTGTTTGCAGGAGGCTCTTGCATCCCCGAGGAGGGACAGAAACCCTCTCCTTGCTGAATCAGGGCAGCAAAGTGCAGGAGGGGCAGCACCCGCAGCCCCCAAAGCCTGTGGAGAGAGGCCAGGGCCCCGGGAACGGAGCTGGGCTATGGAGCAGCTGCTCAGCTTTGTTAGGAGGGGAAAAATACTGGGTGACGAGGAAGAGACAGGGGGAAATTGCATGAGAAATATCGATGCCCCTGTTGAAGGCTTGCCTCTGAACGACGGCCGCCTTCACACTTTCCTTTCCTCGGCACCTCTTGTTTTCTTTATTTCCTTGTCCTTGGGACTCAAGGACTTCTTGGGGAGACCTGAGGTGTTTATAAGACTGGAGTCTCTCACAGTGAGGCATTTCTCCTGATTAGGGACTTTCACTATCTCCAAGAAGCCAAAATAAAACTTAGTGTCCCAGAAAAAGTATTTTTCTAAATGCTCCACATCCTAATTAAATCATCTCAACTAAGGGCACTTCAAAATCTCCTGGCTAGAAGTGCTGAACAGACCTTTCTCAGATTAACATCTGCACAGGCATAATCATTCCCCCTCCAATGGATGGAAATGGAACACAAGGAAAACTATCAAGAGAAACAGCCTCTGAGGGTAACACTCACAAACACGTCAACTACGAAGGCCATCTATCAGAAAGGTTTTCCCCACAAAATCTGCCAAGCTGGTCAGAGCAATCCCATTACACCTCCTTGTGATGGCAGAGTCACGCCAGGGTTGGATTACTGCTAAATTTGTTACCTTTTGAGATTACTCCTCACTAAAAAGTTATGTGGAGCTGCTCTTTGTAGAGAACTCCACAAGTCATCTGCCCTGAAAGAAATGTAATTCAACTCTTTGCATCAGAGTGTAAGGGCCCTGGCCCTCAGCAGAGCGCAAAGGATGAAGCAATGTAGCTGTTGTCCCCACACATCACCCAGAGGTGCCAACTGCTTCTCTAGGCCACATATAAATGTCTGTAAAGTCTCCCAAAAAGAAACAATCTGCTCTATACATATATACACATCTATAAGGAGGAGAGAATGCACCGGGATTATGGAATGGTTAGAGTGAAGCATCTGAAACACGTGTTTGGGAGCAGGAAAGGCAGGGGGGTGACTGCGAGCTGTCGGTTTGCTTGGATCTCCGGAGGCTCCTGGTTCTAACGCGCTGCCGTGAGCCACAGGGAGCAGCTGGCAATCAGCTGCGGGATCTTATCCCAAGCTATCGGTGTGCAAACACCATTTTGAGACTACCGAATTTTACTGATTTTTGCAGGTACAAATAATAGCTGCCTTGAGGGGAAGCTCTCTTGAACGGGAAAGGGAAAAGAGAGATGCATCCAGTTTTAGACTATTCCTCAAATGCATTTACAATTAACTTTTACCTGTCATTAATCATTGACCTTGTAAATATTTCTATGCTGATGTAGTTCCAAAAAACCGTAAAAGTCTTTTTTTCCTAGGATAATCCCATGGATGTCTTTATTCTATATTACAGCAAGTTTAACCAGTGTTTACTCTCTATAGAGGAGAAGCTTCAAAGCAAATGTTTTAACTCTCTCAAACAGGTGGAAGGACATTTGAAGAAAAAGCAACTGCTATTTCATCTGAAAAAGATGAATGAAGTTTTGGGTGGGGGAGAGCCTATTTCCCCCCAGTTTGACCAAGCCCAGTCATACCAATCCCATTGCACTTCCAGGCTGCAGTAAAACTGCTCCGTTTGCAGCTGCATGTGCGATTCACATTCCTAGGGCTCGGAGGAGGGGAGGAAATGCTTTTGTTATGGAYACACAATGTGATGGTATTAGCTGTGCTGAGCAGTGGCTGCAAARATGTGCACCACTCCTCAAGTTATTTTCCTGTGTGACTTGATCATCTGTGGGGCTATTCTGCCAGGAGGTTGGCATAAGGACTGTCTAGTGACTATGGTCATATTTTCTTTTTATCTTTGCTCTAAATTCAGACTTGGGTTTTGCCTTAAGTTTATGGTGCCTGTGTGTGATTGCCATTAATACTCCTGGTCTCAGGTCTGCTCGCAGTATTTTTTCTGGCCAAAGGTAAATGACATTCCCAGACTCCTTGGCCYGACCACAGGCTTCCCTGGGCTTCACTGAGGTGAACCCAAGAACTCCAGCCATCTCCTGAACAGAGTCATCAGCTACAGCCTGTTCAGCAGACGATCAGTGCACTGACTTCAGCACTGCTCAGCCTTACCAAGCCGAGCTGGGCAAAGTCCTTGCAGTTTTGATTATTCCAGTAACCGCTGGAAAAGTGTGAAATGCCCACCCTGTGGTCACATTGCAACCTTTCTAGGCAATTTAGGGAAATAGGTATTTCAAAAAAATCTTAAATGAATCTTCTAAAGAATGTCATCAATGTAAAGGCAATACAGTTATCTAATAGCCATGAGATACTAGCAGACGTGCTGGTTGACCATAAATATGTAGGGTCAAACCCTCTACCCAGACACAGTGGTTAATGGATTCTCCACAAAGACAACCCTGTCTCTTTTGGGGAAGCTTCTTMACTCACTCTGAACTCTTATACAGACTAGTGAGAATGTGTAACATCAATGAAGAAATCATTTACCCTCCCAACAATTCTGTCTGGAAACGGAAGAGCAAATTCTCACAGCCCAAATGAAGCTGCTGCTCCTTTCGGGAGGAATTTGAGCCTGGAGAGCTCAAGGATGACCAGCTGCTGGATGTGACTGTCCAACTCCAACGCAGCAGCTGCCCCTTTGCTAGGTAATGATTACGCTGCTCCCTTTGCAGAGAGGAGGGCAGCACAAAGGATGAAAGGAAGTAGAACGAGACAGATAACGGAAAATGTGGGGTTGTTTTGAAAAGCAACTGACTTCATTATCAGGGCAGATGGGATTGTCAGAAGGAACCATTAAGCATGCCCTGGGAATGAGCGTTGGGAACGAGTTAGCGCCAGGGCACAGTAATGTGCAGTGATGGAATCAGCACACACATGGTGGCTCCAGCGCCTCCCCTTCCATCTCAGCTCCTGCTGTACCGACAGAAGGGGGCAAGGCTCCCTTGGGAGGCTCCTTTGAAGGGACCCCTTTYGGGAAGCCAATCTTTGTAGCCTCACCACTGAATCCAACCATTCCCAACGATGTGCACTCCAATGGGCCCTTTGTGCTTTTAGCTCCTTCCACCCCGCTGTCATACCTACGATCCATTGTGCTCTCTTGCAATGATTACTAYTTAATGGAACTGAAAAGTTTGCAAATCTTACAGAAAGTGCAGCGCACGGTAATGATTTTTGCAGCCTTTGGTCTGCATGGTCTGTATGTGCTATACACTGACCTGACTGCAGGATATTTCAATTCTGTGCATCCCGTAGGAGAAATCATCAGCGAAAGTAACTGCATCAGGACTGATCACATCATAGAAGGAAGGCCAACCTGGAAAAAAGGAACAAGTGAGAAGAAAAGACACTATCGCATCTTTGTGACAGATGACATTGTGAAAATCAGATAGAGAATAACACTTTGAAAGAACCTTCATATCACTGCAGGGCCTGAAAATAAATGGCAAGGATCCTAAATTAATTAGGGACTTTGGAACATTTTATCCTGAACACAAAGTTGTTTATTGGCAAGGATCAAGTTGCCAGTAGTTGCCCATGTCAACAGCTATTCCTGCACTTTACTGTGAGCAACAGCAGCAGGTTATCTCAAGCAAGAGATGTTCACTCAGGTGGGCCAGACTCAGCCTCACATCACTCCAAAACACATAAAATCTGCCCAGAGGACAAACTGCAAGATCTTGTGGAACATGTTACGCTTTTGCAGTACAAAGTTCTTTAAAAAAGAAGTCGATACATTGCAGGTTAGAGTCCCACAGTCCACCCCGCCCTTCGCCTAAAAGCATGGTTACTGCTAAGGACCTGCTCAGAGCCTGATCCATTCGCAATGGAGACCACTACTACTGTGCCTAGTTTCAAAACTGTGACGAGTGCTTCAGATCACTTGCTGTCCATGGCTTAAATGGAGTCATAACAAGGCCTATAATACACATATCTACCACTAGTAGATTACTCTGCCTCCAGCACAAAAGGAAATGCCCTCATTAACGTGCACGTTCAACAGAGCTGCTATCTCAGCATGGAGCAGCGTGACCTGATACCCGATGATTAAGAGGCTGCACGCTTGATTTACAACTAGCGGGCCGGGCACATATCATTTATGTAATGACCTTCTACTTCTTAATTGTTCCTTGCCAAGTCTCCCACTGTCCACAACGCAGGCGGCCCCGTAGATACTCATTACACAGCTGTAACTTTCCAGCCACCTCTCACAAAACAGTCGTCATAGGGTCTATTTCTTGAAGTTCGGCTCCCACATAAGAACCCGATACATTTTGAGGTCATGTCAACATCTACCAGTGCCCACCTGACACTGCATGAGATGTGTGTCCCTCTCATTTTGTCTCTTGCCAAATATTGTAACACACACAGATATACTCTTCCTCTCAGCGTATTACATATATGCCTGTGCATTGTTTCTTCTTCCAGGATCTGCTAAGTATGTACTACTACTGATTTCATAAAATGTCCTGCAATAAGTTATTAAGAAACACAGCAGCAGCTGTGAATCACTGTACGAAGACGAATAAAGGACATATAAAGTTTCCCATAAGTAAAGGGAGTAAAATTTCTTGTTTAGTTAAAGGAGGTGTGGAAGCTATCAAGTTTTCAGTATGGAATTGTATGGAATGGAGTGTGCAAACTGGAAGAAAAGTCCATATGTCTTTGGATATATCTTAAACTACTAAATGTACAGGAACACTCTTAGGATGCAAGCAGAGCAAGCATAATTTTTTAAGAAAGAAGCACTTAAAAACACTTTCTTTCCTTTGAGAAACTGTACACATATCACAGTATTCCTAACCCTGCAACCTGAAGGCCTTTGCAGATCCAAGCCTGATGCCTCCAAAGAGTCCACTCACATCAGAAGTGTTCCCCAAGAACCCACTGCAGAAGCAAGGAGACTCCTGCCTTTTGCTTTGCTTTTGCCTCCCACAATTTATGGTAAATGTAAGAGCTACAGAGAGCAGATGGAGATGAAGAACAAGAACTCTGAACTCAGAAAATACCCCACAAAACTAGACCTGAAAAACAGCACAGAAGCGATCTCCTTTAAAAAGTGATGAATTCTTCCCTGCATGCAAAATATCCCTGCCAAACAAATACGTTCACAAACAGAAAGGAATAAACATACGAAAAGTTTTGTAAAGGGGTTATCCTGTTGACAGAAAAATTGATGTCTCCTAATTGGTGGCTCCTCTCCAACACTATTCATCATCTCCTTAGCTGGGCCTCTGTCTAATGAAAACTGAAGATTCATAGGACTGGTCAGATGATTTTTTCATTAAGACTTTTCAGTTTTTTGGATTTAAATGCTTTGCAAAAGGGTGACATATCTAACCGCCAGATTGTCCTTGTGTGATGGCAGAGAAGTTCTAAAGAGACATGCTCCTTAGGGCAACCAACTATCTCATCGAGTGAAGGCATTTGGAGGAGGAACATTTCACTGCTGCAGAAATTCTCAGAGGCAACCCTCCCTCGTCTGTAATAGCAATAAGGGAGAAGCTTCAAAGGCTGCTACACAGAGATTGAAGCAATCTGTGTCTTGCTGAGAAAATTATCTTGTGCGAAGGGCTTGGAGGAGATGTGTTTATGTCAGCTTTGACATTAAAGAAAGACCATCCATCCTCCTTTCTCCAGACTTTTCCTTTTGGTCTTCCCATTCAAGACAGAAAAAAAAAATTATTTGCTTTGGATGAATTCCATGGACTTTTAAAAAATGAAGTCATCTGAAACCTTTATAAACAGTCAAGCTCCTCCTAAAGTAGCCTTTGTGCCCAACTGGAGTGACTTCAATTTAGGCTGTTAGTTGCTGCTCCATTTGACACATGTTTCAAAGACTCCCCCACTGTCACATATGTTCCCGGGTTGGGGACTCTCAAAACAGTCTCTCCATCCAGGGGGTAACCTCGAAGACGTGCAGACTTTTACTTCTACGTCATGCAGGCTCTTTCTGAGCGCCACTGCTGCCCAGGCATCAGCATATCTGTGACAAACTGGAATGTGGGGGTTTGAATGACAGCTAAGCAAATCCTGTGACAAAAAAGGCTCTTGAAGGGCACTGTGAGACCACTGTCACTCTGTGCACCTTGAAAGGAAGACAAGTGAACTGCTTGTTGAGCTCATGAACCCTTGTGCAACCCTTCATTGATCGAACTCACCAGGAATAACTACCTCTCTGCTGGCTCCTTTCCCTCCTCTAAAGTTTAAGTGGAAAACCCACTTGATGGCATGCTAATCTTCTCATGGTTTGCTAATCTTCTCATTGCAGATCCTCTGTAAAGCCTAGTGCTTAGACTCAGCTCTCCACAGATTATTGATTTCTGTCAGGTCTAGCTGAGCAAGCCAGATGGGCAGCAAGAGCGGGAGCAGTAGCGTTTGAAGGATGGTAAAACTTYGGAAAAAACAGCTGCAGGAGGAAGGCAGCAAAGGGGAACTGCAGGAGACAAGATGGAGAGTCTCCTAACTAAGTGATCAACTTAAGGGGCATTTGAACATTTTTGTGTGTGTTTAAGAGCCAAGATTGGTGAGTATGTTTGTCCCTGAACCTAAACTTTAGTTTGAAGCAGAACATTACACTGTAATGGGCAGTAATTCTTATCAAAAGAGAGACATTTAAAATGGGACCATTCTTAATTTCACTACAGTGACTTTACGTTGTCAATATAAAAGGGCTTTAAAAGAAGAATTTACTGTATTGTGCTCACTATAAGAACCCTTTATATGGAGTTGGACCTGTGTGTCCTTTGGGCCTGTTCCTTGTATGTTAATAAGCTGGACAGAGAGATGAATGGGGATTCAGACATAGAGCAGGTATCCTTTCTAAAACCCACACCAGAAGCAAATAAAGCAATGAAACTTCTTACTGTCAAGGAGCTCAAGGAAAACTATTTGTAAAATGAGCTTTCATGACAGATCTTTTCCATTCATCCTGGAGGAGTAACAGAAGGGATCCTATGCTGCTGGATGTCACACTCACTGAGTCATGTCCTCCTCTTTCTCATTGTGGCACCCCCACCAAATCTTTCATAGAAGTTGCATGGCCTTTATAACTTCTTCCTCCTCTCCCCCCAAAGCTTAATCTTTTGTTTCTCAAAATGGTCCTTATTCCGGCAAGGAATAGGCCAAAGAAAAAGGCCGTTGAGGCCTCCTTGGCAAAGGAGAATGGAGAACACCTCACACTGCCACATGCAGCGGAAGTGAAGACAAGGGACAGAAACATGTGCTCTGGTAACATAYATTGGATGTTGCTTTTCCTACCCTGCCCACAGGGCTTTAAATCATTTAAAAGAGGTATTTTTATTGGTTACTTTCAGACCTCTTATTCTGGGTATCTAATTTAGCTGGCATTACTAGCGAGCTGCCCAAGGTAGGTAGATGCACAGGGAGCTGGCACACCATGGGTATCACGAAGGAAGAGGCAGCCAGCACTTAGCAGCAGGCCAAATTGCATAGCTGGTCTCCTTCTTAAATGGAGATGCCAAAGCAGTTGAAATGCAAACTACAGCTAGGGCAGTTTGCCTACGGTCATCCCTCTTCTCTGTGCTCCCGACAGAAATCAAAAAAAGGGCAAGAGCAGATTATCTCATTCATGTTAGTCCCAGAAATTCTAAAGCACTTTTATTTATCACTGTTTCCTGAGGCGAGGCTCATGAACAAACAAAAGACAAAGACATTTTGTTCCCATAAACACTTGAAAACAGTTTACCTGTAGAGGCATCTCAAACCTCCCTCCAGTTYTGCAAGTTTGTACACATTTATTTGTACTTAGACCTCCAACTTCCTAATACATGGGTGCAAGCYGTTTGACATCTAACTCTTAAAATACGAGTCTATAATGATTTGCAGAAGCCAAACTTCAGGCTGCTTTGGAAAATCAGGCCTGATASGTTATTTTTTCCCCTTTCCTGAACTAATATTCCCTTTGACATTTTTTTGAACAGCAAAATTGCAATCCCAAAGCTTCTAATGCCCCTATATTATTCCCATTTCTTACACCTGCTGACTGGAGACCTCCACAGTTTTTCAATAACTGTAAAGTTTGTAGTTATGTTTTTCATTTTAGAAGTCAAAGAGATTAAATCCAACCTGCATTTTATCATTCTTTGCTGTAAGTATTTCAAGCATTTATTTCAGTGAGTTATTTACAGATGGAGATGTAGGGGGAGATGGAAGATGTTAGAACTAGCAAATGGCACCAGATGGAAAAGAAAGAGGACCTTGACCTGAAAAATACCTTGTTTCTCTGATGTGTTGTATTTTTAGATTTTTGATTCCCTTTTAACCTAATATGGATTAATGAAAACCCAAAGGCTTTTTAAGGTAGAGTCTTATCATTTATCTTCACTGAGAAGCTGTGTCTGTACAAAAACTTGAAGCATATAGGATTAAAAGAGGAGATAATAAAGTTTCTACTTTGAAACTGCTGTAAAGCTCAAGGACCTTCACTTTTTTCCTTCACACAGGCTCATTGAAACAGAATCCAGCAAAGCCAGGCGTCCACAGCTGTAACTTCTCACATACAAGTTTAATGTAAAACTACAAAGTGACATATTCTTATTATGTGCAGTGCCTGCACAAATATAGGGCGCTTTTTGGCTAACATGCTGGGCTATTTTTCATTATATCTTCATGACRATGAATCCAAAATAAATAGCCTTACTAACAAATATTTTACAATGAGGTAACGTTACTTTCAGTGGAGGTTCATCTAATCTACCTGAGTGTAACTAAACCCAAAATGAGGCACAGAAACTTTCTGGTTCATCAGCCCAGGGCTAAGAGTAGATTTTCATTTCACTGGTAAGAAAATAGGTCTTTCTAGGACCAGGCAGGTTTAAGAAGAACTACATGGTACTGGCTTTCAGCAGAACATGCAGAGAAGCAAGCTAAAGCAAGCTAAAGAGCTAAAGCTAAAGAGAAGCAAGCTGAAGCAAGCTAAAGTTTGGGAGAAAAAAAGGAAAATAAAAGTAAAGAGGAGGTTCACCTCTAATCCACTATCTTCCTCAGCAAAGCTGGGGTACCACAGCAGATAAACTGCACTCAGAGAGAGCAGTGTGCAAAGGGAGTTTCACAAAACAACTGAACTCYTAATAGCAGCTTTTATGAGACAGTCATCATCTGTTTTTTCTCTTTATGTTTCTCGCTTGGGAAATAAAAAAGTGAAAGCCATAAATAAAGGTGGTATTTGTTTTTTTCCACTTAGGCGCTCTGAATGTCAAAACAACTTTCTATGAAACAACATATGCAATCCAGATTTATATCTTTGTTAGTTGGAGAAGGCTATATTTGTTTAAAATGATTGTTAAGGGAGATCTGAAACTTCACATCTACAATCTCATCTGACATCTGAATTGTTTAGAACAAGAGGGACCCTGGTGTTGCTAGTGCAATGAACGCATGGGGCCAGTTCTCTTTAGCAATTAATAACTGTATCACATACAGCTATTGCCCTAAATGCTTCCTTAATCCCTTGACTGTATTCTAAGATACTGCTAAATACATATTGACTGTTTTAGAGCCTTCCTCTAAAATGCTTCTGACATGTCCAATGTCTGGACTGCTGTTAAAATCAACAGGTAAGCAAGAGCTGGGGTCTTCCTTAAGTCTTCTTACTAAGATTGAGTTACTAATGGTTTCTTTTTTGGTTCAGGTTCAGCAAAACTGCTGAACCTAACTCACTTCCTCCCAAAGGATGGTTTTCTCCCCTCATCTGAACAGTGTCTCTTATTACTTTAAATCACGGCTAATGTTTTTAAAAATATATCTTACACATAAGTCAGTTGTAGATCTTCAGCATCAAAGGAAGCGAACAGAATCATGTGAAACAGTGTAACCTTAAGCTATAATTTTAAAATGACATTAAGAAATGTCTCAAATAGTTTTAAAAATTTACTGTTGACCTAGTAACCTCAGTCTAAAGCATTCAATTTCGAATAAATGTTTTTGTTTTCCTTCCAAAAGCTGCACTAGAAAAAAAAAGTATGTCTTGCAAAGTAGCTTGCAATCTGTTTTCTTACAAGTTATCTATACAACTCGCTAAAATAATTGAAACTTTCACATAGGATGAGTAAGTCAGGAAAATACTAGAATGATGAGGCCATCTGATGGGAGTGATTTGACAAAACTGGAATCCAAATGTAGTGTATTCATGGGAAAAATCAAAAGAACTATACATGCAATCCTGTAATAACAGGGTCTGGCACTGAAATTATGATGACGACGACTAATCGTTAATGACTGCAGTGCAGAGCCCAAGTGCATCCAGGAACATCAGTTACAAGGAAGGCACATATTTGAAAAATTTGTTTGGGGTGCTTCAAATAACAGACATTTATAATTTGTTTTTTAAACCCATCATAACATTTTCCTATAGTATTACACATACTGGGGAAACAGATTTTGTAAAGAGCAGGCAGAAGTCAAACACATATTAAAGCTAAAACTACGGATATGGGATTCTGACAGAAATTGCTTTTCACTCAGAAATGCAGCCTGTATTGTCTCCCTTGTGCAGCTCTATTCCCTTGGAGCAACATGCCTACAGCATCGAGTGCCACAGCAGACAAGCGCCCTCCTCGTTACAGCTGGACAAACAGGCTCTAACTGCAGTAGTAAAGTTCTGAAACGARGGAAAGAGTTATTACAGTGATTAAAAAACAAGAAAAAGACCAAGGCCCCTTTCTTCTGTTTGCTTTAGGTACTGAATGAGATGCCTTCGCAAGAGAACTTAGTCCCAAATAACTAAAAGGGCACATAATATTCTTGTCCATCAAGAAAATTGAACGTACAAGATTAGGGCCTAGACCAGGGCAGTGAGCTGACAGCGGTGTCTGCCCGAGGTACACGAAACAGCCCACTGAACTGCAGGCTAAAACCAGATCCCCAAACCTGTGGTGAGGGAATTTGTTCAGGGGACAGGACCCTACAAGAAGGTGGAGCTGGGTCCCTTCTGCCACCAYCACCACGAGGTAGTGCAAAACCTTCTTCTTTGCCTAATGGCAACAGATCATCACTAAGTCCTTCTTAAAATAGATAATATTTCCAGAGATGAGTTTTGCTCCAGTGAAGGAACAACTTATGTTGAGCTACAGGTTACCCAAAGCCCACCGTGAGTGAGGTCGCAAAGCCATCGCTGCCCTGGGAAGCACCAAAGCTCCACTCTGCAGCTTTACACCAGGTCCACTCATGCGCTCCTGCCATCAGGGACAACCTGTCACCCAGCGTAGTTTTCCACTGCCCCCTGCCTAAGACTTAGTCAGCACAGATTGCCCTTGCACCCTGCACTGTGGATGCATGTGGACACATGGGATGTGGATGCAACGGTACGGAAAAAGAAAAAAAAAAGCATCATTTGAGGGGACAGATCGCTCAGAGCTGCTACTGGGTTGGGTGACCCACACACCTCTGTTCCTTTAAATTTTCTATGGAAAACTTTGCATATCACAGCTGCACTTTGAAAACTACTGAAAATTGAAACTACAGAAATGGGAAAAGTTTAATATTTCAGATTATAATGTCCACCTTCTGTTTTACTTGCTGTTACGGTTTTTAAAGCAGAGCGTGCCTTTTCTGCTACACCCCACATTTTCCTTCAAGAAGGATTTCAAAGGAAAACTTTTCACAACCTTATGGTGTAGACAGTGACACAGTTCAAGGAAAGGAACAGCTTGGAAAAGTGCTTAAAAAATATCTTATGAGGAGCTATTCCCCTTTAATACCCTGCTGGGGGAAAACCTGCTTGCCTGTAGGACCAGTCTGAAGACTGAACAAGCATTAACACGGCTGCTGCACAGAACAGTTCAGCACAGGTCTCTTATTTGCTCAGGTGCCCATGCTATTCCTGACATGACAGCTTCCCTTTTTTTCTTTTTTTCTTTTTTCTAGTTAACTTTCTATTATATTTTCAGTCAAATAAATTAAATAAATCAAACAAGCTGCACGCAAAATACATGCTCCTAATCGGGCAGTTATTTTCAACCGGAGCTAAGAGTGAYTATAATTGGGTACAATATGAATGAGCATAGATAAAGTTATTATAGTCGCTATATTTTTTTGCCGAGATATAATATGTATTTAGAAATGTTCAACTTGCTTCCGGGTCTTGTTTTCTCTTACCTTAAATTTAAGGGAATAATTGGTTCGGAAAAGAAATCTGATTCAAGAGGCAGGAGGGGAAATAAGAGACCATTGGCAAAAAGAAAATGGCCCAACATGCAGGAAAAGACTGGAAGACAAGAAGCTAGGAGTGAAGGTGCAATCATTTAAYAGAGGCATTCAAATATCTTGAGGAAAACACCCTATACACACCAGAATTTGTCCCAGGCAAATTCTGCTGTGCCTTCCCATAGACTGGTCACAACTGTAATTCAAATTGTGAGCTTTGGGGACACTTTTCAGATGCTGCCTTCTGTAATACCACATATCCATGGGTTGTCCAGGATTGTCTTTACTTCTGCTCAGTTCTTCTGACTGGGATATTTCTCTGTTCCTTCCAAAGGTCTCATAACTGAGCGGGAACACAAGCCCCACCTCAGAAACGTCTGCTGCTGATGGACACACTGCCATGTGCYGCCCATGCGTCTCCAGGCACTGGCAAAATCTGTAAATCTGAAGTGCAGCAAAGCTGACAGACACTGCACAACCACATGGGAGGCATGGACTCTTTGGACAGTGCAAGTATATAGATCCTAAATGAAAATATCAGAGCCCTACTGACAGTTTTTTATGTGAGTTACTCTGCTGATCCAAATTTGCTCCTGTTTGCTCATGATACAGGTTGGCTCAAAATCATCTCTTTCCATTCAGATAATRATCTGAGCCTGCAATTAGGTTTCCCCCAAAATAAATGGGCACAGAAGAGATCTGAAAACATCCACACGAAATTAGCATTGGCCCATTCAGTGCCAGTATTTGTCTAATTTCACTAGGTTTATTTTAAAGCAATATAGATGGGCCCAGCATATCAATTCAACAAATCCTTGCTCGGAAGGGAATAAGAAGCTCCTGTTTTAGCAGAGCTCAAAAAAAAAAAAAAAAAAATCAGATTAGCCCTACCAAGGGCTGAACTCGTGTCAGAAAGTGAACTTCCGAGGGGAAGCATGGTGTTTAGCAGATGGTGAAGTCATTCCTGTCATTCCCTCTATTTCCAATGGTTCGAGGATGAGCTGCTTGTCCTAAAAGCCAGAAAAGACCATTTAAAAATACTCCATCAACTCCAGATTCCAGCTATGAGGTAAATGAAGTGCTCAAGGGTCTCTGCTGGCAGTCAGCAACACCGAGGTGTCTTCTCCAGGAGATGAAGGCTCAGCATCCAGGGTGCGACCAGCAGCAGCCTCGCCTCATCCTTCAACCCGCACGGAAATCCCTCCAAGGGTCGGTGGGCAGCGGAGCAGGCAGCTCCACAGGCCCAGCCGCGCGGCTGCGTGTCCGGCCTGATCCCAATCCCCAGGCCCGGAGGGAAGCGGGAAGCGGCCTGGAGGAGCACAGGGCGAGTTCCACCTGCTGGTGGCACGGAGCCGCCGGGAGGACAGCGAGCGGGCGCACTGCAGCCACGGTGACAGCTAATATCTTTGTTCTTGTCTCCACCTGCTGATTTTCAAAGTAAATATACTTGCGCCGAGTAGTTTTATAAATAAATACACTTGCTAGTTATTTTAAACCTGTGTTTCAGGATCAAGTTATACACAAACACTGCGATCTCGGAGGAAAGCGTGAGGGAGAATGCTGTAAGCACAGAATTTTCAATGATTTCTTTCCTGCTTTTTAAACAAACTTTTGTAAAACAACAGTGTCATTCTACTCACTCCTTCCTCTCCCCCTCTCTAGTACTTCAGCATGTCTCTCGAGCACGTGGTTGCTGACTGTGCAGCACAGGCTTTGCCCCTTCCCAGCCATTAAATGTTCTTTAGATCCATGTACAAAGTCATTAGCTCATCGCTTGGGCCTTGCTAAGGAAGAATACCTGCGAGCCGCGTGAGCTTCAGCTCTGGCAGATTTTCCCTTCAGAGGCACAGACCCCTAAACCCTGCAGTCTGCAGTGACCCGCGGTGCCTGGGCACACGGAGAGGGGCTGCCAGCAAGAGCCAGGCAAAGAAGCAGCTCAGAAGAAGCCCCATTAACTGCCATTTGCTGTGTCCATCTCCCAAAGCACAAAACAGTGGGGATCCCTTCCAGCTTTCACCCCGCCAAATAAATCTGAACTCGGAGTTAAGCAGCATTCGGGTTCCTGCCTCAGTGACTCCGGTTCAAAGGCAGCCAAAGGTACCACGAAATATTGGTACCAAATGCCAGCCCGGCACCATCGTTGTGCACACGCTGGGGAATAAACACAGGCCAAGCTCTTGTTTAAGCAGGCTCGTTCTCACTCCAATCACTCTATAAATTTTTGGAGCTCACACGTCAAAAAGCATCATCCTCAATTCACTGAACCTTTCCAAAAAAAAAAAAAAAAAAAAAAAAAAGTTGTGTACTAGTTGTCTTAAAAGCTATATTTATTCTTTCTTTGCTGTATCCTGCTATAAAATACTTCCAATTGTACACAGAT
>NW_020456210.1:1061557-1126564 GCF_003342845.1 Nothoprocta perdicaria | reverse complement strand
AAAAAAAAAAAAAAAAAAAGAACACACAAGGGTTCTGGAATTCCAGGCTAACCTGGTTTTCACCCTCTTCAAAAAAAGAAGGAAAAAAAAAGGCAGGGAAGGGATATACAAAGGCATTTCTCATCAACTGCTAAATGGCCCAATATACTCGTAACCTTAGCTCTCTGCTTTATAGCAAGTGAGTGATGAAAACCTGATGGGACAGGCTTGCTAGCCACACTCCAGCGTTAAGTCACTGGGGTGCATTCCCAGAATTGGACAAGACTGTGCTTAAGTGGACACCTGGCAAGGGCATGGGCAGCAAGTGGAAATATCATTGTCTGGAAAGAAAGTTGAAAAAGATTAAGAGAAATTCTGATTAAAATTTTAAGAGGTGAAGTGCTGGCATGGTTCGGTTTTCTTGAAAAGCAGGAATCAGTTCCTGAGCTGGCTCCTGAGACGCTATTTAGGGATCTCAAAAGTAGAATCATTTAGAGAGCGACTTCTACAAGGAGTCCAGCTAAATCTTCAAAGACATAAAATTCCAGTCAGACGCAGGAAATTCTTAGGGGAATACAAGAATTTTATGAGTCAGAAGATAAAAATCCCCCAGAAAACCTAACTAAACTAATCTAATGAAGTAGTCACCAGGAAAGGAGCTTGATGAATCTGCATGTCACAAAGGACAAATTTAAACAAACAGGAAATTGAATAACCTGAATCTGTTTTYATTTTTACCTCCTTTTCTCTTTGAAGGTGCAAACCAAGTTGAGCACTGCAGAAGATGCTGCAGGGTCTGAAGGGACTACTCCACTTTAGATAAAGTCTCAATTTAAAATAAACGATTTTCCTGGCTTCCTTTAGCAAAGCCATTTTATTTATGATTCATTATTTGTATTATCGTAGACACCGGAGGCCCAGTGCAGTCAAGATCACTAATCATTGCAAAGACATACAGGAAAAGACCGTCCTTCATGTGAGGTTTATAACCTAAACCTTAGCTTCTTTCCTGGCAAGCAGAAGAAAAGCCTGAATTCTTCCCATTAGACACTTTACCCATACTGGCAGCTGGAGAGTTCAGTCCTAAATGACATAGCTAGACCTCTCCCAGCATCATACTGGAGAATTCAGAGGGATCCTCACAGCCCTAAGGGCTATTTCAAGACCTATCTATGTAAATAATATTATATGCAATTAACACTCTTCTCCATTATGTAATCAGCCATGGTTTAGATAAAAGGAAGGAAGAGTTTTACATTTGCATGGAATTTGAKTTTGGATGCCTTTAGTAAGGAGTGAGGAGAACATTCAACTTCCTTATTATAGATTCACATACTTAGAAAATATATTTTAGCAATTTGCATTTTACAAAGAGTGTGTTAGAATTCTTAAAACTACGAAGACTATAGAGAATTTTTCCTATGTTTCCAAAGTTATGTTTGCAGGAAATTAAAGCCCTTCTGTAGCTGAAAGATGAAAAGCTATGCAGAAGCAACTCATTTTATTTTATTTTATTTTTTCTTCACCACATTTTATGATTTCAAATGTCTTCAGTCTGGAATTAAAAAAGGAAAATTTTCTTTAAACAAGTCTTCCTTCAAAACTGGTCTGGATTAACAAGGCTTCATTACACAAATATCCCAAACAGTTAATTGTAATATTGATTTTTTTCTTCATTTTAGGAGTTGTACTAAAAATTTTAGACTAAAATGTACTGAAATAATTATATGAACTGAAAAATAAAACCTTCTTTCCCAAAAGACAACTCACTTGTCTCTCAGCTTCCACAGACTAATGTGCTGTGGTAGACAGTATGTTAGGCATAGACTGAACTGATTGCAAGCTGCTTTTATATAAATTTAGGACACTGCTTAGCTTCCTATCTGAACTGCCTGTCTGGATCCTCCTATTTTGGGTTGATTCTGGAGTCCACTTAAAATACTAATTGTTTATATTAAACAGACAAGAGAATGTGTGATGTATTTTAACTGTCAAAAGTGTTGTGAACAGCAGCAGCTGGAAGAAGAATGTTTAATTCACTCGGTTCCCCTCCAGCCTTTTAGAATCCTGCATCAGCAGTTAAATCTTGCTCTTGCAGGGAAAAAAAAGAAACATATATATAAAGTGGGTAGCACAGCAAAGCTTCCTCTATGGGGGAAAAAAAGAAGAGTTGTTAATATAAAAACTATAGCATTGTCATTACTAAAGCTTCAAAACAGAGCTTGTTGTGCTGATGCACCAGTGGAAGCTGTGCACGTTTTTGYAGAGAGCAACTCACACCGTGCAGTTGCTTTCTTATGCTGGTCTGCTCCCAGTTAGCTTCTTCCAGAGATCTGATCCAGGTAGCGAGAGGAGATACCACTTGAACCACCCACTCCCCAAAAGGAGTTTTGACACTATCAGTCACTGCAATACTATTAAAATCTTTGGCCAAATGTGAGCAGCATGTGTGGGACTGCGGACAAGGGCCCCGAGTGACCTCYAGGCAATTTAATCTCCCAGGGCATCCCAGACCCCTGCTCAGGAGATGTCCCCGCTGCTAACGGCTGCAGCGTAAGCTTGTGCGGGGAGCAGGGAGGCCCAAAATGAAGGATAAGCATTGYTATTTATGAGAGGTTAATTAAAGCCTTGCTAAGTAACAGCAACAAGCTATTTTCAGCAGCTATAAAATTTTCAAAAGCAGTAAAGATCCCGCCACAGTGCTATTACTTTGCATGCTTCCTTGAGGAAATGTTTGGAGCAAATTAGTTGCACACAAACAAATGATTGTTCCAACGTCAAGGCAAAGGAGGGCGAGAACSTGAGGTAAGGAGATGCACAGAGCTTGTGCAAACTGGAGTGCAGGTTTCCTTGGGAGGCCCTGACTTCTGGCACGTGGCTCTTTTGAGTGCCACGTTTACAGGCTGGATCCGGCCTGCTCGGAGAAGGAATCCCTCTTTTGTTCATCCCATCAGTCTTTTACTTGTCCGGTGGCCACTGGTGTACGAGTTGGAAAAATCAGACCTAACGAGGTGTAAAATAATGCCTCGCATTCAAAGGCAGCGCCGAACTTCGTTTCACTTTAATATTTATTTCAAAAGTAAACTCTGCTGAAGCCTTGCATAAATAGTGCCAAATGAGCTTGCAAGTCGGTCTGAACTTAGCGAAGCAAAGTCGCTTCACACCTCATACACACAACTGCTTATTGGGTTGCTCACTGTCAAAACTGCTGCCAAAACATCCTCGAGATGAAGCAAGTGGGGAGACAGAGGTAGGTCAGGTTTGAATGGAAGAGGAATTGTTAACAAAACAGACCTTGGCCAGGAGAAACACAGCCCGTGCCAGCTGAAAGCAAGCAAGAATAGCTAAGCTGAAAAGTAGCTGCATGTAGAGATTTTAATTCAGTTTGATTTTAATTTCATTTAATGTTTTTTACACCCTATGTGTCTACTTTTCTTTTTTGGCTGCTCCACTTTCTTTCTTCTTTGCGTTTATTTTTCTTTACACTACAGGAAATAGTTTTTTCCTTTTCACTCGGAAAGGCACAAAACTGTTTCTGAGCTCTCTTGAGCAGTCTGCGCTTAGCAGCACAAAAGCAAAGAACCAAAGTTATTGGGTTTCAGAGGAAGCTGTACAGAGATTTTGTTTAGGTTTGAAAGACAAGCTTGTGGTTCACTCTAATAGGAAAGYGCTACAGAGACTTTCACCAAAGAAGATAAAATGCAAAGTCTCAACCAGGAAATTTTCCATGAACTTTTTTTTTCTTAAAAAAACAAACATGAAGTGCTTATTTGCCAAAAAAAAGCAATGGTTTTCATGGGGATACTTCCCCTTCAACAGAGATGCACCCAGCACAGAACAGCCACTCATCTCCTGATGAGGGAATCCCATGGGAGCTGTAGCCCGGGGACATTCCTGCCGCTCTTCCAAGCTGCTTTGAGCATTTTGCATGCGAAGTGGAGCACCTTCAGCAGGAAAGCAGGCAGAGGATGCAATCAAGCAGCTTCCTGCCCTTCTCTTCCCCTCCCTCTGCCACCTTGGTCCTGCTGCTTCCTCAACATGCCCTGGCTCTGGTGCTTATCAAATTGTGTGAATAAARCTGAGCTCACTAAACTGGCCAAAAATTACTCAACTTTTTATTCAACTTTTTTTTTTTTTCCCCCAGGCTAACAAGCTCAAACAGCTAACTGAGAGGCCAAACAAGCACTGGAGGCAATGCAAGAAATGAGGTGAGAACATAGGGCAAGGGGTGAAAGACAGACAGAGATACTGTTCCTGGAGTCAGCAAGTTGTTAAATTGGCTCAGAGTTTTCTCATTGAACCTCAGCTTGAAAGGTGAAGCTGCAGTGTGGCGAACGCAGACCAGTGCCAGGCTCAGCGCTCTCTTCTGCCCAGCTTATTAACCTGGACCTGCAGATTAACTGAGATCTGTCTCCACCTAAGGAGAGTTGCTGCTACCAATAYCTTCCTCGCCCTCTTTTGAAAGCTTTCCTTTTCAATGTAATGGAGAAATCTGGAGATTTCCCAGTCTAACTCTCCAGGCAGTTTAATTCAAGCACTGTGGCAGTAATTTGGAGAGATCACCCACAGGAACCAAAGCCAAGCCCCCACCTCATAGTTAAGGCCACCAGAAGGATCAGAAATGTGCCCTGTGCTCTCGGTGTCCCTGCTGGAGCAGGGASGTTGGACTAGATCATCTCTAGAGGTGCCTTCCAACCTCAACCATTCTGGAACTCTGTGAAACAGCAGCAAGGGACTTTCCAGCTGCAAGGGGATCTTTTGTAGCTGGGGACTTTTCCTTCGTAGCAGCTAGAGGAGATTCCCTCTTCATTTGGGGCAGAGCATTAGCACTCASCCACCACCTGAGCTTCCCCAGCCTTTCAGCTACAAATAAAGGAGACAGCGACAGGGCTACCGGTTCACTTGATCACTTAATGTGGTGGCCTTGATTAAAAGAAACTCCACAGTTAGTTACAATAAGGGAAGCCCGCGTGTTGAGCAGCAATGCTGCTTCTTTGCACTAACATAACATCAGAGGAACGTGATTATAAACTGGCCACATGACCAATGTGTTTGATTAAAAAGCTGCTTGAGGTCAGTGTCTTTTTAATTGCAATAAGCCTTTTAGCTTATCTGAGGCAACAGCTATTGCAGTCCCACATCCAAACCCTTCAGGAATTCAGGAAGCAGGTTCCATTCCCTGGATTAAAGGACTCTTTCATAGTTGGTTGCAGGCTGGATCACACAGGTCAGGCTTTCTCATTTGCTGCACAAATTGCACAAGGGGGACTTCCTAAAAAAGATTCATCCTAAGGCTAACTTTGTAATCCCTCTGCTCCAACGATCTCAGCATTACAAAAGGCAAAGTATATGAATTTAGAATTTGAAATAAATCACCAGGGTTATTATCTGGGCGAAATCTTTTTGCCAAGAGCAGGTTGTTGGCACTTTCCAGGAAAGAGAAGGTACTTCACTTTTCACTCACTGAGCATGCTACGAGCTTGAAAAATCTGCTTGCTGAAGGAAAGCTACAGCCTGTCAGTTCCAAACTCTGCCTTGGATTTAACAAAATCTAACCTTCGGCACCAAGCTACCAAAATTCCGATCCCACAAACTCAGACCTTGTAAAATGTCACGATCCTACCTGAAGTGCAGTGTTTGTTCACGCAGGTTCCGAGCGGGCAAGGAGGATTTAGCAGCATGGCGAGAACGGGGCTGCACGGATGGGGCAGGGAAGGAAGGCC
The DNA here is from genome assembly GCF_003342845.1 of Nothoprocta perdicaria. Lineage (NCBI taxonomy): Eukaryota > Metazoa > Chordata > Aves > Tinamiformes > Tinamidae > Nothoprocta > Nothoprocta perdicaria. Next base: position 1,120,862 of record NW_020456210.1, on the reverse strand, counting down.
ACATTTTTGCTAAGTTGTCCCCTCTTGACCGTTCACATGTTCATCAGATGGCAGCCAAAATAAAGCACTTCCTGACTGCAGAGCACTTTTAGCCTCTACAGAGAAGGTCTGCTTTGAGCTGTTTAAAATGGATTGTTTTAAACTCGGGCCTCCAGGTCTCCTGGCACCCAGCAGTGTTTGCAGGCAGCCCCCCCTTCTTTGCGTGCTCCCCCACTTCTTTCCAGCACCCCAAGAAGCTGATGTGCACCAATGGCTTTAAATGCTCCCACTGTAATTGTGTCACTCCGGGCGTTCTCGGTAGAATTCCTTCCTATAAAACAACTAAAAAGGTAAAATACAGTCCAAAACTCCACAGGAGAAGAACAGAGCCAACAGCACAATCAATTCYGACACATGCCTTGGTTGCTGTACCACAAGTGTGAAGCACATCATGGAAACCCCAAAAACACCTTGCTGCAGAGCAAGCAAGTACATCTGGCCTTAGGGCAGGACCTAGAGGTCCTGGGCATCTTAGAGCCACACTCCAAAAGGGCCTTAAAATGCCCTTCCCTGCCTTGCAGACATCTTGAGGACTCACAGGTTTTCATTAGAGGCCACATGTGACCTCAGTTTGAGAGCCCTGCCTGCAACCTCATTAAAACAGTTGCACTGTTTGCATGAGGCACCGTCATATTTTATGCAGAGGAAGAAAGGATTCTTGCTCCTTTGTATTCAAAGCAGCCTCAGTAGCCAAATTTCAGTATTCAACTTCTACGCTTCCATGTCCAGTACTGCTAGATGTTTTGTACTAAATCTTATTTTAAATACTTTTTGTACCCTATGCTACAAAAAATGCTAAGTCTAAAATACTTGCAAATTAAAGACCATTTCTGAGGAAGACCTGAAACAAGCTGAGCCCCTTCGGAGAGCTCTGGGTAGGACAATTGACTATCCCTATTGTTACCATTCCCCAGGGTCACCACAGGGCTCGGCTTCTTTGTGCCAGGCATCACAGGAAAGAAAGACTGTCACAGCACCATGTAGTCATCTAGGAACCTAGGAATCCAACCCCTGCATGCCAGTAACTAAGCATCTAACTAAACAGGGCCTGATTTTCAAGTCTGAGTCTGAGTATTTGCTTTTAGCTTCTTTCTAAATCATAAAATGATCTTAAAAATCCAGACCAGAAAGCTTCCTACAAATTCTGGTCAAATTTTGCATATCATTTAGGCTAAAAAAAAAAAGGAAAATATTTGGAGATTATTCTCAATAACTCAAATGCTTTTCAGTCTTTGTTTTAAAGCATAGGCTTCAAACATTTGTTTGAAAAGTTTTCTTACTCAAATCAATTTATGTTAAAAAAGATCCAAGGGATACACACCTTACACCACTGTTTAGGGCTACACTGAAAAAAAGGCTTTTATTTTCACTTGTCAAATTGAAGCAAACATGGGAGTCCCCACCCTGGTAAACTGCAGGTAAACTTCAACCTTGTGTTAGCATCTCTTTCTGCCATTCCTGGGTTTAAAAATCTACTTTCCTATGCCTATGATGATATTTTTCATATTTTTTCTTTGCTGATCTTTACTAGACCTTTTAAAGATGTGTATGGACTTAAATAAACATCAGCTGATTTCCTGAAAATGCAGCATTTTACTGTCTCAACTCTTGCTTTGAATGCTTTTAAAATGGCTGCTATCACTCGAGTTCTCTAAGGCCCCACCATTCATTAGTTTTACAAAAGGCTCGCACAAATAAACACATAATGTTGAACTATCTACATAAGGATGGGAAGTTTCTGTTAATATAATCTAAATTAAAAGTAGAGTGTCTTCACGATTTAGGCAATTTTATTCTTTATTCTGCACTGAAGATGACATTGAATGGCCTTCACTTAGTAATCTTCCCAAATTTGAAGAAAAACTGTTGCATTCTTTCAGCTTCTTTAACACACTGTCATTTTTCAAGTATGAAGTAACTCATTCCCATCCTACTGCTAAAGCAGAACTGCCTCTTGTCATACACGTGATGATATTATTGTCCACATCCATCTGTGCAAGGTTTAAGCCTTGCACGGGCCAATACAGATGATGAAAAATTTTAAAAATGTGCCAGAGCCACTGGCAAAGGAGCAAAAGAAATACACTGTTACTGCTATTGCTCTTACAAATTATGAGAAACTCATTAAAGCTCAATCATTTGTGGATGGGCAAAAAAAATCTCATAGGCAACATGCCAGTGGAATCTCGTGAGTTTGAACTTCCAGAGTTTCCCAATAACCCCTGTGCTGTGAGAAGGAGGGCAGTGGGGGAAGGGATGGACATTTGATCACCCCTTGGTTGATCAAGGAGGATCAGACCAGCTCAAAGCCAACGGTGTTGAGATGAAGGTCTTTGCCTTAATAACTGCTGCCCAAACACAGTCAAGTTGCTTTCCTACTGGGTGCCATATGAGTGAATCATAGAATCACTGAATCCTAGAAACACTATGGTGGGAAAGGACCTTCAAGACCATGGAGTCCAACCATTCTCATAAGAAGACCTGTGTGGAGCCTTTCCAGGTGGCACGGAAGTGGTCGTGTACCCTCTCCCTCCTCTACAGAAGCAAGAGGTGAGGAGGAGAGCTTGTCCCAGAGGATAGTCTTCCCTTGTATTGCCTGGCCTGGAGTAGGTCATTTGGATACAGACCTTCACTGGATGAGGAACAAAGGAGAACATGAAAGCACGCATCAATATATCATTAAAGAAATTACTTTTATGGGCAAGAGATGAATGATCCTGAGAAAATAAGGCCCAAAAGAACAACAACTTTCCTGTGAGGGTGCCAGAGCCCTGGCACAGGCTGCTCAGGGAGGCTGTGGAGTCTCCTTCTCTGGAGATCTTCCAAACCCGCCTGGATGCCGCCCTGTGCCCCGTGCTCTGGGTGTCCCKGCTGGAGCAGGAAGGTTGGACTAGATGATCTCTAGAGGTCCCTTCCAACCTCAACCAGTCTGCGATTCTGTGATTCTGCGAGAGTTAAGGTTACACTTCTTGTGCCCATTTTGCTACATTTTTACGAGTCAAGAGTTTGCTTTTTTTCCCCCTATACTATGGTGCCTGGAGGCAGTGCRGCAAAAGCAGCTGCCAACACAGATGTCAACACCATGGCATTCTTCAGTAAAATGCAGCCTTGCTTAATCACACTGCTACAGCGGCACAGGAGAAAGTGTGTCATTGCTGCACAGCAAAGGAAGAATCTCAGACATGCAGAAAGTAAAGAAAATAGAACATTTTAAATAGAGAATTCCTGCAATTCTCACCTCCAGCCAAAACAGTTATTTGAGTGAGCAATGGCAATGTACCTTCACTTTGCTGCTGTCCACTAACACTGATACTAGCTCTTTCAACTMCATGTTTCTCACCCAAGAATGCATGATGTATTTATAAAACACACTTACCAACTTTTTCACTTTTGACAATTCTTGCTCATTATTCAAGAGAAAGCAGAAGAAAACTGATGCAATACCCTGGGGTTATAATAACTGAAGCAACAAAGACAGAATCTGCTTTGAAGAAAGGTAAGGTAAAAGAAGGAAAACAAAAGGAATACAAGAAGGACAGAAGCTGAAGTAACCACAAGCAAACTCATAAATACACTCATAAATATACTGTGCTAAGCTCTGTGTACAGGTGGTTTGCTGACACCCAGCAGAAGAAAACACAAGTAACTGGGTAGATTTCTTCTTAAATTTATGAAATCTCTCCACTCCTCCACAGCAGCAGCTGTGCAAAGTGACATGGGGATTATACTGACCCATCCCCAGTCTCTGCACATCCATTCCACACGGAGATAATCTCCCCTATCTTACCCATCAGTTACATGTGTAGACTACTTCTGAAGTCCAGGAGCAGAGATGGGCACTCACACGGGTGACTCAGTGCACCTCCCACAGACTTCTCCAGCAGAAGGAAGGAAGTCCTCACTGAGGATGTTCATCTCTTCCTACTGACTATAGATGAAGGGCAGGTTAYTATCATAAAGTAGACAGATAGCTAGAGTTGGAAAAGATGATCCCACTTCCTTTGATAATGGTAATAGCTTGTTTAAAATATCCCCCCAAATAAAATCCTGCTCTTTCTCCGCAGAAAACCAGATTATCTAAATAACCAAAGTCTTTTGTTTGCTACGGTTGGTAAAGACTAATGCTAAAGAAAATGGATAGAAAATCAGAACAATCAAGCAATTTGGGGATGTTGTTATGCATCCTGCTCGGAGTTCTAGGCTTGTTTAGTCCAACACAGGCAGTGTAGCCGAGGAAAAGGGTGGGAATGCTTAGCCTGTAAAGAAGTCTAGGAGGGAATGCCAATGGCACATCAAACCATCAGGAACAATAGTGCAACCTCTTCATGGAAGAGRAGGTTGCCAAGATTTTTTAGATCAGATCACATAAGGATGCAATTCTTTCCTTGCCAAAATACCTTCAGTATTTCACTAATTTAATTCACTGTCATCTGGTTTAGGACTTGATCGTGCTGTCCTTACTCRCGTAAATCTCAGTGCAAATTTTGTTTGATTTAAACTGGTAGCATTAGACTTCATTTGGTGCCCTGACTTAGGACTTAATCCCGAGCAGATGGGTGTTCACATGTGCAGTGGCAGTTGCAGTGGTCTGACACAAACTTGTCTACCATTACATCTTAAATGCTGTGGTTGCCACTAAATTAAGTCAACAAAAGACAAATTAATGTTCTTTGCTTCATACGCAGATCAACACTGTAAAGATTTTAATGGTGAACGCTGAACATTCAAGTTTGATTAAAAGCAGCTTGCATTTTTCTTTCTACCCTTAGTACTACAAAATCTGAAATCTAGTTTTGATAGCAGACTAACACATGAACGTAGTAAAAGGTGACAGATTTCTCCTATGGTTTCTTACTAGTCATAACTTTACAGTTTTATGGCAAGGAAAGAAAAATATGAAATATTTTCATCCTTATTGATTTTTTTCATTAATCATTGAGTTTGTAGGCTAGTTTGTAGTCTAATGGTTAATGATTTTTTTTCAGGTAATAGTTCTTTATCCAGGTTCAGCTAATGTTTTTGATATCATTCTCATCAGCTTGTACATAAAAAAAAAACAAGTGCTTAAGATCTTTTTTATAAAMCTCTCTTGAAGGGTGATGAGGAGACCCTTAGCAGAGACTCAAGAGGGACTTCTAGAATAAGTGAGGAATTTACTGACTCAGAGTACATTCAAACACATTGGGAAGGAGATATAGCTTAAAAAGTAATTATTTCCTAAGTGAGGAAAGTGTATTTGTCTTGAGAATGCRTTGTACCAAATGCAATATATATTAACAAACGGCTTATCTTCAGTGATAGACGTAATCTCTTCAGTGATTGCAAGGTTCCATCTCTTTSGTTTCCTCTCATTTCCCCCCTAAAAGCAGTATTATTTCCTCCGTATTGGAAAACACTATAGAGCTGATCCCTAGCAAATGTGCAACATCTTTAACTCTAGTGGCCTATGCAAGGGATCACACTGCCCAGTTTCTTTCAAGATTCAAACTGATTTCATGATTAAGTTGTCCTGACCAGGACAACTTAATATTCTTGAGACCCTACTAGGTTAAGTATCATCAACATTTGCAAAAGCAACTTTTTTTTTCCTGAAATTAATGCACGARTGAATCATTCATGAGATGAACATGTCCTGCTTTCCTAGATTTGTGTCATTGACAGGCAAATCAGTCTTCAGAAGATTTTAGAAGTTTGGTAGTATCTCAGTATTTTCTGCTGCACATGCCTAAGCCCTCAGACCTTACGTCTCATGTAATGAAGACTTCTTACATATAGTTTCCATTGCACTGTTATTACCTATTGGCCTTCAACGCACAAATACAGACCCTTATCTATAGCCACAGACATGCATTCCGAGCAGAAATCATGCAGTTCAACTAGGTGAAGGATCTGGGCCTGGGAAGACCATTTGCATTGACTCCATGTCTTCTGCATAAAACCCCAATCCCCTTGACACAAATTTCCTGGTATTGGTGACTGTGTAGGCAGAGTGAAAAACGGCCGTTCAGTCGAGTGCTGCCTTTTACATTACTTAGCAGAGAGCCCTCTAATATAACTTCATTTGCTGAGTCTAAAAGGGGATACTTTAACAAGGCCACCCGTGATTTGATTTATGGCAGCTCGGAGAGGTGAACTCAATTGCGAAAGTGTTTCCATTACACTGGGCCTTACACGTGCTCCATAGGAAGAGACAGCTCTTTCCCCGAAACACCTAGCAGTGCAAACAAAGCAGGCCAATGATGGGCAGGAGGAAAAGGGCGCAGAGAAAAAGCCCTTTGCCAAGGTAACATAACCAAAGGATATGCTGAAACAAGGTACAGAATCAGTGGCTGCCCATTCCACATTAAAAATATTCAGAAGTTGTCCAAACTACACTCAGATATGCACATAGCAGCTACCTATGTGCAGCCATTTGGATGCTGATAGCTTCTGCACCGGGAGGTAGTAGAAACCTGAAGTGTTCTTGTGTCCTACAGAATTCTTAGTTTCTGGAATCAGTGAGCTAGTATTGCATGTTGGCATTCCTCAAAATCTCTGCCAACGTATGTATAAGATGCAAACCGTAACACTCTACTTAAAAATGWATTATAGTGCAGTTTCCACATTACAAAGTGGACAGGCAGTTTTCTTTCCCACTTTAYGGTTCATATGAAGAGCACTAATAAAGCAATGAAATAATACAAGTCACTTGAACCATGCATGATATGGGTAAGTTGCATGTGAGTTATATAAAGCTTTCAGTGAGCCAGAGCTGTGACCAAAACCTATTTGCTTCTTTGTTACTGTGGTTTCCCTTGCAGATACTTCATTTTTGACTAATTAAATAGCACTATGGTGAAGTTAATTAGCACGTTTAGTCTGTAATAGGTTTAATGTAGTAAGTGAATTTTCTTTTGAAGAGAATAGAAAAAAAGGTCTTTACACTCTTTATGAGTTGTAAGTGTAGGATAATTTAAGAGTATGACCAAAAGTCTCCTAACCTGTCTGCTGAACAATACTGCAATACAAGCAGCTCTTGAAAAGTAACTAGGTAGCCTTGCTCAGTAGAAAGCTGCTCAATGATTAACAGGTCTAACCAAGCATCGCAACATCTTTGTCCCAGCTCTGCAGGACACTGAAGATGTCACACTGCCCCGTGATACTCACTTGAAAGAGAAATTTGATGATTAACATAAAAAGTTCCAGAAAAGAACAAATCTATCTGAAGCAATTCCACTTCTGACAAAAAAAAAAAAAAAAAGAGCCAAATTACTTCACAGTTTATATTATAATTTCATTGAGGTACTGTGGTCTCCAAGTCCATGTAATAAAACCACGATTTATGTATCATTCATGTCTTCTAGAATGACTTTTGCCAAATTGTTTCTCACAGACTTTTAAAACTATCTACAATGAAAGAAAAAGCAGAAAAGAAGGTTTTCTCTCCTAAGTTTTAAATGGTATGAATATTCTCCTAGATAAATCTGATTAAGCCACTTACATTAATGATATTAAAATTACAAACCTAAAGTGAAGAATTTCTGTTACAGGAACAATTTAAATATATCTGCAAATATCTCAGCAAGATCCTCAGCACGTGAGAAGAAAAAAGCAGCAATGATTATTAAAGTATATGGAAGACAAAAGTAGCAAATTGTCTTTGATGATATTATATTCCTGGATCCTTGAGCAGAGCCCTTTGATGCATAGTTCCCACAACACAGCAGAAGGCAGCTCTTCAGAACCAGTGGCAAAACGAGTATGTTTGCTCTCTTACAAGGGTGGAACCTTCTTCAGTAGCTGCACCCATAATAAGCATAAAAACATTTTTTTTTTGTTTTTTTTTTTGAAGGAAGGGAAGGCATATACTACTATTCAAGAGAAAGTGCAAAATAGAAATTACACAAATTTTTTAAACAGAAAAATTTAAGCCTGTTGCAAGTCTGATTAAGGACACTTGGCCTTCAGYTGCTGATTCAAGATCTAGTTTATGGAAGTGAACAGGCTTCCTACCAAACTACTTGGGACAGTTGAGAAGAATCATGCCAGTGACAGCAAGGACTAGCAAAGCCCAGTCGTGAATAAGATGAACAGAGAAAAAGAGACATCTGCAATTGCAAAGTCAGTTATAAATTTGGAGTCCTTGGGTAAATGAATGTCTTCTTCAAAAATCCTAGATAAACAAGCTCCTCTGCAAGCTTGCAATGTTTTCAGTCTGCTCTCCACAAATTAAGACACTGTGCTGTATGTTGAACTGCTAGAGATGTGAGACATGAAAGAATGGTGATGATCASTTATCCCAGTCAGGGCTAGCACTGGCACGTATTTCACTGAGATATATCAGATAGATGTCCCAGTCATCTACATTCCTAATCAGGTTGTACTAAGGCCCTGAAAACATTCAACAGATGGTTCAGCCTGCATCTGGGCTTAAGGCCTCATCCCACTGTTAAACAAATACAGCGGGCTGTGCTCTCCAGCCATTGCAGCCTTCATCATCTGCTTGTAGAGCTGTTAATGCCAAGGACAAAATAGCACTAACAAATAATGACAAGTAAGGTATTAGGAACTGCTCTTTTGTTTAGGTAGCTTCTCTCTCTCCTGTGTCACAGTGCCAGCTTTGCACTCCTTCAAGAATCTATACATGGGTGGTAACCAAGGAGAGGGAAATAATCCTTCCTAGTAGTAAAAGACTCAGGAAGGTCATCTGCCCAAGAATCACTCATCCAAAAAGCAATGAAGCAGCCCTTTTCCTCAGGAGTTCTGCTGATTTTGCCACTTTCCCTCTTACAGACTCTGCAAGTAATCCCTTTGCCTTCTTACATTATCTACTTGGGTTGTAGGGTGATGCTGAAGTGTCCGTTTGATTTTGTCATGAACGCCGACTATCTCTTCTGCTGCCCCACGTTTCTGGCACTGCTCAGCCTCGCTAAGAAGAAATCAAGAATTAGTCTCACACAACCTGGCTGCAGTTCCTGGATGAGGAAGCTAGCACTGATCAAGCTTAGGAACTGATTTGGTAGCCTGCATGCGGATCTACCATGCAGCTGACAGGTATTACTAAGGGCTCTGCTGCTTCAAGGTCTTCGGGTTTCCAGCCAGTTAAGTTTCTCTCAGGCTTCTGCAGTAGCGAGGGTCAGCAAGCAAGGCTCRCTTTCAAGTGGCCTTTTGATTTTTCCTTTTTTCCTCAGGAGTTCATTGTGCTCTTAATGGTTGGACTGATGACTTTCATATAATGGATCTGATGACAGGTTAGGGGAAATCAGGGCTGATACTGAGAGTTTGGAAAGTCTCTTGCTGAACATCTGGAAGTATTGCCAAGAGGAATTTACTAGAGGAGGAAGACATCTGACCACCCCCAATCTCACAATTTTCTTCAAGTGTTCCCTAACACCTGTGCTGAATCATGTAGCCTAACAAGTTAGTACAGTGTAGGAGCCACATTAAGGGAACAGTATCAGTAAACAGAAGAGGAGAGAGAAGAAAAGTTTGGAATTTTTATGGGGAGGGAGGGATGGCGGCAGTGTGCAAGGCAGAGGACATGAAGATACAGACATTCTGGTGGGAAAAAATGATGTGCAGAGAGGGGAATCAAACTGCAGAGTCACTAGTTGCCACTGTGATTCCAGACAAGGCAGGCAAAGGAAATTCCAGAAACGGCTGGGGGCTCCTTGTCTTGCTTTGTGTTTGACTGCTGGGGCGGCAGGGATCCAACAAAAGCTACTGTCTCTCGGGACAGCCTTTAGCTGCACGGATAGCTGGTATAGCTTAATTCCTGATGTTAATTAGAGTGTTTTCCAAAGTACTTACCAAAGAGTGATAGAGAATCACACACTTACACTGCGTACTTCACTTAATCCATGCACAGGCACAGTTCAGCCAAGAAGGCAGACACAAGAACTGCTTTTGGAGAAGCATCTCTTTTCTGCGAGAGGGGCAAAGCTACCTCAGCAAACAGCGAGGGATGCAGCTGGAGACCCTGGGATGCTCTGCTCCCACAGGGCAGAGCTGTGTTTCCCCGGCACGGCGCTTCCCTGACTCTCGCTTGTGACACCCTGCGGTCTCCGGCTTCCTCCGTGCCACCATCTGAATGACACAGTCACAATAGAGACTCCACTGGAGTCCAAGGGTTATTGTCCGGGGATTTATCCCCTCCTTTCAGGACAAAACCACACTCAAATTTCCTCCCCTTGGCAGTCGCACTGCCTGCACTATCACTTGTGGATCTCAGGGCATGCCTCCCCAGCAACATGCATGATATATCAAATATTACAGGAGGTTCCCCAAGAACTCCAGCCTTCCCTGTAGGCAGCAGGAAACTCATCGCCATTATTCGTGATGAGAAAATCGTTTGAATTTTCTGTGCTTATTTTCTGTTCCTAAACTGGGTTTAACAAAGTTCAGTGGCAGTTTTTGATCCTGATGAGTCTGGAACGTTATCAAATAGTGTTATGATTATCATGACCGACTTTTCTCTTTATTAAAAAAGTCCTTCTTTAACTGATAAACCAGTACAATTCTCACATTCTAACACTCACTTTCATCAGCCTAGTACTGCTCTGTAACAGCAAACCAGAGCTTCCCAAAATCTAACCAAGCACATATACTACACACATTTTAGATAACACCAAAATACCACTAATTAGAAGTAAATTGTTTCGATTTTGTTCCTTATGGTCTGCTTGTTTCATAACAAATTCCCCTGAAGATCTTTAAAAAGAATATCTTTCTTACCTTTTTTTTTTTGCTGCCGCTGAATATTTTTTTAACTTTATTTTCAGTACTAGTGAAATCCATCATATTATGACAAGAAACCAAAATTGTTTCATTTCATAAGATCCTCTAACAGCATGAAGCTAACCCCGTGGTCTTTGAGAAAGAAATTCTGCCAGCTATGGGTGTATAAAGAATCAGCAGAGAAAAGTTTCTCAGACAGAATGGTTAGTCATGATGTGAAGAATGTGTGTCCCCTACAGATGTTATAGCTATTTATATGATAAATCCCAATCATCAATATGGGAATTTTACAGCTTTCTTTTAAGTTAATGCTCAAGTTTGAATTAATCTTCTTTTGACAATGTTTGCCTAATATTTCAGTGTTGAGCAATATTTCCAATTTTTTTCATTTACAGTGAGCCTACTGGGCACTTTTAAAGCTATATTCCAGACTTCATACTTGCTTCAAAAGGACTTTTTTAATTCTTCAATATTTCACACATACCTCTAGGAACATCAAGGGCAGTAACTACTGAGAAATGCTTAATAAGAGCACGTCTAGACTTGCAAGTTACCTGGAATTAACATTAGGGGTGAATTCAGAGCACAGGGCAGATTCTAGAATAGTTCCCTACACAAACACAGCCATTCTAGAATAAAATGAACTCATTCTGAGGTTTAACAGTTAGCTTGAACCGCTTTGAGTAGCACGAGCTAAACTAAAACACGCCAGGTTTGTTCCAATATGACAGCATTTACCCTGTAATTGAAAGACAATTCTGTGTCCATTTGGAAGTGAGTATCTTCCTATTATGAGCTGAAAAATACAGAAAAAGAGAGGAGGAAAAGCAGCCAACACAGCAGTCCTGTGTTCATATGTCATGTATCTATATGCTGMTGATGATGATATATAACCATATCTATATAGCTATGTAATAAATATATACAAATATACACACACACACGTATATATGTGATTGTATGTGTATATATACAAATATATAGTGTGTCTGTATGCCTATACATACATATACACATTCACACAGGAACATCCATAAAATTCAAAATAAACAAAGACAAAAAGGTGGCTGTTTTCTAGCTTTTGGCAATCAAAATAATTGCAACGTTAAAGATTTCCAGRTTAAACTTCATAAAATTTCCCAACTGCAGTTCCTAACCCAGCATATCTGCCTCCAAAGAGACCCACAGTTTGCTTGCCATGCTCTGCTCCAGATATGAGCCACAGATCCATACACCTATTCCCACAGGATCAGTAGGAGGGCGATTGGGCTTGTCACCTGGTTTTGGTTAAATCAGGAAAGGGGATGGCAAGTTTTTTTGCTGAAGAAACAATGAAAATGATATGATAAATGGGGATCTCAATTCAACTGTGTGAAATCTATTGGAAACAAGCTATAAACTCTAAGGGCTCACACTACTAATCTATCAAAAAGAGCTTCTTAGTGGGATACCTGAGCTATAAAGGGAAGGTTTCTACACAAAGACAACGCTGGGCTTTTTGTTTGTTTTATTCTTAGAGTCTCTGGCCATAAATACAGCTCTAGGTTATGAACTTGCTGTGATTTCCCTTTGTTAAAATGCTATTTTCAGCAYATGTTCTATCTGCTTTTGCTACTATCTTTTAACAAATTATCTGCGGATGTGAGATGCAAAAGTGTAACTGAAAACTGGTAATAATAGATTGCTCAACCTCAAAAATGCTTTGGTCTAAATATAACATCCTGGGGGCAAAGAGCAAAGCCAGACCGGCACAACCTGTCACAACCTGGTCCCACAAAAGCACCAGTGATTCATGAGGGATCTCCAGGAGAGGGGAGCATGTTGCAGAGGTGCCTGGGCCAGGGTCCCCTCATAGGAGACACTGGAACTATTCAAACCAAGAACTTTTCCAGGGATTTAGGGGGAAGAGATCAAAAAGCTTAGATTAAAAAAAAAAAAAAAAAAAAAAAGCAGGAATAAATCTACAAAATTCCTCAGCCCCAGACACTCCCACACGGTATCACTGGTGATATACAAAGCACTTTGAAGTGGAAAGCACAAGGCTGAAAACTCCTGTTGACATTCGTGATGCCTGGTGTTGCCGCTCAGCAAAACCGAGTTAGTCACATGCTGCAGAGAATCCTGATGCAAGYCCAGAGAATATTTAGGGGTAACAAAAAAGAGTGGAGATAGAGAAGATTCCGGCACTTTCGTGCTCATTTAGATTTACTTATCTTTTTTTTTGTGGTGTGCGTGTGTACGTSTCCTACTGCAAACAGTCTTTACTTTCAAATCTCATTACAACCTCTACAAGCTCTGTGCTCATGGGGAGGCAAAGCTCTGTCAACAAGTGCTCATAAGGCCAGAGTCCCAGCCCTGTAAGGATCATGCTGGCRAGCACCTTCAGGGAAGGCAGGCAGAGTAACTCTATTCCTGCAAGTCTTTGGCTTCTCCAACATCTCTTCAGCCTGCATGAGCTCAAGGAAAGAAGATGGAAACAAATTTAAAGCCCATATTTGACCTACAAAATCTGATCACGGAGGTCTGGTGMCATCTACTGAGCAGGGGTTTGTCTTAGCTATGATGGTGCCAAAGACCTTTGTGCAAAAGTTTTATAGATGCAGTTCACTTCCTAGGAAATAGAGSCCTGCCTTCCTTCCCTGCCAAGCCTGTCACCTCAGGAGATTGGCAGGCAGAATATGGCATGTAGCTAGAGTGCTGCTTCAAAGGAAAAAGTCAGAAAACAAGAGCCCCTGACTGYAGCATAATCCACAGAGCAAATGGAACATTCTCATCTCAACAGAAAAGTGAGCTGTTTCACATCTCCACGCCATAGTTCTGGCAACTCTATTAAAAAAAAGGAAAAAAAAAAAAACCACAAAAAGAGGGTGATGGCCAAATCTGTGTGAAGCTGTCCTCCCCTTGTAAAACTGTGTTGTCGAGATCTAAGAAGCAACCTTAGCATATAGTTCATTCAAGCAATATTTAAAATGAGTAACCTCAAACTCACAGATTAAAATCACAATAGAAGCAAGATGACTCAAGTATACCAGAAAAAGGATTTCTATAAATGCTTCCTGCTGTAGGTTTTACTCCCATATAGCTCCAAAGATAAAATCTACTGTGGAATGAGAGGAAAGAATAATATCTCACAATGCAAACCCAAATCATGCTGTAACTGGGATAAAAGGAAACTTAACTATTTCATAAATGCTCTGATTAATATATATGGTAAAATTCATATCATTCTAAGCAATCGCAATCATTGCATTAAGGAAATCATATAAAGAAACATTGCCCTAAGTAAAAGATTGCCATAATAACATGAGGTTTGCTGTTTAAAACAATCTTTTCATCCTAACACAAGATTTATTTTGAATGACCTTTTCAGGCAACGGACATGTCAGCTGGTTTCAGCAGGACAGGCTACTCTTAATGTACTAGTGTTTAACTTTAAGGAACACCCAAGAAAAAGGAGCAAGTAACAGCCTGGCATCAGGACCTCTGTTTTTTCCCCGACTGCTTCCCTGTTTGCTGTCCCGTTGTTTTTGTCTTGTTAGATMCACATTAACTTGTTAAACTGACCTTCACTTCCCTCCCCATCCCTACAACACATTAAAATTCTTTAAAAAGACAACTTAGAGAGACTGCCTTTTGGTAAACCTCCTAGCGAGCACTCTACAGACTGGTCTGGCACGCAGTGTGTACATGCATCTGTCACGAAAATTCGATGACAAATCATCTGCTTCCCAACAGATAGGCTGCACTGACTTCAAATTCCCATGAAAACCTTTGTCTACCAGGAGGAAGGATATTCTTCTTTAAGGCAGTGATCTTTCTCAAACTTCACTTCAATCCTCCACTTGCTTTAGTTTGCAGTATCATTTATTTGCACAATAGTTTTTTTTTTTTTTGGATCAGTTAAAGCCTGTCAAAAGATACATCTTCCTGATCATCTTTGGGGAAAAAAGTAAGAAGACAGGAATTAATGAGGGGAAGGAAAGCAAATACTTCACCAGTAATGACACTGTTTTTAGGTCRTCATAAGTGAAGATCCTTTCTAAGACTGACCTACCCCAGTTTATTTAAAATTAAATTGAACTCGAACTGATAAACTACTCTTCTGAGATTAACCATGCAGCAAAGAACTGAAAATCTAAACATACCTGAATTGGAGTCAAACTTTGTTTCTGACCTGCAAAGGAAAATATAAAGATTGTTAAGTTACAAGAACCGCTTTATGCTAAAGAAGTCATTTGACAGATTAATCTCCCACCCTGCAAATATTTTATTAAATAAGATAGTTTCCCTATGCATGTCAATATTGGATATATTCAAGGTCATCTGCTCCTTAGTAATATGTCTTATCTTTGATATTTTGATTTTCTTACGAAGTATCTCTACAAAAAACATTTGTAAAAGACTAATCACAAAACACATCCAGAAAATATAAATTTTAAACCAGGATTGAGTTACATGTTGTGAATAACAGCTGTTCATATGAAATAAATGCTGCTTTAATTCATTTTCATTTTAAAAAAGTCATTAGCAGAATTGAATTTATTCAAGAATGTTTCCAAGCTACTTGTGAAGCAGATACCGTTTCATTTATGTCACATGTATTGTAACCAGGCATCTGTACTTAGTTGAACAACATCCTATAAGGGTTTTGTTTGTGAGTCTCCTTAATTTACTCACTCTGTACATATGAATACGTGGATTGATTTTCTTAAAAGTGGAAAAAAAGGTGAAGGGAGGTGGAAAAGAGGGAGAGAGGAAGGGAGCCAGACCTAAATTTTAACTTGTTTTAAAGTCTGTGCAAAAAGACAATGATGTGTGCATTATGCACCATTAGCTCTGGTCGTGCACTGCAGATTTTTCCCTCTCTAACAAGCAGCGTTTTCTTCTAAGGGCTTAGCACTTAGCAAATGAACCCTATAACCTGTATATTTAATAAAGGGAAGAAAAAATTAGCCCTTGTGGGAACATCATGTTTCAGATATAGGTTAATAATACTTGTAAATGTCGAAGCCTTTGAAGATCTCAATTCAACTGTGGGAAACCTTAAGTTGGGTAATTACTCTCAAGATGCTGCTGATGTGCTGTCAAGCAGAATTAACCCTATGGCGAGGCCTATCTACCCAGCCTGCTCCAGGCCAGCTTTGTCTACACGGAGCTCGCCGAGCAATTAGCGGGCACGTTTATATTGCACCCTAACAAGCCCTCGCGCACGCGGTCGGGGCTGCGGCAGCGGGGTGCCCGCTCGGGCCAGCGGGAGCCCCTCTTCAACCACGTTACTCTGGCAGCAAAACGCACTTCCCCAGGCAGCCAAAGGAGGAAATACAACGTGGGATCCCTTCACGCTGCACCCACAGTGGATGTATCTTTGGAATTTACAGCCCTTTCCCTTGGCAAAAACAGTAACTGAAACTTAAGGACTAAGCAAAGGGGTTTTTTTTCTTCTATTTTTGTAAGTTTGTACATGCGGGTCTATTTTATACATATTGCATATATTCGTATAACTGGCATCCTAGTCGTACAGCAAGAATCCACAATACAGTGAATRAATATTAAATCCATCACAGTCAAGAAAAATGAACAAGCTCACACTGTCAGTGTAAACACTTCAAGCCCTCAAAAAGGAAACAACTCCCTTCTCTCCTCCTGTTCGCTCCTTCTCCATCTACTTCATTCTCAGCATTTTTTATATTTTAAATGAAACAGTCATGGAGGAAAAAGATGGAATGAAGATGGTGGAAAATTCTACCTCTCCTGTGTTACTTATCTAGGTGATATTATCTACTATTTATAAAGTACCACCAAAACTACTGCACAAAGAAGGTATGTTGCTGACCTGCTTTCAACATTAACAGTGCCGATAACCTCCCCGGTCGCCAGTCCCTATTGCTCTTTGGCAATGGGTTTTAGCTTGTATTTATGTGTAGCAGRATAAAGGGCCAGCCCTACAAAAAGGAACTATGCCAAAAAGAAGGTACAAATATGCAAAAGTTCCTATACAAAATGGAACTTCTGCCAAGAACTATGGGGAAGTCCACAGAGCTCAACTGAAAGGTGCTGTGCCAGGTGAAGCTGGTTGCTCAGCATGTTATTTACCATGTTTGCCTCTAGCTGCAGTAAATGTGCTCCCTGGCTACTCTGTCTTTTCTGGCTCATCACTCTATCATCAAAGGCTCTGCTGCCTCTATTGGTTTCAGTAGACTTGGCTCCAAAATAGCAAATAAAGTCGGGTGCCACCAGTTAAGACAGAATTATCTGCTAAGTCTTTAGGAGTAAATAAAATGGGGCTAGGATACGGGCAGCACRATCAGTTTTTTCCCATCTAAATTCTTTATATTTGTGATCAGTGAGACAAATATACCAGCACTCAGTCTGCATGRGTGAAAAAAAAACAGAAAAAAGGCTTGTGCTAAACTAGACAAAAGCCTGTGCTCAAATATCCTTTCTGTCTATCTCTTGGCTATAGTCCTGCTTACTCCTCTGACAGCTCTCTGGCCTTTCACAAAACTCTTCACAGGTCGTTGGTGCAGAGCTGAAGTATTGACATTTCAATCTTCTCCAGGCATGGGGAGTTTCTATCCCAGCTCTACTTAGACACCACCTACCACACGGTCTGACTTCCAGCTTTAAATTTTCAGATCCAAAAAAAGGCAATTGCGAAGCAGGAGGGAAAGATAACACAGTCTTTGCCATTGCAAATAAGCAACAACTACCAGATGAGAGAAGAGTTCCACACGAATGCAATGTGTTTTAAATATCACCAGGGAGATATGCAGAGGGAAATCCTTACAGTTAGAAATCAGATGTAAAACCTTGACCTACTTGTAGCAATGGCAAAGCTTCCAATGATTTTGATGGAATCAGCACTTTTCTGTAGATCTTCTGCATTTACATCTTTCTATATTTACAGTACACTAGGCAAAGCTATCAGTTTTGCTAGGTGCATGCAGGTGCTAAAAATATGCTAATAAAAAAATCAATAAAATAGGTAGTATAAAATAATACACCAGGAGTACCAAGGCATGCTCTACTACAAACAACAAGAAATCTCTTATATTTTTAAAGCTACTTCAACAAAAAGGAAAAACTCCTCTCTACCTTGTTATCACTGTATGTACTCTGATATTTGACCTGCTGGACAAGATGAACCTTACAGAGCACTGACTTTACAAACTGTCTTTTATCATTTATTACATCAAGAGGAAAAATAAAATTAAAAGAAAAAGGATGACTCTGTGCATGTTTCCTTTGCTTTTGCCCTGTGGGAGTATTCTGGAAGCTGGGGAATCATTCAGAAATATCTTTGTAAAGGTGGTTACATGACTAAGGAGAGCAAGAGGACATGTATAAAGTGCTTTCCATTTGCAACTGTGATATGACTCAAATACACACAGCACACGTGGGAACACAGACACCAGGCAGCTCAAGTACCAACACAAAATACACATGGAAATAGTGGGTCCCTGGGAAGCTTTAGCTAAAGGCAAGGTGCCAAAATACTTTTTAAGATCTCAGAGGGAATTAAATCAAAGACAAACAATACTGTATATGACGGTCCCTTTATCTCTGCAGAAAAGAGGTAGTAGATTTGTATCTACATCTTTCTAAAGGCTCTGTAAACCTGATGTTCAGAATATCAAATAATGAGAAAGAAAGAAAAGCAGATAATGCTGATGACTGTATGTTCTTGCACTGTGAACTTGCTAATACTGCCTTCCCAAGTMTGATTGAACGACAACTGCTCAGTGCCACGTGCTTAAGAATGACCCCACAGGCACCCCACAGGTAAAGCTAATATAAATCCATTGTCTGTCAGTGGCTTTTGATAAAGAGAGAGGGAACTGCACTGGCTGCAGCATCTCTGCCCTTACGTTAAAATATTTGGATTTTTCTTTCACCCTTCTTGATGCAGTTTTTATCAGATTCAGGTTTTGTTGCAGCAAAATAAACATTTGGAAGTAATTGTGAAGGTACTGCAGCTCTCAGAAAACACCTGATGAAATCTCCGTAGTTCCGATCTTTACAACAATTCCTTCCTTTCCAACACCAAAAGAGTCACCGACTCTTTGGCTTTCTTCCACCTTTGCATCTGCGGTTTATAGCAGGCTGCTCTTGGCAAGGTCTTGCTTCAAGGAGGCTAAACAAAGCACTGGTAGGAGCAAACATTGAAAATACTGCTCCTCTCTGAAAAGGACTTTGATAGAGTATGATCTGTTGCAGTTGTAAAYGTGATAGCTGAAACTGTGTTATACCTTTGCTTGCAAATAAATTTTATTTCAGCGTGGTGTCGGCAGTCTGCTGAAGAGACAGGGATCCTAGCAGGTTCCTGCTGCAATCCAAGCCAACAAGAGTCCTGACCCTGGTGATAAGCAACATAAAATGATGTCTCTCTCTTTCTAGTTTGTGTCCAGCAGTACAGGCGATTCTGGGTCAGGGTGTGAACATTCTTGGCCACAGTGTTTTTAATAAGCCAAACAAGGCCAGGGCACAACTGCTCACTGATGAACACGTCCCTCAAGACGGTGCTGGCCCCTGTACAGCTCACCATGACCTTGGGCTCTCCTAGGCAGGACCTGKGCAAGGGGCAGGGGAGGTGCAGGCTGTTCCCCACTGGCAGATGGACCAGGTCACTCCTCTCCAGAGGAAAGGAGAGGTTAGCCCTTCAGACAAGAGCCACACTGTGTCACTTGCTTTTATGCCCAGAGAGCAGGACTTGCTGCATGTTGTTTACGTACGACATAACTCTGGTCTCTTCAGAACACATACCATTGAATGCAAATGTTCACTAATCTTTCTCATGGGCCCAAGCTCCAAACAACAAGGTAGGTTTCCAGAAAGAAAAAAAATACAAAAATATCTCACTGGAAAGATTAATACCTCATGTAACTATATAGGAATTTCTGAAATCTCTATCATGAAGGAAACCGAGCAGCCTCTGACCATTAAGTGCCAAGTAGTTCCTTGCCAGCTGAACTAGCGAAGCAGAGTATCCTGCTGCTCTGTGGCAAGTGGAGAGATTCTGTGGTGTCTGATACGGTGAAACTTCTCAAGAGATATTGCCCAACATTGTACATTTATAATGTCTGTCTCTCTCTTCCACTTTCATGTGGATTTTCTGGTATAACAAAATAATATATATATTATTTGTAATAATATTATCTAGTATAATCTAATAATATAGTTGAAATCTTGTTCAGGCTTTCCCTCAAGAGGTGGCATGAACAAGATCTCTCCCCTGATTTCATGAAGCTTATAATAACTTACTGTCTTTGAGGTTTCAAACGTATCTAGTATAGTGTATCTAGTCCCCTGCCAAATTTAGCTGAAATTGGCCAGCAGATTGAATAATAAGGTTTTCTTATTCTGAATATTGACACACAGCATGAGGAGCCTTCCTTCCTTAGGTTAAAAAATGATTTTTAATCTTCCTTCCTTCCTTCCTTTCCAGGTTAAAAAATGATTTTTAATCTCTCTTTCTTAAACACAATAAAACAAAAGAGATTGATTCACCCTGGATGAATGCTCTAAGAATTTATATTGATAAAACGCCAAACAGAAAAAAGCATTTCAATACCTTGTTATTCTGTGGATGCCTTGGGAGATTTCTGGACACTTTGTTTTAATGTGACAGTTACAAAAATCTAAAAATAGAAACTTACAGCTTCTGTAGTCATATTCCAGATCAGTTCACTCTACTTGATTTTTACTTTAGGTGTACACATGCACATACTAAGGCATAATATGGAATAAGACTGACTTTCTTCCAAGCAGGGTGACCGATACACAGCTAATAAAAAGGAATGTCAAATTATAGTGGGGGAAATCAAATACTAAACTTTAAAGTYTGCCAACATCACAAATTTTACTGCCAAAAGTATCTATGAAATTCTTAACAAAATCAATGCAAGGCACCTATACACATTCTTAAGATTATGGAAAGCTTTGTGTTTATTTTCTGCTTATTCCTAAGTACTTTCAACAGAGATTTGCTGTACTGTAGATTCAGCAGGTCTCAGCAGTAAGCAAATCCAAACAACCACAAAAGTTTGTCTCAATATGGCCTGGAAATATTTAAAGCACTGCATTGCACTGCAGGTCTTCCTCTTTTCCGTCTTTTTTGATGCCTTCCATCTACCTCCTAGGMAATCTTTTACCTGCTGGAGATCATTCTGCCTAGCAAAACTGTGCCATAACCGCCCTAATTCTGAGTGCTGAGCACAGCTGTAGTTGGGAAGCACCATCACAACGAAAGCCTGGGTTTAGTGCTCTTGCTTGTAGCTGGCGGCCTCCTCCTCCCTGCTCCTTCCATGGTCAACATTAGGCTGCACTGGCTTGGAGGATGCCTTCCCACTTACTACATCTGTGGGCAGCAACCAGCTCAGGGCAACAGAGCTGATCTACTGGAAAACCAAGTCCAGGTGGCTTGTGGATCAAGGAAAAGATGAGATTAAATGTTTTTTGGGTTTTTTTAAACTAGCTCTCCCTGTCCTAATCCTAACGCAGGAATCTTCCAGAGTTCAGTGCTTATACGAGAGGAGATAAAGGAACATGTGGAATCAGCCAAGAAGCTGCCAGCTAAAGGATATTAAAAATTACCCATGAGCTGATTAGAAGTGCAGAATCATCTATTTGTTATAATGACTGCATCTCCTCCGCACTGCGCTCGCCAGGCACGGAGAACGGAGCCCTTCCCCACGAGCCCTGCAGCTGCAGCCAGCAAACAGCACCGCCGGGCACAAACGTGCAACTCTCCTTCCCCRAGCAGTGCCTGAGGACCTAGAGGATGAATTCCCAAGAGCCGTGGGAAGCTGTGGCTGCAGGGAGGACACAGCAGCAGCTGCTGAAGCCTTGCGTGAAACGGGCTCATTTGGCGGCACCGGAGGCGAGCAGGCCGCAACGCTCCCGCACACAGCAGCTGCCCTCAAAAAACGCTCATGGCGCCTCCTGCCCAAAGCCCTTCATGCCCACGCACCTGACTCGG
Organism: Nothoprocta perdicaria; assembly: GCF_003342845.1. Lineage (NCBI taxonomy): Eukaryota > Metazoa > Chordata > Aves > Tinamiformes > Tinamidae > Nothoprocta > Nothoprocta perdicaria. The sequence goes on along the minus strand of NW_020456210.1, from coordinate 1,099,129 downwards.
CGCTGCCTCTGTTTCTCTAGGCCCTCAGGTGCCCGAAGGGAGGGCCCGAAGGGAGGGCCTAGAGAAACAGAGGCAGCGTCGAGTCAGGTGYGTGAGGGCACCTGCGTTGAAACCAACACAGAGCCCTCCCTTACGTCTGCTTTCCCACAGGCACTAGAACTACTGTCTACAACAGGAAAAATAAGAAAGACTTTTGGGAATCACAGAAAAGATCTCAGACTTGATTTCAGCTTCTCCTTCTCTTGTTCYGGACTGTCCACATTCCCTCTGTCTTTCCATGAGCAACATGTACCRTTCCTGCAGGTAAAAGAAGCATTGATTTCAATCTGTAGGCTCTTCTGTGATGGAGTTTTCACAAGTTGTTCAAACCTTTAACAGCTTTCTTTCCATTTAGAGAGCCTCTTTCACAAGTTTACAGAGGATTTGGGTTCCTTCTCCTATTCCTACCAAACCAGGAYTGCTTTTCATGGCACAGCAGGGACAACGTCACAGGCATAACATGATTCTGAAATGTCCAAATCTGGATCTGAACAGAGAACTGTTTGGTAATACTGTCTGTTGACCAAGTCCTACACGGGCAAGAGCTACCTTACTCCAAGCGGATTTTATTAAACAGAACAAGTGATTTTTGATACATGGAACTCCAAATTTTGTTTAGGAGATTAACATCAGTCACAGTGGATAAAATTGATCAAATAGTTCTGTATGATCTATCTATCTATAGAGATTTATGATCTATATATGAGCTATATGATCTATTATTAATACGATTGCAAAGCTATTTCTTAGGAGATCTCTTAGCCAGATGGCGAGTGCTGATGTGTCACTTGGCCTTCTCAGGGTATTTAAAGACTATAAAGGAGGCTAGTGAGCACTACACGCTGACAGTACTTGCTGTTTACTCAAGATTTCTATTATGTCTGATCTGACTAAGAAAAAGCACATATATTGTTTCTGAAAGCAACAGGACTTGGCTGATTTAGCTTAATTTGAATAAGGCCATAATGTGGAGTGGTCACTTACTGCAGCTGCCAAACCTTGGCAAGGCCGACAGTTGTGTTGGCAATGAACACAATGAAGGCAATGCAGCTACCATCCACTTTTGGATGTCCAAGAAATGTTGAGAAGTCCACAAAGATAAAGTTCCAAGAAAGTCAAATAAATACATGACATGAATAAGGATATAGCTATTTCTTTTGGTGCATGTTCAGGATAGCCAACATCATTACTGAGAATTCCTTACAGGAAGCAATAAAGGCAACAGTGGGTGATTTATTAAGACTTGGCAATGGTTTTCCTGGCCCTAAAAATTGGAAACTGACACAATAATAATATTTCTTTTTTAAAAGGAAGTCATTCTCTTAGGCTTCCCAGTTCAACCCATCCACACTGAACCCTTCTCATACAGACTTGTGTATGACTAAAGACATGACTGTAGTGTATTAAATACTGAATAGCTTCTCTTCTGTGGAAACAGAGTAAGTCACAGACATACTTCACTCAGCCTCTTTCTGAACTCCTCTCACCATGCTTGTGGACAGAATGATGTTTTTGCATAAAATACAAGAAAATTTATTGAAAACCTAGAGCAGGTCCAGTCCTTCAAATACATTCGGCCCTTAGAAAACAGTAGTGTAGCTGTCTCTCTCTGCAAGCTGACATAATGACACAGGACCTTGCCCTGCAGGCTGTCCAACCATGATAAACATGGCACACAGAAAATTAACACAATCAGGTATAGTTCATGAGCACTAAATATTTTTTCTTTGGTGGGTTAGCTTCCTGTCAGAACAATTTGCTGCATCAATACACACTGCAGCAACACTATGGCTAGGTCCAACGAAGGGGAAACCATGAAAAAAATGCCTAGAGAATGGTGGGGGGAGCAGGGTTGCTCCCTTTAGCACAAGCCTGCAATTAGATTGGGGTAAGTGTAACACAAAACCACACCAGGGCTGTTTTGCAGGAAAGGAGGTTCTTGAGATTAGTTTATTGTCTCTCTCATTTATTGCTTTCTTTAGGCAGCTGCACTGGGATGTGGGAGACTGTCTGGTGTGAAAGTTCAGAGATAGAATAATTAGATTCAATGGCATGATTATGGATTTTATGTTTGAGCCACCTTTGATTGTGGAAAAAGTTAAAGCATGTTCTCCATAAAGCTTGGGTGGTTTCTCATAACACTCGTACAAGTAGGTAGATGAAGAGATGTTAAATTCCTAATTGTTTCTTTTATCTTTCCTGTGATAGAGACAGAGTTCTGTTTTTAAGACATACCAAAAACCAGGTCTTTCATCTGGAGTGTAAAATTCATGTGTTCCCTGACCTTGTATGTCACATGGTAATGAAACAACGTAAATCAGAAATGTTAAAAGTTGAAGTTTGTTAATATTACTGCTGAAGCTCCAGTCTCTTTCCTGGTTAAACTGACAGGTCCATAGTCCAAATATATATATTTACAGATTACAACGACACAAAGTAAAAAATTAATGGACACCCAATGAGAACCAAATGGAAATGCAAGTTTCAGATGGTTATCTGGATATTTTCTTTTTAAAAAAAGAACTACTTGTATGTATTTGAACTGGGTTGTGGACTTTCTTTTTATTGTACTACCATCTTACTCCTAAGATTTAGTACAATAACATACATTTWAAAATTTCTTACCACATATTCTCTGCAGGACTTCAGCCTTCTAGGCTGAAGCAGTCACCAAGATAGAGGAATTAATCTTTCCTAAAGATGTAGGAATTAAACTTTCCCAGTTGAAGAATTTGTTATATATTGTTATTTTGAGTCTGAGATCTAGGATTCTGGTCTGCCAGTATCTGAAAATGCTGCAAAACATTTGTATACTGATGTATGCCTGATGACATGGAGGCTACTGCTTTTACGTACTAATTAGCACTAGTCACTAAGACTAGTGCTAGGACATTTTAGAAGTGTGCRATCATTGCACTGTGCATCTTGGGTTCAGACTGCATAGATCAACACTGATGACTTATATCATTGAGGATCTGGATGGAGAAGACAGAACTGTCTTCAAAGCAAGGGCTGCCCACCATGGACCTTGCAGGTGAGAGCTGWTTTACCAGGGTTCCTGCTTACACTGCAATAACTTCAAATACACTGCAGTGTGCATTCCACTTTATGCAATGGAAGAGACCTCACTTTGCCTCACATACCTGTCTGTGTCCCTCCAGACAAAATGCATGGGCCTCCCATACCCCTTCCCATTTGTTGCCAGGCTTGTCATCCTCTTCAGAACAACTGGCTGAATTTGATGGAGATCTGGGGTGGTGAGAGCTCAAGCAACACAGATTGCTGGGAGATTGGAGCAGGGCCAGTCCTGGCCTTGGAACACAATTAGCAAGGCTTGTTCAGGTGCCCACTAGCTTGGGATTTATTAAAAAAAAATAAAAAAACCACTCTTTCCTCCTCTATCCTCCCATAAAATCAATGGGGAGTCTCCAAGAGAATCTGAAAACAGAGACATTTCCATATAGCTCATTTCACACAGAGAAATTCAACTCATTACTTTTTAATTCAAAGAAGTCTTGACTATGCCAAAGCACGCTGCACATTTAAGATAATCACAGGTAAATCTCATATTGCAGTTTTTTTCCCATATAAAATGGATTGTGAAAGCAACTCGAAAGCATTTATATGAACTGCTGCTGTCCAAATCTCACCTTGCAAAAAATCTACYTTTTTTTCAGCAAATGATAGAAAGGAACTCAGTCCTGAAGGTTCAAGGTGAAATCTTGGCTCTGTTGTATTCATTTGCCAAATGTGAATTGACTTCAACAGAGCCAGGTTTTTCCCCATAAAGCCATAGTAAGCAAGGGAACATCTACATAGCAGAGTAAAATCACAGGCTATAGATCCCTACTTTGTAACCCCAAGGCAAGTACCATGCTAATACGTAACATAAGAATATGTCCTTGGCAGATTTTATAATAATCAGCTTTCCAACTCAAAAAATCACATTATGACTTTAGTTTGTGTTGGTGATCCTAACAGAGAAATCAAACGTAGCAAAGATGAAGTATTTCTTTCATCTTTCCAGACAATCTCTTCAGAACAACTATCATGCACTACATGTCTGCAGATTACTGAGCTACCTCAATTTTATTTTTCTTTGTAACATACAACTGATCCCATTTAGTCTACTCTTAGTACTACCCTGACCATCCTTCAGCTGAAAAGGGCTGCACCAATGTGAATTCAATGGAAAAAAAAGAAGCAAGAAAAGAACTTCTCCATCAGAATGAAGAAAAATGACCAGAAATACAAAAATATACATAAACAAAAATATACATAAACAAAAATATACATAAACAAAAATATACATAAACAAAAAAAACCTGAAACCAAGTAGAATGATGCAGAGACTGAAAGAGTTCATTGCATCTAGCATGCAAGGCCATTATTCTCACATTTTTAACTTCTAACATATTTTTCATGCAAGACACCAAAATTATTATTTCTTTCTTAATCATGGGCTCAGGTTCTAATTCAGCAACGTATGTGTGTTAATCGAGAAGGATGAAAACCCAGTAAGCAATGCAATTTTCCTGTTTTTTGCTTGTTTATTTTCTTAACCATTTGAATCCTAAAAAAGCCTTTCTTTCTTTCTCCATTTCAGAGATGAAATGCTCTAGCATGGAAGAGTATTGCTATTCCAAATCCATAAATTTAAGCAATCTATGAGTAAAGCTAACTAGTTTATATCCAGACCTAGATATCTACTAGTGCATTCAAAGACTGAAGGGTTACAATTGCACATTGTACAGCCTTGGCATGGTTGTATACAGGGGAAAAAAGAAAAATAATACTTATGAATTACATATTCTACCACAGTAAGCTATTTTACTATGAAATTTACTTACTGTCTATATACTTATTAATATTTTATATCTTTACTATAAGAAGAATTTCACTATTGTGCTATTATTTGCACAGCTTCTCATGTATTCCTTATCAGCTTGAATGATTTAAATTATCTTACACAACTACAGTAAGTCCTGGAATAGATGCAAGAATACATTGGAACACAGCACGTAAATTAAGACAGTAATCCCAAAACTCTATTTTGCATACTCACTTGAATAAAGGAGTTCCACAAACAACACATTTGTATATTCCTTGAGCTTTATGATGTATGTACTCCCCCTCAAAGGCACTGGGAAAACAACAACACTACATTTAAAAAATAAGCAAAGGCTTTTTAAAAAAAAAAATTAAATTAGCTAGGATTTTATAAAATTATTACAGGAAAAAAGCACTTAATTTACAAGTTCACAGTTGTTTTTTATTAAATGAAGCAAATAAAGCAAACACAGAAAAAAAGGGAATGTCCTCACTAGTTTGCCTTAGGAGTTATGTATCATGCAGAAGGAAGCAAATTGTCACACAGTTCAAAGGACATAACAACAAYAAAAAGATAAAAACTGGAATCTTCCTCTATTTGTATGGAGAAGTACAACTTTTTGTAAATACGGATTGTTTGAAATTTAGATTATCGTGGGCACTTCTCCAGTTTTGTGTTTACACAATCTTTAGCGGTAAGTTGAGGTGCTAAAGTGCAGGCATGGAAAGCACCGGGGTATCTGCCATGGAGTGGACACCAAGAATTGCCACCTGGTTAGCAGGGGATGGGCTGCCGGGTGACAGAAGTATTGCAGCTGAAAATGAAATAATTGCTCCACAACTTCAAGCTGTGTGCGCCTTATATTTTTAGTCGAAAAGCAATATTACAGCTTTAAGGGAATATTTTTMTAAGTTAACAATCTAAAAGGCTAGGAGGTCATTCATCTAATACGAATCAGCTGTGCTAGTCCAACAAAAAGCCTATGTGTTCGGCAGCTTGTTTTTATTATCCTTTCACCCTTTTTATGAGGTCCAATTTTTTTTATAAACAGGATTTTTAAGAATGACCTAATCTCCGATTGTTTGTGTGCATTAAATCATGTTGTTGGTCCCGTACACAACCGTGGGCCGTGCTGGAGGAGGCCGCGCCTCCATGTCGGGCCCGCGGCGCGAAGCGGAGCCGGCGGCCGCGCGGGACAACGGGACAGTCCCCGCAAAACCAGGGCCCCACCACGCACGGCAAAGAGCCCTTCCAGGCCATGAGTGAAAACAAGCAGTTACATCATTAGTACATTTGGATGAGAGGTAAAGAGAGGGCCCGATGCCAAGCTCAGTGGTATAAATTAGACAACAAAAATGGTTAGGCCTTGGCAAGTTACCTTCATGTTGGAATCAGCTGAGAGAGACTTTATTCAATAAAAACAGTCTTGGAAGCAAGTCCTTTTTTTTTTTTTTTTTTTTTCCCTCCAGGATTCAGGGCTGCCTTCCAATGACTAAAGCCATGTGAGGGCAGTTATTGAAAATTTTTGACATTCCAACCACAAATGAGCCAATAAATACCTTCTCCACATGTGCTTCAAAAAGAAATTGGAGTGGGGTGGAAAAGAACTAAATTATGCTATCTTCTTTCTGCAGCCAAAATGTCTATGCTTACAATGACCACCTTCAAACCTTCAGGTTGCTGGCACGAAGCCATTTCCCTCGTGGTTCTGCTTACTGTGATGTCTTCCAAAAAGTGTACCTAAACCGCTATTACTTCCACACATTTTGTAGTAAACTAAAAACAGACCCTAAACATAAGCCCTGTGACTTTATAAGACATACAGTGTTCATTAAAAGAAAAAGTCACACAAGACCCCTGGCCTTGGCCTCCATGCTGCAGATGCTTGTCTGTTCAGTGGTGTTAATTTGCAGGGGTTAGTAAACAAGTGCAGAATTCCCGGAAAAAAACGTTGGCGGGGAAGATGAGGAAGCAACAGGAAAAGGAAGGGGAGAAAAAGAAAGATGCCTCTGTCTCGAGGGCTGGATTTCCTTCATCCCGCCTTACCTTTCCGTCCCTTTCTCCTGAGTGACATGGTACTGCAAAGGTGTCAGCCGCTTCCTCAGCTCCTCCTGGGAAAAGACCACCTTACAGTCCTTTTTATCCCTACATGACCCTGCAAAGGGAGAGGATATGGGAGAAGGAGCCTTTTTAGCTTAAATCCTGAATAATTGCTTTGGCAGACGGCCACAGCATAGCTTCTGCATTCACTTGTCAATGACCAGACCAGTCCCTAATGCACCAAGAATGGCTCAGCTGAACTGCAGCTGATTATTTCTTCAAATCCAAGTTTAAAAAGAATTTGGCTTGAGCGCCAGGTGATTCCACTGGAGCAGTGACAGTGTGCTACAGCCAAAGCCCGCGTGTGGGTTATATACCAAACCTTTGAGCACACAATCATTCACAAGAAAGGAGCATTTTTCAACCATTAGAAGAAAAACAACCCTGCAAGAATAACTGCAACTGAAATGTTCTTTACAAGACATCTATATTGGAGACTTATGGTAATGGGCATATGATGTTTAGCCACAACATGTAACAATTTCATAACCCTTTCAAGCAGCTTAAAGTAAGCATAAATCATTAGAATTACAATACATTTAACTGCTAGAATCCTGGCCCTTTCACTTTGCAACAATAACAATTGTATTTTTGCCCTGTTCAAGCACCAGAATATGACCCCTCAGCAGCAAGTCATTTCTTTATACAAAAAGTTGGAGCTTCAGCAATCAAACCACCTTAAAAATTAGGGCTGGCTTTAAAATTACTCTCCTTGGAAAATCTCATCTTATATTTTGCTTAACTCACACAGAAAATCCAAGCAGCACATAGAGATTACAGTGAAAAGCATTTGTATAAGGCAAAAATTCTCATCACACCAGAACAGAAATATAATAAGGTTGCTTTTGAGAAGGAAAACTCCCTTAGTAATAACAGAAATTACCAAATTTTGAGTTAACTTTGATAATGACTTGCAAAAATGAGTTGACAAAATATAGCAGGTAAAAAGCACTCTAATTATGACAATAATTAAAATATGGTACATTTAGAAATAAACAGTTCTGACAAAAATATTTTTTGCAAGTAATGTATATGCACTCATAAAAAGACCAATTGTGTTTCCAAAGTAGAGGGAACAGAGCTACCCATCTGTATGTCATTTAGTACAGGAGAGGCAATGGCAGGTTTAAATTACATGGTATTGGATTGCAATTTCCTAACATTGGATGCTTTTCTGCTTTTTTACCTTGAGTCATTACTAAGGAGTGTTCATAAAAAGTAGCTTAAAGCACAGATGCTTGCAAATCATTTAAGAAAAGATGTTTCTTTCTTCCCCCCCTTTTCTCTCTCTTTTTTTTTTTTTTTTAATGTGTGGGGGTGGGTGAATAGGGGAGAGGGAAGAAGAATAATGCTGTTGGTCACTACTGACTAACCCTAGGAAGTATTTTCAGGAAGAAAAAAAAAAGTAAAATTGAAAACATCTGATTGAAGTAAATAGTGCCAACATAAAAAGCTTTACTAGTGAAAGAAAGGTATTGAAAAGAGACTTTATTTCATAGATTAGAAATTACTTTTGATCTAAACATTCTTAAAAACAGATTGTTTTCCACTCTGAGCCATCTCATTAGCTGGGCTGCAGAGCCTTCATTTTAATGGCAGGCTTTGAAAGAGCGCTGCTGTATGCCTTTGTTAGCCTCAATCTTATTTGGGAGAGGGATAAAGATTTCATTCCAGGTCTCTTTGTTTGTCTTTCAAGAACCACTAAAGCAGTATTCACACAAATTTTGCAGGAATGTGCCCTGTGCCATAGCTTACAAATTATTTGGTTTTGGTGCACTTACAGGTCACCTTTCAAATTAGCAAAATTTTCCTACATCCTGGCTTTTCAACCTTAAATGTAAATATTGTTTCCTAACTGTAAGTGAGGTTTGTTCTTTATAACATTTGGTTGCTTATTTAAAGATGTCAAACTTTGGAGGTTTTTATTCTCAGAACGTGCTGGGCTTTCGGCTAATAAGTCTTTCAAACTACAGCTAACGGCGAAAGAAAGCATATGCATTATATAAATAACTATTGTTATGTTGCATCCTGCCGCTCAGAAAGAAACTGTTTGAGTTGGTTCTTCATCTAAAATTTCAATATTAAAAATCAGTCTAGGCAGCAGCAGTGGATCTCACAAACCAACATCTCCTCACTTCTAAGACCTCCAATTATTTTTTCAAAAGTTCAATTTATTTAAAGTTCTATCTTTAAATGTTCAAAAAAGCAAACTAGGCATGACCTGGCCTTCAAAAAAAAAAGGGGAAAAAATATTTTAAAGAAGAGCCAGTACTCCCCGTTTACTCTCCTGGAATATGTTTTTACCTATTATAGAAATGTAGCATTCGTCACTCAATATCCTAACTATTACACACAAAAAAAAGTCTATATGCTGCTTGGGCCATGACACAGATGAGAAGTAGAAAGCAAGTTATAAAAGATTTGGGCCATGACACAGATGAGAAGTAGGAAGCAAGTTATAAAAGATTTGTCCCTGTTGTTTTTAATAGTTAATTGCATGTTTCTTGAGACAGACAAGCATTCCATGCACATCTTGCTGATCTGAAGGGGGGTAAAACTGCAACCTACCCTGCCAGGGGACTTCTTAGGTTTGCAATTGCCACAAAATTTCTTATTAGGTTTGCAATTGTCAGCAAAAAGCCACATTTGCAGTACAAATCATGTAGAAAATCTCTCTGTGCACCATTCAAGAGCAGCACTATTCAGTGATTTGCATCTTGCAAAGGGACAATATAAAGCTACACGGATACAGGTACAACCATGAGAGAACAACCAGCAGTGCAGCTGTAATGAAACTCATTACTAAACAGGAGAATAAAGGTGCAATGAGGAAGGTGCAAGCATCTTCCTCCTCCTAGTTCCCCAAACCAGGAACCAGCTGTAAGCAGGCACTGAAACTGCAAAAACTTTTTAGGCAACTCAGGGATAAAATAAGGTTCATAGTTCATTTGCAAGTCATACATACATAGCAGAAGAATGAATAAATAAATAAATAAGAGTAATCGTTTTTACAAATGCTATGACCTTTCTTTGGACCCTGAATTGACATTAGTTTGTTCTTTGGATGTGACTCTCACAACAGTGACTTTAAGAAGAGCCCGGGGCAATTCCAGACCCTTCAGTTAAATCCTACTGTTCGGAGAAGTGCACAGGGGCCTTGCAAGCGCAGACAAAACTGCATTTACAGTTCTGCTCAGCCCCCTCCAGGCCTCTTTTCCTCCAATGCACACCCGGATGCCACTGCAAGCCCTGCGCCCAAGCCGGCCTTTCTGGGCACTGCACCTCAGTGCACTCCCTGCTGCTCCCTGAACAGTCCCGTGCAGGCAGCTGTGCCCAAAACCAGGCACAAACGTCTCCATTCTAGGCCAGCTATTTTCAGCATTTTTGCCAAAAGTTAGAGCAGTGCTAAAAGCTGTTAGATGTTGGAATAAGATGGGGGTCTTCTGAACGCAAATGCCAGTCTTGCGGATCTTAATGGAGAGATATTAAAAAGCTTCAGGAGAGTGCAAGAAGCAAACAGGAAGTTTTGGACCCCTCATTGTGTTTTAGGAATGGGCTTTCTGAAAAGAAATGTTATTTCCTGTCCACTCGGAGGCTACCCACATTTTAGAGTTCAGCTCTAGAGTCCCTCTCTATAAAAATGAAGTGTACAGCAAGTATTTTCGGGATGCTGACCTGATAATGAAGACATTAAGCATCTCACTTCACACACAAATTTTGATTTCAACTGACTTTTTCCAAGCCATGGCTCACAATGGGGCAARCACCAGTGCGAGCCACTTCCTTCAACACAAGAGATCACAAGACAACTGGCAACAAGATATGTCCTGACAGACTGACATTGGTGACCAGACCCCTACTCCCCACCATGAGCCCTTCACCTACTCCAGTGGCCTGAGGGTGTCCCTTAGTGTCTGCCATGCCCTGCATTCTCTTGGCGTTTTGCCCCAGGACTTTCCTTCTTTAAATGTTCTTTTGAACTGTGCTAATGAATTTATGTCTCGCTGCTTCTTATCAGTACTCGGAAATGAACTCCACTCCTCAACCTCGTGGAAGACACAGCTTCCATTTTCCTCCTTCTGCACATGCCCACGTTCCGCCAGCATTAATGGACATTACAGTCATGCGCTGAGCACATACCATTAAGACTTCCTGAATTAAATACAGCAAGACCAAATGTTCCAGCAGAGCACAGCCATATAATAAATCGGGCTTCCAGTTTTCAGTACTACTTCTTTTAATATACCCAAGCATTTTTTCTAGGGGCCTTCCAGCTCATTTTATTTTTCATATACCAGCACAGCCCCAGCCCTGCAGCGTGACCTGTGTGGGCAGACCCTGGAGAATRTGCAGAGCTCCAGGAACTACAGAAGGTCTGTGAATGTAAATCATATCACAGGATCTGGCTCTAAATACACATCTCTCTGCTTCCCAAAGCCTGTCCCCTCAGAACTGGGTCATACCTTACTCCCYAAAGGTAAATTATCACAAACTGATGATTAAAGAATCCGGCAAGGGCAAAACAATTGTACATATATTTCTTTGAATAAGTGTCCTTACATATGCTTGCATGTGACTAATTCTCAGTTTTATGAAAATTGGAATCTCTCTTTTTCATTATTTCAAGTCTTCCAATTTCAGTTTTTATCTCTTGTTTGCACTTTTGCCTCCCCCTCCCGCGAGGCAAAGGAAAATGGACAACTCCGTTTCGTTTCGCTCCTGTTTAGTCTGTTCTTGGGGAGCCCGGGCACGCAGCCCTGTGAGGAGGGATCCTGAAGGGATCTCCTCCTGCCACCAAGGCAGGAACTGCCAGGCTAGTCAAAAAAAAAAAAAAAAAAAAAAAAAGAAAATCCTCTTGAAAATGTAAATCAATAGAAACAGTTTTATTGGCTTCTGAGTTTGAAAACGTTACTTTCCAAAACCTGCATTTGACATAATCGATCTTTTTATAATTCTATATATTCTATAATTCACAAGCCATTCCAAATTACCCGAGCATGCTGCTCACTAGGATAGATACTGCAAAGCCGGGAAGTCAAGTTTAAGTAAAATCCAAACTTTGATATTTAAAAAAAAAACTGTAAATGTTTTACACACTGAAAAACAGATCTGTGTTTCTTCTCTGTGGGATGGCTCCTTTGCTTTCTTGCTGTAGGTAGCTACCTCCCACCCGCTGCTGAAATACCATTTGCAGTTTCATGCAAGCATTAGGAGTAATGGGGCGAAGACCATTTCCACTATATTGCGCGTTGAAAATCCAAAAGCCGGATACCAGGACAGCAGTTACAATTTTGGGTCAAATGTCATGTTCTATCTTAAAAGAACAACAACAAAAAATTAACTGTCTTTTWAAAAAATGATGTACTTAACACCCAAGAGGCTCATAGAGCCGCCAGGGAAGGGCAAGCCAGCCCTTTGCAAATTCACAACCTTCCCATGCAATCAAATCACAGAGCTCTCACATTTGTTTTTTCACTTCTGGTCATCGCCATGGCTCATATTTTATATAAATGTATAAATTTTGAGTCACCATCACAGATCTCCCACATAAAAAAACAGATTTCTCAAGAACTAACCCCTCCCCAAATCCCAACTAATGAATCTCCTTTGTGCCCTTGTTTTCCGTGCAAACGAAGGTGTTCTGGAACCGCTGTTACCCCAGTAAGGCAGAATTTTTGGGAATGGAAGCTGACTTCTTGTTCCCTCCAAAGTGCAAGTGTTTCCTGCAGGTTATAGGGGATACATAAGCAAAAGGGACATTCCTTGGGAAGAAACCTGAAGCTGCCTTCCCTCCCCACCAGTGTAAAAAACACGCAGCAAAAGACCTAAGTGTTTTGTGTCGTGGGAAAGGGGAAGGAAAAGCAGCTTCATGTAGCCTCTCCGGGGTTGTCCAATTCCTATCTCACAGAGTCACCACCAGCCCGAATCTTAGGCTCCCATCCTTCCCAACCGGTAAAACTTGGCATGTGAACATCACCTCATGCCGAGTGGAGGCAGGAGCCATTTCCATAGGCTCCTTCCGCCACCACTGCAGAGCTCGGCATGCGCGGCCGGTGGKAAGAGCAGCACCTGGAGCAAGGTGCACATGAAGCTCCTGGTRTCCTCAAGTGCCACTTCTGCTGGGATGGCCAAGGAGGAAGCGCGGGGCCCTGACCTATTCGCCTTCCTCTTCGATGCAAACCAGGCAAGACAAGATCAAGATCTATCGGTGCGGCGGTGGGGGAGGCAGCGTTTAGAGTGATGGATTTCTCTCCCTCTCTTCTCCAACAGATAAAGGGACTTTTGTTTGGCTGATATGATCCTAGCACTTTTCTCAGGCACTGCATTTGCTTAAATTAAAAACAAGGAAGGCAGAGACCCTGAGCACTCCGTATCTGGTCAGTCGATTTGTGTCTGAATCGATAAAGGGCTGCTCAGCCCATAGAAAGTCATTTTATCAATAGCAGAATTAAGCTGAATTTAATAAAAGTGCCTTATGCTCCCTTTCGCATTTAAGATATTTCGGCGAGCCACCAAAACAAGTTTATTCACACGGCTTTAACAAAGGCTTAGCCCTCCAGCGGAAGCCATTAGAGCGGCGGCGGTTACTGCCGTGGCGCGGAGCTCATTGCCGAGTCCTCCTGCTGCTTCCCCCACGGCAGCGATGTGTGGCCTGCGAAATGAGCACTGCGGGCCGCGGAGCCGGCTGCCGCGCTCCGCACGGGCCGGGGGGACAGAAACCCGAGGGGAGGCGGCRGCCGGAGCGGCTCCCTCTGCGCTGCCCTCGGCTGCGGCCTCCAAGGAGGCCCAGGCCGCAGCTCCCGCCGCACGGGATGCCTCTCAGCATGGACACRGGCAGGCCCTGCCTCCCTGCTCGCCCTCCTCCTCCTCCTTCCACCTCCAGGAGAGGAGCAGCCACCACGGAGAGCCCTGCAGCTCGCTGCCTGCCCGGCCTGTGTCAGGGACAGAGGTACAAAACCAGCCCCAGTGGTCGCTGACTGCCAACCTCTTCCCTCAGTGGGCTCCTAGGCTGCCCTGTCTACAAAACGTGGCCATGTTTTATGGATCAGGAAGGCCCAGCCAAGGCGCCTGACGGCCTCGGGAGGACCTGGCTGAGCCCTCCCATCGGTGACCTGTGCTGTGCTCAGCCCAACAGGTCACTTGTGACCAGGACCGGTGCTGTGCTCAGCCCAACATCTCACTTGTGACCAGGACCGGTGCTGTGCTCAGCCCAACATCTCACTTGTGACCAGGACCGGTGCTGTGCTCAGCCCAGCAGCTCACTTGTGACCAGGACCTGTGCTGTGCTCAGCCTAACATCTCACTCATGACCAGGACCGGTGCTGTGCTCAGCTGAACAGGTCACTCGTGACCAGGACTGGTGCTGTGCTCGGCCCTGGCACCTGATCCCAGGCCTACACTCCACACCATGCAAGGTCCCAGTAAACTCCAAGCATGCACAACCCCTGAGATACCCCCTGGATCACCTCCTCCAGGACCTCCAAAGATATTCCAACTGACTTGACAGGGTCACACAACCATGGTCCAAACCTGCACCTCTTCTTGCTTGCCCTTCTTCAACTTAGCAATATGTAAAATCTCCTTCCATTTTTGGGGCTGGCATCTCGCCTTTACATCTCCTTTTTCTCTGTAACATGGACTACACACTCCACAGAAAAAGGTCAGAGCTGATTTTACTGCTTTTAATTGATGGGGGAAAGTAAAGGCAGTCCTTAACTGTTACATGCACAGAGCCTAATAACTAAACCAGTAGCTTTTCATGGAAGCCTTTAAAACACAGGAACACCGTTAAGGCTGAAACCTCATCTTTTACATACCCAACTTCAGCAGAAAAAGCAGGAAGCCCGAGTTGCACAAGGCACAGGAATGGAGCACAGAAAATTTATGAGCTCCCAGAATTAAAACATTCTTGCAAGAAAGGAAAAAAACGGTTTGTGGTGGGTCCTTTATGGGAGTAGGAAGGGAAGGCAAATGACCTTAAGAGATCCTTCAGGGAGCACATTAAGGAAGCGAGGCTGAGCAGAATGCCGGGAGCACAGGAAAAATCATCCCATGCCRCTCGGTGCTGTGGAGCCGCAGGGAAGCTCCAACACGGACAGGGCACCTCCCAGAGCCTTCGCTGAGCAGGGGAGCGAGGAGGAGCACAAAGCGCCCCCAGATTGAGATGTTAAAGGGAAGGTAGAGGCGGGAAAGGCAGGAGACAGCAAAGGGAGGCACTGAGCAGAACTGATCACCTCTCTCCCCGCTAACAGGGGCCAAACCTTTACAAAGACTTCGGGTTTTTTAAGCCATCCCAATTTTTGCAAGCATCAGGCACAATATGCACATTACTCGCAAAGAGGTATCTACAAATACAATTCGCTCCTCAATTAACTAAGATCTTCTAGATCAAATATTAGTATAATTTACAACGTTTGTAAACAGAGTTTGCTTTTTATTAAGCAAACGTAACATTGAACTTACCCCTGTAAAGGTACCTTTAGAAAGGTGCTTTTTTCCAGACATTTCAAAAATAGGATAATGTGTCAGATTCTACTCTCACAGCACTACGAGGCAACCCGGAGATAGAAAGAGGCATTTAGATATGAGCGACACGTGCACAGTTTAACACATGATTTCCCATTGTGCTCACACTGCGCTCGTCTTCAGCGCTCTGCCCAGGCATGTGCCAGAAAATTCCTGTCCTTTCTGGGAGGCGGTGAACTCGGTAACGTGTCAGATTGTATTTTAAGTAGAAATTCTGCTTTTCTTGCCAACTGGTATTTGCATTTTATTTAGTTTCTTAGACATAAGTTTTAGTTTTTGCCTTCTCCAACAAGTTCTGAAGACAAAGTACATCCAGCTTAGAYCTGCATGACAAATTTAACCCCAGAGCAAATTTTTATGTCCAAGTTATAAACCCCAGAAAATAGGGATTTATAATGAAAACACGGACAGGCTCTTAAACGTAGTTGTACTAGTGGGTCTTGCTATAAAACCTATCAGTCTCACTTTTATATTCTTTCAAAGCCGGTGAAGAGAGATCCATTATACTCCATCTTCAGTGATACATATTTATGTATGGGAAAGTCACAACATATATTATGGAAATTATAGCTCTGAACATACAAACATACAATATAAAAACATTTAAACATACTTAGTTACACAAAATATAGTAAGCGTAAGTGARTACAGAATTTTGAACATTTCATACCAGGTTTTCTCCGAGATTTTTGTCATGGCTAAACACACATCTGGCAGGCTCTAATTTCCCTGATAGGAGCAGTCTGAGAGTTCAGAGGGACTAATGCATATGAGTAACTCATGTATGGAAGTGTTTGCATGATCTGCTCCTGAAAGTGATCCTATATGTGAACAGATTCCCGCTAAAAATCCAACCTSTAGACCCAGGAATTTTCTGTTCACTAGCTATTCATTTTGATTTTATGGAAAGATGTCACACTGTAACTTGGAACTAACAAAGATTTAATAACATGATAAAGTATTTAATAATAAAACAATAAAACAGCAAAACAATAAAACAATAAAAATAATAAAATATTTACTGATAAAAATAATATTTAATAGAAGAGGCTATGAAAAACTATAGGCTATAGAATCTATAGACTATAAATACTTATTTAATAAGGACTTACACCATATGCCCAGCACCATCTTCATACAGATGTACTGTAGCTTAATCTACAAAAGTATGATTTCTTACTGATAGTTATTCTAGTAATTAAACACTTCACAACAATTTTATATTATCTATGACTTTATTATTTCATATACCTCCTGCAACAAATACTACCTAAATCCATCCCGTAATTTCTTATTTCTTTACCATTACTTTTACTTAATTTTACAACTACCATAATTGTCCTTGATCTACAAAAGCAGAAAAGCCAAATTATCTCATGCAAAAAATGTGAAGTAAGCAGCACAACATTCAAGGTGTTAAATAAATAAAGGATTTTTTTTTTTTTTTTAGGAAATGAGAGCCCATAATAATTAAAAGACACAGCAAAGCAAAATGAAATATTCTTGTTCTGTATATCTTGGTGGTCTGCTACAGAAAACACATGCACATGGAATCTGCATACTCATTTTTTGTATCAGTTACTTGCTGGTATGCGCTAAAACCACTGGTTTAGTTTTCCCATTAAAAAGTTCTTTTTTATTAATTCCTATGAATTAATTAATTAAATCCTGGTAGATGCCTCCTCTGTTTCCAAASAAATTCCGAGCATTCATCTCTAACAGAACAGGCTCAAGAAGAGACACTTCTAAATCACATGAAAAACACAACGGAGCTGTAATCATTGCTGGAAATGAAGAAATCTTGAGCCAGGGCGGATGTAGCTTGTGCATAAGCGCAGACTTATATGATTTGTTCCCAGCACTCCTGCTTTTTTAAAAAATAACTTAAAATGTTCAAAAGGTCCCAGGGAGTACTGGTGTCTGAGTAACTCCTAAAGGGGAAGCTTTCCATATAGCTCTGGGTGTGCAAAACAATATATGGTTAGTGCCATCTACTGGGTACGTATGGTACTGGGCTGTCTTTAGACAGTGTCACACAGGAACGTATGGGGTGAGGTCAAACCGTGCCCCAGATTTGCACATATTGAAATATTTAGTCCTCACTTCAGAAAAGGCGTATTTTTAAAATACAATTTGGAGGAATAGATCCACACTCCAGGTGTTAATATATAAATATATAAATAGAAAAAGAGCAAGTAAAAACACCTCCTTATCACGAT
Source organism: Nothoprocta perdicaria (assembly GCF_003342845.1). Taxonomy (NCBI): domain Eukaryota; kingdom Metazoa; phylum Chordata; class Aves; order Tinamiformes; family Tinamidae; genus Nothoprocta; species Nothoprocta perdicaria. The sequence continues at coordinate 1,081,414 of NW_020456210.1, read as the reverse complement.
GGTTAATTTGATTTACGAAGMGATTTGCTAGCCTAACTCACACATACTTTTATATTAGGTAGAGAGTGATCCAAAGGCGAGACAGAAGGTTACTCCTATTCTAAGATATTCCTTGGCCTTCTAAGAAGGACATTATTTCATTCATATTTTTGAAATAACATTTCCATTTGCTTCTGATCTACAAATCACAGAATCCTTAAGGTTGGAAGGGACCTCTAGAGATCATCCAGTCCAACCCCCTGCTCCAGCAGGGTCAAATATGACTTCATATATTAAAACAAATATAATATCAAATCCGTTTGTTGTGGCATAAGCAAATATCACAGGAAGAAACGAAACAACATGATTCTAGGTACTATTCCAAATACACAAATTCAAATGATACTTCCATTAAAGTCCTTGTCCTGCAAACATTTAAATGCACAGAATTTAAAACTGTGCAGAAGCAGTTCAAGTTAAAGGCAGAAAATACTTTAAAAGATACAACCCTGGCCAGAGGCTTTGGCTTTATATGTGAGCTTGGACAGGAGACTGCCAGCGTTTTGATTGTGATCCCTCACACTAAACTGATGGAGCTTCCAGCCTGCTGTAAAGTGCCTGTTCCTAGGAAAGCTGCCGTCTCCCCAGAAGAAAGACGAGCAAATCCTGCACCATTTGAGCCTGGGGCTGCACAGAGCACCAAGCGGAATCGCTGCCTAGTCACCATCTGCACGGAACCAGAGGGTGGGAAAAGCACCAACACAATGTGCTGTGCTATAAAAAAGAGCCCTGAGAACTTGGGGCATTTTCTGTATATTCAACAGTTAAAGTCACAGTGGACTGTGGCATTTAAACAGATGTTGTCTCTAAATCTCATTCCCATGTTTAATTTGATACATGCTTTACCATTTACTTGTAACCCCCTCCGTACACCACACACAAAAAACAAACCAAAGGCAAAGCTAGCCCACATTAATTTATAAGCCTCTGGGGAATTTAGATTCCTCTTAAAATATGTGAAATATGTGATTGTATATTATTCCACTGTTAGCAGATGAATTTTGGTTTATAATACATATATAAAGTAGCCAGTCAGTGGAACTCMATCTGTTAGTGTTTGCACAGTTATGGATCAAGCAGGCAGGAACAAACACCGGTGCTCCCGGCTTTTTAGCTCCCCAAATACGACCACTGGCTTTTGCCGGAAAAACCAGCTGGCAAATTTGCTAACGCCGGGCAAAGGGGTCGCCCTGCGCAGGGTGGTTCTGGCTGGGCAGCTCTGGGAGCTGCTTTTTGGGGGCAAACAGAGAGGGGCAGCACAAGCCGAGCACCTCGGGTGAGGGGACGTGCGGGCAGGGTGAGCGCAGTCAGCAGGGGCATCCCAGGGCTAGGGACATTTGCTTATGCTGTATTTTTAGGACTTTAAATCTGGCTCTCCAGCACATACAGCAGGAAGCAAAGGTCTGGCTGACACAATGTGGGCTATTCTCCYTCTTCCTCAATGCGTTTGCAGCTCCTATCTAGGTTAATGGGAGTTTTGTGCACATGTGAGGGGAAACAGAACACAAATGCTGCAAAAATTGGACTCAGATTTAGTTCAAATAAAGTGTAATCAGCTTTAGAAAATCCATCAGCTTGAAAACTGATGTCTTATCACTGAAAAAATCTTTAGAACATCACCTCCATATGCTTGTTAAATACAGCTCCGGAGCAAAAAGTGCTTATAACATTTTGCACTTTTATGAAACAGTTGCGAGTGTATTACAAATGCYCGAGCTGATTCTTGTTTGATGTTTCAACTATTGATCAGCCAGGATTGTATCTTTTTTTATTTAGGTGTCAAGAAAATGCCTAGTACCTCCTAAATTAACTTAGAGAAGCTTTTATTCTGGCTCACATAACGAGCACACTGTCACTCCTATGCAGACATTGCSCATGTTGCTGAAGTGAAGCACAAAATACTTCTCAGGTTTAAGGGTTTAATCGTGTAACCAGTTCACAGAGATGGGGTTTTATGGCTCTCCTCACAGATCTACTTCTTCAGAGCCAGGACTTACATACATGGAAAGCGCAGCTGTGTCTGGGCATTAAGTTGCATGTTTTCATATTCATTTATATATTTATATATTTAGAGAAGTGTCTAAATAATACGCTGTTAGAGAAAAAAAAAAGAACTATGTTTTAAATTCTGAATATTTTTTTCTACACACCTTTCAGTGGAACATACTTACTTTAAAATAAAATTGTAAGAAGGGACACATTAGTGTTAAGGACAGTACACTTYAACATACTTTGGACACTGCTTTTAAGCCATGTGATTTAACAGTAATCTATATATTAAATTCCTCTAAATATCTTTTTTAATGATAAATGACATTGAACACAACCAATTTTCAGTTTAATTGCACATTTTTTGCCAAGAAAGAGGAAAACACTATAAAATTTAAGCGAGAGTAAGTTGGACAAGGAAGCTGGGTAGCACTTCCAAGCATCCTACAGCCTAGGATATGAAACTCTCCACGAAGCCAGCGGCTTATTAAAAAGCAATCAAACTTCTGGTTCAAAGGGGAATTTAAACAAACCAGAGCAGCCCATGGCGCAGCGTTTCCTGCAGCAGAGACACCCGTTCCCAAAGGGGCCTTCGTTACGCGTGACACAACAAGCAGCACCCGTTCGACCTGAGGGAAGCCCACAGGCTCGCAGGGCCACTGGCTGGCTCTTTGTCACCAAATGCAGCAGGTTGAATGCAGACATCACTGTGATATCCTCACCAACAAAACCAGAGGCAAAGAACAGGGGCAAGAGCTGAGTAGGGAAGAAAAAAAAAAAGAAAAAAAAAATGAGAACAAATTAAAACATCAAAAATGTTAAGACACATTCACAGAAAAACGGTTACATTTTTATCTAAGGCCGCCACGTGGGAGTGCAGTTCTGGAGGCACCTTTCTCAGTGGGTTTAGCTCATGTCTCATCCCCGCTTCAAGCTTGGATCCGCAGYGCGCGGCAGTCGGCGCCGCAGCTTCCCGGCCGACCGGGCGGGATTTCTAGGCACAATTCCCATCACCTGCTTTAGGCGCCCAACTTGGAGCAACGCAAGGTAAGAACTGACCTCGTGGAAAGCGAGGGGGAGCTACTGGGTCACCCACAGCACCTCAGCTGGACATCAGGAATCCCTCTTTTAATGTCTACCGAGGCAGGGCAGATCAAATGTGCAGGGCTCTCTATTTTCTTTTTGTTATTAAACAAAATCAAACTGCACTACTCCACTACATTGCTGAATGCTGGAGACCAGTCAGTGCTAAAAATTGCTCTTTTGATGACTTGTTTGAAGAGGTGACATTTCATTGTAATAAACTTGCCAGACATCTTTAAAACGTGATTTAAAAAAAAAAAAAAAAAAAAAAAAAAAAGGACAGGAAATAATTGGCATTGCAAGCTGTCCATGGGATATATTTAAACAACCTTCCGGCCAGCTTAAATACAGCAAAGAGAGAGGCAGCAGCAGCGGTTTCATCGGTGAAGGGCCGGTGCGCGAGCGCTGCCTCCCGGCTCTGCGAGGGCAGCAGCGGCCGCACAGGGTGGATTGGAGCAAATTGGATTTTGGAGAGGGACTAGGGGAAAAGGCAGGAKGCAGGTGGCCACAAATGCACCAAGGAACGGTTGGACTTGGGCATGAGCGGGACCCRAGTCGGTCGCGGTCTCCGGCGAGCCCCTGCAGCGCCAGCACGTCGCGCGCAGCGATGTGGAGCACCGAGCCGCTCCGCGGCTGCCCACGGAGAGGGGCCCACGCGGGCCGGGCCGGAGCTCGGCTCCCCCAATCCCGCCCCRCCGCGAAACCAACCCATTCTGTGCTGCTGAGCGGGGACGGAAAGGAGGGGAAGGAGCGCGCCGCACAGCCAAGGGCCACAGAGAACCATTAAGCATAAACAAACATGTCACCTCCACGAGGGACCGCAGAACCGGGCAAAAAAAAAATAAAATAAAACCCAGAGCAGACGACTGACTCCGAAGAGATCAAAGGCCCGTAGGTACCAAGCTCCGCGTACGGAAACGCGGTGGGTTTTTTGGTGCCTGCTCTTTTCCCGGCTGGGAGCGCGTCAGCGGGCCGGGCGCGCGGCCGCGGCCATCTGGCTTGTGTCAGGGCGGCGGCGGCGGCGCGGCAGGAAGCGCCGCGCTGATGTCACGCCGCGGGTCAGGCCGCCAACAAAGCTGCATTCTGCAGCTACGGGCCCCGTGCCCCGGCGAGGGGCCGCCGGCGCGCGCCCCGCGCTGATTTACGGCGCGCCGGGGCCTGCGCCTCCCTCGACGGGCGCGCACCATCTAGCGGCGGGAGGAGACGGCCCCGGCGAGGGAAGCGGCCGCCCGGGCGCCTCGGCCCGGCGTGGCCACCGAGAGCGGAGCCACCTCTGCGGTGACCGCCCGGAGATGGCAACGGGAGCGGCTGTGGGATGGAGCCTGGCACAGGCTGCCCAGGGAGGCTGTGGAGTCTCCTTCYCTGGAGATCTTCCAAACCCGCCTGGATGCCGCCCTGTGCCCCGTGCTCTGGGTGTCCCTGCTGGAGCAGGGGGTTGGACTAGATGATCTCTAGAGGTCCCTTCCAACCTCAACAATTCCATGATTCTGTGAGCTTCTCCTCCCCACGTGCCGGAGGCTGCTGGAGACGCGCGATCCCATCGGCATGCGGGGCCACTGGCCGAGCGCTGGTCCCCGGGCCCCGTCCCGCGGCGCTGGCGGCCGGCTGGGCGCCGCCTGGAAGCCACCACGGTGGCACAGGGAGACCTTGCTCCTGGAGCGGCGGGCGGCACGGGCACTCCGCGCCCGGGCGAGGGCCCGGCACAAGCACGAGCACAGGGAAATCTTAATTAAAAGCACAGGACCAACATCTGGTCCGCACGGCTTGCATTCACTTCATTCGTATCGCAGCCCGGCACTTATTTCTCGGTTACAGGCTGCCAATAACTTCAATGGGAACTTTGTTTCCTGTAGAGTTCACCAGACAGCTCTGTGAAAGCCTGGCTCGGTCGCCAGCTCCCAGCGCAGGAACTTCTTGTGGCTGTTGGTTCAAATTAAGCGTATTCTTAGCTTGGAGCTGGGGGCTCCACGGGCCAGGCCGGTCCATCCCGATATGGCTGCGCCCGCACAGGAGCTGCCTCTGGGATGCCTGACGCGTCCTTAGGGAGCGGTTCCCACGGGGCGCAGCCAGACRCAGCAGCCGATGGGCACGCGGGCACGGAGCGACGCGTCCCTCTCCGCTCCTCGTCCCTCCCGTTGTTGTCGGCCCAACAAAGGCGCCTCTCAGCGATTCCGCGTTCACCTCCCCAGGCCACAGCCCCGGCCCCACGCTCTTTTTTCAGACATAAACAACATCTTAACTCCCCCAAGCCTAAACAGTTTAAAGGAAATTATCTGAAATCCCCAAGGATTATAAAATAGATCCTGACCTCTTGAAAATGTCAAATATTTCAGTGTTCACCAAAATGTTGTTATTTAGTCTCAAGTATTCATAAAGACTTGGAGGAGATATAAGTCCTGAAAGCCCTATAAAACATAGCTGAGCATTCATGAAAGGATTTTATTGCCGTTAACATATTTTTTCCTCTMTTGCTGACGTTTTGATTGACTATTTCGATTTACTCTGAACCTTACAGCAATGCCCGGCAGTTCCAAGCGGCACCAGGACCTCCTGGTGTCGGGTACTGGGCATTCGCTCACACAAACYCCTGCTGACCACGATCAAGAACCACTTAGGGCAAAGAGAAGAACAAAGTTAAAATAATGGCAGGTTCTCCATCCACTAATGTGTCTAGTTTGAAGGTGGATTCTTTGCTGCCTGCTGGTCCTGTGGGTAGGGAGCAGAGTTTGATGGAGAGCAACAGTAGCCCTGTTGTGTCTGATCCGATGTCTGCTCTTTCTGCATGTAAAAGCCTGGCCACAAACTCCAGCAAGGCCAGGAACAGGGCTGGCCGCTCAGATTTACTCAGCATGAAGACTCGGAGCACAGGAAGCAACATGGGAAGAAAACACCACTTTGGAAATGCCACTGCCTGACACTGTGCACAGAGAGCTCGTACATCTTATAAATCATATAAATATAGCAGTAATTAGGTGATTGGGTGGGATTTCACTCAGCTTATAAACATCGTAACTCCAGGAAGACCTTCCGTGGAGGATGTTGCTCTCCTAACGTCAACACAGCGTGAAGAGCGGCTGGCTTGCAAGAGCTTCCCCCTCGGCAGCTGCACACGTTCCGAAATCACAGGTTAGCCCTCAAAATAAGTAAGATTTGTTAAGAAACAATGTAAGAGTCTTTCAAGTTAAGAATTGGAAGAATTTTGTTTCTACCCAGGTTATTTTTTCTCAACCTGTCTGCAACTGCAGACGTTTCTGGGGAAGGTCTGGGGAAGGGGCAACTTGAGGGCTAAAACTCTGACACTGGCCCATCTTGCTTTTAGGAGCTGTAGGAAAACAGCAAGGGTCGCAAGAGCTGCTAACACTATTGCTTTAATTCAACTTTCTCTATATTTGSTTTCTTCCTGAAAACTCAGATTCAGAAATCAAAGAATTACACAGGAATCCTAGCTCTTACTCAGAAGAAAGATGGGAAGTCTTAGCCTTTCACTAAACAAACAAAAACTAAAGCAACTGGACATAAATTCTTAGGGGAATGATTACTTCTTCCTTGGACCAGTATGGAGACCTTCACAGTGTGAGGTTTCTACTCTTCTTTCTTCTCTCCTTTTTTCCTTTTTTTCCCTTCATTTTCCCTCTCCCCCGCTAGCCCRTGCCCCATTTTGAGGACAGGAAACAATTACAGGTCCATGCACTCTAGCCAGAGGGGCAGGAATTTCTACACCACCGGAAAAAAAGAAAGAGCAAAAATATTGCCATATTGGAGAAASCCAAATAAACAAAATAAGAGTAAAAGCCTGTGAGTTTTATATACTCAAGTGTTGCCTTAAAAGTTTAATTTTAATTAGTATTTGTTTTGTTAAGTTTCTCCAGCCCAGCAATAAGTTCAAATGGCTGCTTTTTGAAAGCTACTTTTTTTCCTTTTTTTTTTTTTTGATTTCTGACATAAATCAAATTATAACCAAATGTTTCACTGATAGAACTGAATGGAACAGTTCACATCTACATTCACCACCCCCCTCTTAGCATTTGTATTTCTATTTCTATTACTGTTATTTTGCTTTTGCTCACTTAAAGCTGCTCCCAACCAAACTCGACGCAGAGGCCAGCGCAGCTCCCAGGCGCTGCTGGAGCTGCCAGTACCCACGGAGCAGAGCCAGCACCTCGGGAGCTGCTGCGTCTAAGGTGCTGCTGTCTACTATTCCTAGTAGAAACACCCTTTTTGCTCACAACATTCCCTGCTACTGCTGAAGGCCCTCTGCTCTCTCCAGCTCCCCTTGTTGCACTGAGGGATTTTTAGGGTCTTCATTTCATCCTTGGAGATAAAAGTCTCAGGTTTATTATGGTGTGTACTAAGGTGGGGTGTAAGGCTAATGGGTTTAGTGGGTTCTGGTTTAATACTGTTAATACTGCTGCCAGCAAGAGACTGGTGCACAAAAAAATAGTGTTCAGGAAGGGAATAAGCTCTCTTGGTCATGTACTGGAGAAAGAAGAAAGGAAGAATTTCAGTTCTGTTCTCAGATTCAAGGTCTCTGACCTTCCACTAAACATAGTGGTTACTAAACATGATTTAGTCACAAAAATTAACCTAAATTCGTGAACTAATGCCTTTCCTTAGTGCTCCCCACGTGCACCCCCGTGCCCAGACTCACAGCCCCCTCCTGCCTCGGCTTCCCAAACCCAGCAGGAATGAGGAGGGGAGCTCTGCACAACTAAAAAGATGCCAACCTTGTGTACTGTATCTGGGCTTCTGTGTTTCTGTCTATSTGTGCTTTTTAATTACACATTCAGAAGGCTGCAAACCTCCACGTGTCTTACTCTAGTTGCAGCACTCAGCACAGAAATGTAACGTTATCTGCCAAAAGTTTTGGAAATTCATCTCTAAAAAGAGATTTTAGGCTTAAGATTTTAATGCGCTTGTAAAATATATCAGTTGATAACATAAACTGAACATGTGTTTTCAGAAGTTCCTGATTTACTATTAAAATACTCCACAAGAGCTCACTGCCTAAGGACAATTCTAAAGATTAACAGATAAAAATGTGCAGCAAAACATCGTGTTTCTCAAATGATGAAACTTCATGTCTCAAATATATATGATGAGACTTCTCAAAAGCTTATTAGATAGCCATGCAGCATTTTAAAAGAAGCTAATCTTGTCCATCATACAGTTATACAAAAGAACTGCAGCAGCTAACCTCACATGCTTATCTGTAGTACATGCATTGGTTATTTTTCCCCTCATACAATACTAGTTTTTTAACTACAGCTACAGAAATCAGGAGTAGTAAGCCTAAATTCCCAAGTTTTACATAGCTGTTTGTGCTGGAATGTGCAAACTGAAGGCCAATCCATTCCGCTTTAGGAAGTTTACATTGTGCCCTGATGAAAGAGGCAATTACTGCCATATCCAGAATCACAGAAAGGCTGAGACCTCTGGAGATCACTTAGTCCAAACATCCACCTCAAGCAGGTCAAGCACGTTGYCCAGCACTCTGTCCAGGTGCTTTTTGAGCATCTCCGAGGAAGAAGACTCCACAACCTCTTTGTACAGCCTGCTCCAGTGCTCTGTGACCCTCACGGGAAAGATGCTTTTCCTCATGTTCAGCAGGAGSTTCCCGTGTTTCAGTTTGGGCCTGTTGCCTCTTGCCCTGTCCCTGGGCACCACTGACAAGAATCTGGCCCCATCCTCCTGACAGCCTCCTTAAGGAATCCATACACATTGATAAGCTCCCTCTCAGTCTTCTCCAGGCTGAAGAGTCCCAGCTTCCTCTAGCTTTCCTCACAGGAGGGATGTTCCAGTCCCTAAACCATCTTTGCAGCCTTCYGCTGCACTCACTCCAGTAGCTCCATGTCTCTCTTGCGGAGCCCTCTTCGGACTCATTCAAAAATAGTTGATTGGAAAATCACAAAACATCAAGCTTTAAACACCAAACTAGTATTACTGTTAGAAAAAAAGCCTAAACAGGGGAGTTTTGAATTTTATTTGGAGTATATTTAAGGTTTCAAGATGCCCAAGGCAGCAGTCGTTGCTGTGCCTGCAGAGCAAGCAGCATGGCACTGCACTGCACGGCACTGCACAGCACTGCACAGCACAGCACTGCACTGCACTGCACTGCACTGCACTGCAAGCCCCTCTGCACAGCGTGCGCCCCTGCCACCAGCTCCACCAGCTCCCAGCACAGAGCCCACAGGCTCTTTCTCCAGTGAAAAATGCCCATACAGCCCCATCTGGTAATTACACTGCTGTATCATCTTGCATTCTAGCAGTTTGGGTAGCAATGTGGCACTATACTTCACTGGCAGAATAAAAACTTTTAGCTGGACTAGGGGAGAATGCAGAAGAGGCTAAAGAGCGAGAATAGACATTGAGGAAAAGAGAAAAAGAGAACAGAGAGAATAGAAGCAGTGCCAGCCCTACCAAGGGGGCCTATGGTGTCACCTGCTCATCCTGAGGGCCACTTTGGGACAAAACAGGACAACTAAATCCTTAAACACTAACTATTTTCCATATTTTATCCATAGGCTATGCATAAAATGCCAAGCAGGTTAATGAGAGGTGGCTTTATGAGTGTGCCCTCCATCTAACAGAGAGGAGATTCCCACCACAAATACTCATGCAGGTTAAACTGGTCATCCTTTCCACCAAATAATTTCTTAAAATCTCATAGCATAAATCCAGTTCTGAAATCCTCACTCTCAATTCCAGGACAATTCCACTAATTTCAATAGTAATAGCCTATTTTTGACATTTCAATAGCAGTAACATGGCGAGGGAACTGAGCAGACACAGTGTAGGCTGTGGCCGTGGGAAATGAGAACAGGCAGTTTGGAAGGAGGGAGACAAAAGGAAGGCTTAGAAAAATGGATTGAGTTTTCAATAGTTTCCAAGACAAACTGGCATGTGTTTCCTTGAAAACAGCAAAGAACACTGAAATGCTACCTTAATGTCACCTCTTCCTAACTACTTCTTCCTCCAGCCACACTATAGATCCACAAATAGGAGAATCTGAGAGCTAATCTCTACTATAAATTCATTTGAGACTATTTAAGATTACTTAGGTAATCTTGAGATTACTTCAGATTACCCAAGATTAACTACTTTATCAAACAGCAAGAAAGCATCAAGAAAAAGAAATAATACAAACAAGATGGGGAGCTACTATAACAATGAATCACATTCCTTCCATCCTCTGAGTATTTAAGGGGGAGAGTTAGTTAGTTAGTGACACACAAAGTCAGAGGGTTCCTGCTCTAGGGCCTTCTCCTTCCCTGGAGATCTTCCCAACCCGCCTGGATGCCGCCCTGTGCCCCGTGCTCTGGGTGTCCCTGCTGGAGCAGGAGGCTGAACTGGATGATCTCCAGAGGTCCCTTCCAACCCCAGCCATTCTGTGACTTTGGGATTCTGGGATTCCAGCTTCTTCTGTAGGGAGAGGTGTAACTCGGAAGGGGGAGATTCCGCCGGCAGCCGAGAGCAGCAGCTGGAGGGTGGGAGCCCGGCGAGCGCTCGCKCCTCTCTCTCCAGCACAGTGTTTCCCAGCAGCTTCGGCTGGCAACGCTTCCCAAAGGAGAGTAAATGTAGGTCAGCTGGGATTTTCCCCCATCTATTCCTGTCCCTCCTGGCTCTCGGCTCACTAAAATAGAGCTCTGCTACACTTGGGTTTTCCCAAACTTGGTAGGCTGCCAACATACAGCCCATTCCTTTTATGGCAGTAAGTTTATAACTCCAACAGCCATAAACTATTCTTAAATGGCTCTTTTTCTGAGAATCTCGATCCTTTCAACATCTTGAAAAAAATCTAATCTTTTCCATTCCAGGACAGGCCTCTCCCATGTAGTGGTAAAGATTCAATTGCTTCTGGTGCTCAGACGAGGAGATATAAGTGTCCTGGAAATTACCTTTTAATTTAACAATTCCTCCTGGCAAGCCCTAAAGCTTTGTCCTTTGCTAACCATTGCAGAATTACTTATCACAACTTTGGGGTTACTGCTGGACATGGAGCTATCCAAAAACCATCCTGGAGTGAAACTACGATCTTCATTTTTGCTATCAGATGAATAGGAGGAGGCCGGCTCTGCCTCTCCCACGCTGCTTGTTTTGCGGAGCTCACTGGCACAGTGGAAGTAACAGGCCCTTCTTTTCCCTGGATCKGTAATTCGGGACAAATCACATAAATGAATTACCGCGAGGTGAAACACACCTTTCTTTTTTAGCAGCGAACAAAAGCCTCTCAGCAGAAATTTCTGTTCTCTTTGAAAGCAATGATTTTCATATGAGCTTTTACTTCTCAGAGAGAAAAAAAAAAAGAAGACTGAATTTGAAGATTAAACCAAGGCATAATTTGGAATTGGAGGTTTTTTTTACACTGTATTATCATCTATCCAGAAATATGTGTTCCTTTAGACCCACACCCTGCCCAAACATCAGCCCGTGCCATTTCATTCAACACACAGCTCTTCAGTGCAAGACATTTGAAAACTGAGTTATTTCCTTGTATTTTCATAACTTACTAGAGTCAAAAAGGCTTTTTTTTTTAAAGTAGACTGCGAACCAGACCAATATAATCTTCACAAAACCACTCTACCCATAAAGCACAGGTATTGTAACATTTAGTCCCAATTTCTCCATTAGCTCGTGTAGCAGCACTCCAGCCTAAATCAAGTTATTTCTTTCTCTTTTATCATCTCGGCTACTAGGAAAGCATTCCCAGGCCAAGGCCCTGCAGCTGCCACTCTCTGCAGCAGTCTCCCTTACATGGAAATTTTCAGCATGGCTTTGCTTAAAAACTCATACCACTGCTAGCCACAGAGAGGAGCCACCTCCCTGCCCTAACGTATGGATGTTGAACAGCTCCCCTCCAAGCCACCTCCTTCAAATAACACGCTGGGCACAGAGCAGCCTGTGCATCTCTCAACAGAATAAGAGCTGCCTTTAAAAAAAGCACCTTTGATCACCCAAACTGCGTCATCYTGGTATTTGTGCTGTGAATATGCAAGAAAACCGCCAATCCTTTTAGCCAAAAATAGTTTATAACGATTATAGCACAAAGAAATTTGAATACTGCACAAAGACCCAAGACTTGCTGACACTCTGTGACACTAAAATTAATCACCCTAAAAGCAAATGGCCTCTAAAGAGTTTAAAAAAGCATTTTAAAATGCTGTTATCATACCATTAAAAACATAAAATGTAACTGAATTCTGTAAGTCCTGACTAGTCAGGTATGGTCTTTTATTTTACATGAATAATAAAACTCTAAGAAAGTAAAAGATAAAMTAAGGGGAAAAAAGCTAATATCAATCACAGAAAAATGGGAGAGCAAAAAAAAATTATTTCTGTCCTAAGAGCAACAAATTTGACTAAAATATTTTAATAAATATTAATTATTCATTAAATAAATAATTTTTAAAATATTATTTAATTTTAACCCATTGCCAAGGTTGGATTAACCCAACAAAAGCTTCACTTATATTTCTCTAACATATTTTCTAAAACAAATCTTCACTTGGTCAGGTAGCCATTAAGTATCTCAATTACAACAAATATATAACTTTACACTATTTTTTTGCTACTATTTAATAACGGAGATTATATTTGTATCTACTGCATTTAGCAAATTACAGGGATAAATATATTTACTCTTGTTTTCTTTTCTTTCTTTTACAAGAGAAAATGTACAAACTTTTTCATTTAATGAGAAATTTTATTCAGAATTGGTGTCAGCTGAATTGCAATTTGAATTCCAATGCTATTTAAGAATGCACAAATGCAGCATTTTTCATTAGTCAGATATACTTATATCAAATGTGCTGCACATAAATTTGCATCCCTGGGTATCCAACAGCTATTTTTCAATTCATGAACCAAAGGAGTATTAACTGTAGCTATATTCACTTGCTAGAATTAGCCCCCAAGAAACGCCTTGCACTGCAAGTCCCCTTGGGAGGCAAATACACCAGGAATGGCTCCCAGTCCCCACTAATAAATCACATGAATGGGGATGAAGAGAGATTAGCAGATTGGGATACGTAATCTCCAGCCTACGGAGCTTTGAAATCTCAATGGTTCTTTGTCTAGAGGTTTAGCAGCACTTGCTTTTCTGAGGTTTCTGGTAGGAACTTGGTAAAAGTTTCTACAAGGATCAGCTGTGTTGCCAGGCTCAAGGCTGACTCTGCRGTCAGCTCAAGGGCACCGCAACCCATGACACAGAATATCCCTGGTCTGGATTAAACAAGATAGGATGGGCAGAAGTTTGGAACACAGGARTAACGGGTAGTACCCTCTATTGCAAATGCCACATAACTGCCCCACTGCAATGTCACAGGCTCTGTTCTGGACTTAATTTGTATTGATTTCACATTCTGATCAAAGGTCAGAGACTCAGTCGGGTTAAATCTACAGTAAGAATTTAGTGCACAGTAACAATGCTGGAAACTGAAATCTGCTCTCTCAAAAGCTGAGTAATGACTTTCCAGTCCTCCTCAAAGACCTCCTAAAATACTYTGCAAAAGCCATTTCCCTGACCTGCCCAGGAAGCATTCAGTACACAGATCCTGTATAAAACTTGCAATGATCATCATTTTTCTCCCATTACTTTTCCACCAACACAAGGTGCATTGAGGACGGGCTGCTATCCCAGAGAGTTTTTGCCTTTCTTCTCCAACACTACAGGGGCTTTATCTAGAGAAACACGAGACTATTATYAGAAATGAGTCGCACTGGCGCTGAGTCACCTGTATTCCTGCAAGACGGAGCTATCAGGTGTCTGCGGCCTGTGTGGGGACTCCACTTCCCCCCTGGCAGGTTAGGACGTGTACCTGGCAGCAGGTGGGAAACGAGTTGAGTCAATCGTTCAGAAAAGAGCAAGTTTAKCTCAGAACTGTAGGAAAGGCAAATACCCAAGGCTCAAGAATAAGCAGACAACGTCCATTTTTAAAAGAAAAGCAATCAGTGAACTATGAGATCTATGAGTCAATGTTCAACACCTAGGAAGCTTTTGAAACAACTTGTTAAATAATCCATAAATAGGTAATTGAAGCAACAAGCCTACTGAGCAATAAGCAGCCAAGACAGGATTTGTCAAAAACTAATCCTATTGCACCGATGTACTTCTCCTCTTTCCTTCCATTCCACGGGAAGGAGGCAAGCAGTCCATTCAATAGATCTCAACTATCGCACAGTTTCTGACGAAGTCCCACATGGTATTTTCATTAGCAAACTAGAAAAAYAATTTCCTTCTGGATTAGGGTACTATGATGTGGGTAGGCGACTGAAGACCCACGCTCAGAGACACCAGCAACTGCTCGCTATCGAGCTGGGAACCCCTCGAAGTGCCACAGCAGGGGCTTCCCTGCCTGAGATGAAAAAACGGCAAGAGCTCTCAYGAAATCTGCACATGGCACCAGGCTGGAAGAAATACGAAACACTGAAGAGCTGGAGGGAAGTCAAGGTGATCTCAATAATCTGGAGAAATAGCCAAAAAATCAGTATGGTGGAATTCAATTAAGTCAAGGRCAAATAAATAAATAAAGCTGCACAGAAAGAAGAAAAAAGAAAAAAGAAAAACAACTGTGTAGTTTATGAAAGGGAGAAGCATAATGCCTAATTGCAGAGGTTTGCGGGAAATTTGCTCTCCTCAGAAGCGGCAGGAGCAGCATTAGCTGGAATACCRTGCTGGTTTGGGGCATGAAACACAGAAGAAACTGGGGAGAGGAAACAACAGCAGGAAGAAAAATCAAGAGAGGCTCAGAAAAATCTAACCTCCTCAGAGAACTTGTGAAGAACTGGAGATGTTTAGCCTGCAAGAGTGGTGAAGATAAGATAATTCTCTGACAACCTGCATCTCCTTTTAAATAGTATTACATTACAAAGCTATTACAGTGACTGCCTATATTCCCGCAATAGATATTTCTCAATTTGGTCATATTTCAGATTAAATGTATTATTCTATACTTCACATGTAACAAAGCAACAACAACAAAACCCCCCCCCCCCTTTTTTTTTTTCCCAGACAGCTACTCTATTTCACATTGGCAAGGCCTTCCAGGGGAAGGGGAGGCCTGCCTCGTGTCTGGCCTAACGTAACCCAGCAGGGCACAACTGCTGCAGCGGCGGCGCAGAGCTCAGCACCTTGCTCCGCTTGGGGGAGGCAGCAGAGCTGTCCTGGCGCGGGGCAGCCCAGAGACCAAGGGGGCCCCATGGTTCCCCTCCAAAGCGGGACGCTCCCCAGGGTCACTGCGAATCGCTGCTTGTGGGTGCTGCTTTCAAACAGAAGCAAGAGCAGCCGGGAGCCGCGCGGCGCTGGGACTGGCAGAGCATCTTCCCRCTGTACGTGCGAGGTTAATGAAATACTTGTTTTCAGGAGGGTTTATGCTGGCTCAGCATGCGGCCGGGGCGCTCCGCAGTACAAATTCGCTTCGAATCAGGGTGGGCACCACGACCGCACGGCACCAGGTCGCACAGTGAGACATCTGCACTCGTTTTACTCCTTCGTATCAAACTTCCTGCGAGACAAGGGACGGCGACAATCTGGTCCTTGTGACACCCCCTGCTCATACAAATTTAGCCAATCTCTTCCTTGGCCGATTTAAACGAGTACCATCACCTTGCATGAAACCAACGCTCTGCTTTACGTYGCCACGATCTTCTTGAACCAGTCACAGGGAATCCATGCCAGATTCACTGAAAGGGCAGGTAACTGATGCAGGAGCGGGAAGAAGCACCTGCACGTGAATCCGACCCCAGCCAAGCAACCTCAGAGACGCCGGAGCAATTCCAGTGGCTGAAATCRCCTGCCCTTCCCAGGCTGCATTTTGAGGCTGCAGCAGACAGTGAATATCCCCGAGAACCACACGCTGGGAAACACGGCAGAACCAGAGCCGGGAAATCTCTTAGCCAGGCTGAGCATTTTCCAGACTGTTTTCTTTTGGCTGTGATTGGCACCGACAACTTCCTCAGGAAGCTTCCAAGATTCCTCGTGTTGATTTTTTTTCCATTCTCATTGTGCAGCCCGAGTGAAACCGCTGGCATTTGGCGGTCACTCTCCATCGCTGTTATTGTTATTTCCTGGTAGCACGGATTTGTTTTCCATCGTGCGGAACTCACAGGCGGTGCCCCTGCTCGGGCAAACCCCGGGGCAACGGCTTCCCCAGGGAGGTACCTCCAGAGGCCCAGCACAAAGCTGCTCTCGGATTTTGTGCACATGTTCACACGTCCCAGCAAAGCATTAGCACGCGCTGTGTGCTTCACCAAACTGCTGCCTACATGTCAAATAAATCATTAATCCTGACGTTTTCATGTTGCAGAAAGGGAATAACAGGCTGCGAAGCTCTGTAGTAGTCTTGTCCTTAAACTCTGTCTGTATACCACTCATAAGCTGAATGATATTTAAATATAAAATGTGCTGGAAAGATCATTTCCACTGCTCACTGTAAATAAAGATGGCCCACATTATTAATCATACAACCAATGCTGAACTATAATGCAAATCCACAAAGACAGCAAAACTTTATACATTTAAATGMTGTTCTTGTCTGTTTGGGCTAGCATTGTTTCAGTTCTTCAATGCTTAAAGTCCTTATTAAGAAAAGCTTCTTTATTCCCAGGAACAGTCGCTAGATTGTGTGGTCTTCAGATAATGCCCTGGGAATCGAGGTTGTTACACGAGAACCAGAAGGCTGCCGCTAAYTAGATAATTTATGTCATCACAAAARGAGTTCCCAAAGAACTTTTTTACCATATTTTCAGACAAAACATAAGGATCACCGTCTTCCCAGAGAGAAAACACAACCTCCTCCTCTTCCAATGACATTCTTCAGCTTCTCATAGCATTCAGTGACACTGTGTGCTTCCTTCCTTGCCCTAAGTGGTTGATTAGAAATTAGCTTCAAGATACTGCTAGTTGGTTATGCATTCACAGATTTCTACAGCAGAGGACTTTAAACTTTAATTCTGTGGGTTGGTCCTACTAATACATATTAATAGTTCACTGAGAACCTAAGATCTTTTCCAGACAAGTATTGCAGAAGATAATAAACCTTGTAAAAGTGACAGGAGCAAGGGAAGGGGAAGCTAAACTATGCCTGCTTCTCACTCCAGGAGGCACTGAAAGAAAGAAGTCCCTCAAGCTGGCAGGTTTGGTTTTTTTTTTCCTTTAAGTCCTTTTCCATGGGTAGAGAGAATTGCCTCTAAGTAACTCCATGTAAGGGCAGAACTATTCCAGAGCTAGAAACACTCTCTATCCATCTAGCCTTGGACTTCATTCCAAAATCAGCCCACTAACTCCAGAGCTCTGAGCAACAGCTTTAATTCATACCTCCTTCTTCCACCTTGGTTCTTACACACAGCATCTGCAATACACCAGGAATTCGAGGTTCCGTTTTTCTGGGGATTTTTGGCTCAATGAATCCTTAAATAATTCATGGCCAGACTGACCTATAATTAGGCTGAGAGTTTATCCCACCTCTCCATCAGTCAAAGCCACCACAGTGAGTTAATCTGTAACTTGCGTGCAGTCAAAACCTGAGCTTTTATTACTAAAAAAAAAAAAAAAAAAAAACCTAAAACCATATTTTCTATCTACCATTTATGAAAATGCAGGGTGTTGCTGAAGTGTTGCTCTGTAATGAGGGATGATGCAACTCGAGAGCTACCTCTGAACCGGGCGGCTTTCCTGCACCGCTAGCGTGTGGCGAAGCCAGGCAGACCAGACGGGCAGACCTCTTAACCTCCTGCTGAGAAGATTAAATCCTTAGCAGAGTGATCTCCTCTCTCCTCCGGCTCCCTCCCGTTCCCCCATCTCCTAAAATACACCAGACAACATCACAAAGRCACTCTTGACAATCTACCTGGAAATGACATATCCTTTTCTGGCATTTCTAATGTAATAAATGGACTAGCCTTTCAATCATGTAGAAACAAGTATTTTGTATGTGGCAAATTGACAAAAGCCAAGCAGGAAAACAGAATCGTCCCCTACCTTCACCAAATACTAGGACAAAGGGCCAGTATCTTCTTCATGTTTCCCTTACCAAGCAGCTGTTAAAAATTCCTATGGCACGTAAATGTAGAAATCTACATTTACCAAATTTCCGTGAAAATGTTTAAATACTATCACTTGGAAAAATCAGCAAGGTCATTCAGTCAAGGGATTTTATTTTTGTCTAGAATCAACTGCTTTATATGACTTTGTTGCCAAATATAGAAACATCATCACTCCACATACAAAAGCAACATTTCTAAAGAATGTGCTTTTATGGGGAAAATATTCYTTTTCCCTCCTCAAAAGTATTTTCAAATTTGTATTCTAAAGATCCAAGAAACACCAGACAGGAAAAGGAAAACCAGACCACATTCTGGACTGAACTACACATAACTTAACTCCACTAACTTCAGCAGTTTTCGAGAAATCACCGCAAAATTTCATCCAAAAACCTTCTTTCACCTAGGGAACAATAGGATTGTTTAGCAACCCTGATCAAGCTATTTGCTGTATTTGACTGCCTCTATTTAAAACGACAACCAACAAATCCTGCCGTTCTAAAATAAGACCAACACGGGCAATTCTTTCAGAAACTATGAGCAAGCATCTGATTAGGGCCACAAGCCACATGGAAACTACTTTGAGAATGAGCCTCAAAGGGCACTGTTACCAACCAAATTTGGCAGGCGAGGAATGGTGACGAACTGCAGAGGCATGCAGCCGTGCAGTAAAAAAGTTGGGAATCATCAGCAAATAAGACTGCGAGCCCTCGCGCCAGCCCGGCGACGGCAGGAGCACAAACAAGGCAAACTCCAAGCATCCAGYATGGGCTGGGAGACAAGTGGCACCTCGCCACGGCTGGAGGGGATCTGGGGCTTCCATTTACAGACTGCTTGTCATAAACAAGCTGCATCAGCACGGCAGGAGAGCTGTTTGTGGCAGATACCTCGTTCTGATGCCTTTCAAAACGCAATACTTTGGGGTTTTTTGATTATAAAAAGAACAAACTTAGAAAGAAAGAACTGAAAGCATAGCGCACMTAAGG
This sequence comes from Nothoprocta perdicaria, assembly GCF_003342845.1. Taxonomy (NCBI): domain Eukaryota; kingdom Metazoa; phylum Chordata; class Aves; order Tinamiformes; family Tinamidae; genus Nothoprocta; species Nothoprocta perdicaria. Next base: position 1,062,281 of record NW_020456210.1, on the reverse strand, counting down.
CTCTATGCATAAGACCATACAGAAGCTTGGAAATCTTACCAGGTTTGTTACCGGGTAAGGGCAGATTTCCAACATCATCTACAGAGCTCCATCATTACATTTTATAGTGTCACTACGCAGCTACCCCTCACATACGATCACTGTGTCTTCGGACAGTCTTTAAGGTGACAAGTTACAGTATCAGCTCAAGCAGAAGAGGCAACACACGAAGCAAATTTGTCAAATGCTACAGGGACAGTAACTTAGGTCTCATTTCCATTTCCAGGAAGATTAAGATGCCCTGCATTAAGCGGAAGGGAGTAAGAAATAAATTGTTTTAGTCTTTCCATCTACCACATTTATTAGTGGTGCAACACAAAATACAAACAGTAAATGAGCGAGCTAAACTGCTCCCAGGGAACCAGCGCCGCATTCTGAGATCATATATCAAGTTTCAGTCCTACTTCTGCCCAAAACAAAGTTTTTTTCCTTTCTTTTCCACGCAGACGAGCCTAACAGAACCGAGCGCGTGTTTGGCTGGTTAGGGACCACGGCTCAAGCGAAGCGTTCTGCCCTACGCTACGGCAAACATTTGCCGGGTTCCTAGGGCTCGAGAGGATGCTGCAGCCCCTACGGGCATCCGAACCGACCGTCTTGGTCCTCGGGAGGCGCCAGTAGGAAATAAACGAAGCGGAGCGCGGCAGGGCGGCCGGGCGAGCGGCGGGGCGGCCGGGCGAGCGGCGGG